>NC_135396.1:1607500-1942500 GCF_051989625.1 Stigmatopora argus | reverse complement strand
TTAATTGCTAATAAAGCGACTTAATGAGATCCATCTCTGCCATATGGAATCCCTCCAAGTAAACTAATCTCGTACATTAATCCTCCGTTCCGATAATGTCCGACACGTATTTTATTGCCGCTCTCTTTCAGTCGTAATATCCACAAAGGCAATTTAATTACAGACTCTAGTTTAATGTGTTTTATTTAGCTAACCAATGAGTTCTGTCAATTACAATTGGCTTTCGGAACATTCACAATGGGGCTCCTGTGTCACACGAAATCAAATAGCGAGGCACACATATGATTCATTATTTCAAGTATTTTTAATAATCAGTAATCATATAAAGCACATGTGTCAAAGTGGCGGCCCAGGGGCCAAATCTGGCCCGCCGCATCATTTTGTGTGGCCCGGGAAAGTAAATCATGAGTGCCGACTTTCTGTTTTAGGATCAAATTAAAATGAAGAATAAAGATGTATATTAAATGTCCTGATTTTCCCCATTTTAAATCAATAATTGTCATTTTTTAATCCTTTTTTTCTGTTTTTAGGTCAAAGATCATTTTGTAAAATCTAAAAAATATATTTAAAAAAAGCTAAAATAAACATAGTTTTAGATCTATAAAAAACTGAATATTCAGGGCTTTTAATCCAGTTCTTTTAATCCATTTATATTAAAAAAAAACTAAATATATCTAAAATGGTCCGGCCCACGTGAAATCAAGTTGACGTTAAAGCGGCCCGCAAACCAACCCGAGTCTGACACCCCTGATATCAAGGATGTAGATCCATCAAACCACTTGAATAGGCTCCAGCACCCCCTACGATCCTTGCCAGGCTATGAAAATGAATGAATGTCAATAACTCCCCTTGTAACTGAACTTACAGTTAGTTAAAAAGTGACGAGATAAGAATGCACGAGTTGAATACATGAGTAACTCCAGGCACTATTTGATTTTGTGGCGTGCAAGCGCATGAAAACACAGCAGGGATCGTCTTCATGCGTAATTTAATCAGACCTGATTATGTGTATGTTGAGAATTTGATTATTATTTCATTATTGTTGCTGCAGGGATTAATTTCAGGAATACTTTAGATGCAATCTCTTCATTATTGGCCACCTACACGCAAGTGCGCCTGAAGTGGCTTTAATCCGTACACGGAAATATCAGATTGCTCACAGGATATTTTCATCAATCTCCCGACGTGTCGTCCTAAAATGACACATGACTGTGCGCCAGTTCTCCGTTGTGATTTATTCATTCGCGCCAGCCGTCATCGATTTTTGCCCGGAGGAATATCCGAGGCGGCGTCAGATAACCTCGGCGGATGATGGCGGGATCCGACGTTTTTTTGTCATGCCAGAGTTTGGTGACAAGCAACTCTAAAAAAAGCCACAGTGGTCGTCACAGGAGAGCAGAAGGGGTTTTATTTTAAATTACTAAGGTTCACAATTATTAAGTATCCGTTGTACATATGCTATGCCTTGTTGTGACATCTACAATGGGCTGGAGACGGTTCCAGGGGGAACCCCACCTCCCATCAAAGACAAAAAAATACAGATACAGTCATCAACATTATGCCTCAGTAGACTTTAGTGTTCGTAGTTATAGTCAACGACCTTTTTCTGTAAAACGATATTATTGCTTTGGCTATTTACACCGTGTGCGGTCCATTGGTCGCCGGTCTTTTGGTCGCCCCGACCGCGACAACGGGCGACCAAAAGACCGGCAACCAAAAGACCGACGATCAAAAGACCGGCGACAAAACAAGGCAAAACAACACGGGCTAGATGTCACTTTGACAGGTGACCTGCCCACTGTGTTAAGATAGGCGTGTGCGGTTGATTGGTCGCCGGTCTTTTGGTCGCGGGTCTTTAGGTTGCCGGTCTTTTGGTCGCCGTTTTTTGGTCGCCAAAAGACCGGCTACAAAACAAGGTAAAACAACACGGTCTACGCATCAATAAAAGCCAACAATGGCCATGAGCAGTTTCATTGAGCCGACATGTGTGAGTGTAGAAGAAGAGTTTGTATGTACATGCGTTGTCCCTTTAAGAAGCGACGTCAGTCAGGGTCTTAACAAGTTCTCCAACAAAAAACAATAAAAGTCTGGGAAATTTGGAGCTTTTCTTTAGCCTAATAATTAATAGGGCATTAAGTATGACTAAATAGTAATTCACAGTTTGTATTTAGGGAATTTGAGCAACGATTTAAATGGTAATTATCAATAACCTTCCGGGCAACCAAAAGACCGGCGACCAAAAGACCGGCGACCAATCGACCCTGTACCATTTACACAACGAGACAGAAAAAAATTGTAAAATGTCAAATTGCAATGCCCTCATTTTTTTTGGGGGGGGGTATGCGTGTTGTGCCCCAGAACATGAATCTTGAAACTTTGATGAAGCTTTGATGCCGAACATATCAAGTTCTTCCACGAGACTAAAAAGTAGACAAATAACAGTCTTACTAGACTTAATATGCAATAATAACACGGCATTCTACTTGATGTCAGTCTGATGTGTTGCGTGAACTAGTTGCCGTGTGTTCAGTCCCGTAGATATGTTAATAACAATTCAACAATAGCAGAAATGCCCAACTAAATAGCTTGAAAAACAACATAACATAATCTAATTATCATGTCGACCTGGTAACATTTTTGTGATTTCACACAAATAGACTCAAGGAAAAGTTATGTTTATAAGGACTGAAAAAAAGGATGGGCAATTTGCGATACATGGATTTGATTGGCTAAAATAGTACTGGCAGTGATAAAAATCAGGTGCTCACTTACTGGAATTTTTTTTTCCACTATCGAAGATTAAAAAATTAAATTCTATTGGATTTTTTTTTTGTTAAGGAAGATTCTTCTGACATTTTAAAGGGTTGACTCTAACTTTTCTAGCCTTCTATCCAATACTATGATGAGTATTTCTAGACCAATGTGTGTTGCTTCAAAGTGAAAGAATGAATGGCAATTCTTGCACTCATTTCCAAGCGCAATCACAAGTGAAGCTCTTTAATATGCACTTTTAAACTCCTCATAGATTATCGGCCAAGCGTTAAGGAGCAGACAGATCAGTGTGGATGGTTACCGAGGCCAAAACGTTCATCTTGATTTTCTGAAGGGTGAAGCGCCGCTAATGACGCTATAAATTAGCGGAGTAGTAGTAGTTCTTCCAAGTGTGGCTCAGCTAAATCAAATGCACAGAGAAGCAGAAAAAGAAGAACAAAGTGCAACTTCAAAAAAACACATTTTTTTCTCCTCACAAAAAACTCTCCGTGTTTGACACGACATTTGACATTTATGTGATTTGTTCCATTTAACATGCACGGCATCTTCTTATCATCTTATTCAGTGAACACGACAAGTGTTACTGGGAATAAATGACCAACAGTTTAATGGGGATAAAATCTCTCCTTTAAAAAGATCATTTTAAGAGCTCTATTAAGTGGGATATGTAGTTTAGAATGTATCTACTTGTACAAAGTGTGATGCTATTAACGTTAATTATGCTTTTGTAGTGGAATCATTTATATTTTGCCGATAAATGTCACCTGAAGAAGTTAAAACTAGTTCATTTCAATTATTTTAGTTTTTATGACTTATTTATTGACTAATTATTTCTTATTATTTATCTGTTTGTTGTTTGTGCACTTCCCTACTAATTTATGTATGACTAGTTATGCTCACTACTTATTTATTTATGCATTTTTTATTGTGTTTGTCTGTTTGATGTTATTTATGCACTTTGTGATGAAGCTTTAAATCTCATACTTGTATAATGACAATATAAGCATTCAATTTATTCATTTTTAAATGTCAAAAATGCATGTTTGCCAATGAAATCAATGTCAAAGTACAATTTTTGGCACTTTTTACCATTACAAATTGCCTTCTAGGTAAACTATTGCTGTAGAAATCAAATATTAAAAACAAAATTTCAATTGGACAACACATGTCGTAACATACACAGAAATCGCTCAAATCTTTTCGTTATCGGTCGGTCTGGCTCTCTTTTGAAATTGGCAAAGATGAGTTGTCAAGGCATTTCTAATCATTTAATCCCCCCAGGCAGCATATCAATCTAAATCAATACACAAGCGAGCCAATCAAAGGCAATGAGCGTGGAATAAAGGAAGCGAGGGGATGCTGCTAATTGTGCCGGGAGTTAGCAGGAATGATTGTGACTGCTCTCCTGACGAAGGGAGTTGTAATCACATTGTTAGATGACTTTGCTCTTCTGTGGTTCCACTCCAGCTCCGTTTAACATCGCTCTCGGTTTTGTCTTTAAATAAGGTTTCCTCCCACATGGGAGAACTTTGGGAAAAATCTATTCTTAATTACGTGGGATCAAAAGGACCAAGAGACTAACCAACAAAACCACCAACAGCCATTTAAGATGGAACTTTAGTTTTACTTTTATTTTTCTAAATTCCAAACTTTCTCCAAAATCACATTCATATTTGGAAACCCTTTGGAAAAATCATGATATATATATATATATATATATATATATATATATATATATATATATATATATATATATATATATATATATATATATATATATATATATATATATATATATATATATACATATATATATACACATATATATACATATATATATATATACATATATATATATATACATATATATATATATATATATACATATATATATATATATATATATATATATATATATATATATATATATATATATATACATATATATATATATATATATTTAAATGTAATATTTAATGTATTCTTAATTATGCGTGAGCAAAAGCACCAAAAGCCATTTAAGATAGAACTTTAGTTACTTTTATTTTAGAAATTCCAAACTTTCCCCAAAATCACAAATTCATATTTGGAAACCCTTTGTAAAGATCATGATCATATATATTTTTTAATGTAATTTTTAATTGTAATATTTAATGTATTCTTAATTACGTGGGAGCAAAAGCACCATAAGCCATTTAAGATAGAACTTTAGTTATTTTTATTTTATAAATTTAAAACTTTCTCCAAAATCACAAATTCATATTTGGGAAAACCTTTTGGAAAGATCATGATAATATATTTTTTAAAGTAATTTTTAATTGTAATATTGAATGTATTCTTAATTACGCGGGGGCAAAAAGACCGAAAAACTAACTCACAAAAATTACCAAAAACCATTTAAGATAGATCATGATAATATTTTTGTTTTAAATCATATGTGGTCATTTGATATCCTTGCTAAGATTAATTTCCTAGCTAAAACCCACGTTATCTTTTAAACAATCCGTTGATTCTAAATATAGCGACATCAATAAGATTGATCTCAATTTAGCGCGTTTCAATCTCAGCTACATTTCCAATCAAAATCATACTGTGATTTGAATCCTTTTCACGCAAGTGTGTATATACGTGTGTGTGTTTGTGTGTGTCACCCTCAGGCACCCGTCTGATTGCTGATCAGCCAGCGCACCTGCCATCTATCATCTCATCAAGCGGGCAGAAAATTCAACATGTTATTCACGGCGCCACCCGGCAAGCTCGATGGCGTCGGTGCGTGGAGCGTCCTTGTGCTCTTAGCTCGGCCCCAGATGTGATTGGATTGCAGACTCCCTGTCAAAACATCATATCAGCATGCCCGTCCACGAGAGAGCTCACTTCCCTCCTGATGACCTCCGTGCTGTCCTCTCAAATTTTCTCCAGGTGATGTTTTCGTCCAGCCATGCGGCTTTCTTAGTCAGAAGACCCTCCCTAACCTTGAATGGCCTTTCCCCCCCCCATTTCTTCACCCAGTCTAACTCCAAGACAACGTGACATCTCATGAATGTCCTCCATCTTTTGGTGACCTCTCATTGGACGGTGACTGGAGGAGAAGCATCTCTCGAACGTAAGAATCCTTCATTATTTCCTGAATCGTTTAAAAACTGCATTTCACGACAGCTTGTCATGCTGATAAGTTCAAACATTCTAAGAGACAAACATCACTTTTACTGTACGCAATATTTTTTAATCAATGGCCCAAAAAAACTGAATTTTTGCATTGAAACTGTATATAAAAGCCACGGAATGGCCGTCATTAGTGCAGTTTATTTTATCAGTGATGCTCATATTTTAGCCAATCAAATGCGAGCATTAGCGATTACCCAGCATTCCTTGTGACGTTAGTAATAATTTTAATCAATTACCCAAAGAAACTGAATTTTGTATTGAAACTGTATATAAAAGCCAAGGAATGCCCGTCATTGGTGCAGTTCATTTTATCAGTGATGCTCGTATTTTGGCCAATCAAATACGAGCATCAGCGATTACCCAGCATTCCTTGTGACGTTAGTAATCATTTTAATCAATGACTCAAAAAGCCTGAATTTTGTATTGAAACTGTATATAAAAGCCACGGAATGCCCGTAAATAGTGCAGTTTATTTTTTCAGTGATGCTCATATTTTAGCCAATCAAATGCGAGCATTAGCGATTACCCTGCATTCCTTGTGATGTTAGTCATCATTTTAATCAATGACCCAAAAAGCCTGAATTTTTTGTATTGAAACTGTATATAAAAGCCACGGAATGCCCGACATTGGTTCAGTTTATTTTATCAGTGATGCTCATATTTTTAGCCAATCAAATGCGAGCATCAGAGTTTGCCCTTGTGTTTAAGAATGAGTCTTTGTTATCATTGAACTCACCATCATCACAGCAATGACTCATAATGATGAGGTTTTGAATATATTCTCCATTCTAAGAAGAGAATAATTGCCTCTAAAATGCATTATAAGTTGGCCATTTAGTAATGACCCGAGCGCCAACACTTTTAAATGATATTTAAAAAAAAAAGTCCTATCTTTATAAGCCTTCATCCCATGCCTATAAAAAAAATAGACTTAAATTAGCTGCACGTCCAGTTGGCTTTCCAATTCTACTTAACGACGCCTTCTCGTCTATCGCCCTTGCGTTGTCGCTCCCTAATGTTTCCGAATTTTGACGTGCTGCCGTTTGATGTCCACTTTCTCACTTTTATGTGACAGGGCCTCCATCTCAAATAGGTTAATTTCAGCAAGACAACAAATAGTTTATAAGAAATGCAATGCCTCTTGAAGCATTTGCCAGGACATGTTATGAAATTCATTTTACCACGGCTTTGATTTCTGGAAATAACGCACGTGTATTTCCTTTGAGACCTTTAACGGTAAATAAATCCATCTGCAATCCGAAGCCAACGTTAGCCAATCTGTAAACGAACATTTTGGACGGCCAGCTGCAAACGCTCAGCAGCCCGCCTGCTTTCTTTGAAAGAAAACGAATTAGTGAGTGTTGGCCAAGTGTACCCACAAAGCAGAGAAAAGTCCCTCCTCGGCATGAGCGGATTTATTTGCCAGCTGCTTAGGAGCAAAAGACCAGCAAGGATCACAAATAGACAGAGCGTGTGTAATCCCGGGAAAGACAACAACCTTCCGAAATCTTAATCCCGAGACTGCCGACATTTGGGGGCCGCATTAACAACTTTTTTTCGCAAGTTGTACGAGAAGAAACTGCTGTAAATTGGTCCCATTAGCTTTTGTGAAACACACTTGCATACTGGCAACGTATACGTTTTTCATGCGTTTTTGATCATTTCAAATTGTGTACGCCGTATAACAACTTTTGGAAGGGATTTTTTTAAGTACATTTTTTGCAAAACTTATCTTGTGTTACCCATTTCGGCTCTAATCGAATCGTCGCTTTTTTTCGCAAGTTCTACGAAAAGAAACTGCTGCAAATTGGTCCCATTAGCTTTTGTGAAACACACTTGCATACCTGGCAACGTATACGTTTTTCATGCGTTTTTGATCATTTCAAATTGTGTACGCCGTACAACAACTTTTGGACAGGATTTTATTTAAGTAAATTTTTTGTAAAACTGATCTCGTGTTACCCATTTCGGCTCTCCGAATCATCGCCTTTTTTTCGCAAGTTCTACGAAAAGAAACTCCTGCAATTTGGTGCCAATAGGTTTTGTGAAACACGCATACCTGGCAACGTATACGTTTTTCCCGTTTTTACATGCGTTTTCTGATCATTTCAAATTGTGTACGTCGTGTAACCACTTTTGCACGGGATTTTTTAAGTAATTTTTTTGTAAAACTGATCTCGTGTTACCTACCCATTTCAGCTCTAATCGGAATCATTGCCTTTTTTCGCAAGTTCTATGAAAAGAAACTGCTGCAATTTGGCGCCATTAGCTTTTGTGAAACACACTTCCATACCTGGCAACGTATGTTTTTCCCGTTTTTACATGCGTTTTCTGATCATTTCAAATTGTGTACGCCGTATAACAACTTATGGATGGGATTTTTTAAGTACATTTTTTTATAAAATTGATCTCGTGTTACCCACTTCGGCTGTAATCCGGATCGTCTCGGTCACTGTTAGCCACCGAAAACATCACCGTCGACCGCTAATATTGTCATACTTGTCATAAAACATTCCCCTTTCACCCGTCCGCCTTTTCACGAAATAAATATAGCGCGTCAGCAAGCAATTTACCAACAGTCAAGCTGTCAGCGTCATACAGCGACATTTACAGAATCTTGATTTTAGTGCATACTGATTGGGCACCCCGTCCACTTTGCAGAAAATTTTAGACTTTTAAATGTGCCCTATGTGAATAGCAATTGGCTGAGGTTGACAGCTATGCGCTTCTTAGATTGGGTCGCATTAAATAGCAAATATTCTGAATTTTAGCTCCGAGTACAGCTACTTGAATTCCGGAGAAGATGAAAAAAGCCATTTAAAGTGTCTGAAAATGAGGGGGAGAAGTGAGAAGAAATTGGCTCTTGGTGTGTAAAAAAGGAGTGAATTGTACTATTTGGAGATTGGACTGAACTTATGTATATTTCGAACCTGAAGTCTACATCAGTCTGGCGAAAAAAAATGAAGTTAAAGCTTTAAAAGAGCCTTTGAAAAAGCTGAACGTACTTTGTCCACACAGAAAAAAATGGGCTTACTGAAAGGATAGTCCTATCAGGACTTCACTCTTCTTGCACTTTAAGGGGAAAAAGCCTAAGAGGGCTTCTGAATAAACTACAAGCAGCCATTCAAGAGTTTTACGATTTTGACCAGGCTAGTTAAGTAAGATAAGTGCGTAGTTCTGTCAAAATATCTGCAAAGCAATTAAGAGTGAGTTAGTAGATGTGAGGCGCCTGTTCATAGACCTGAGCACATTCTTTGACAGCTGCTTTTATTGTGGCGGGGGACTCCCTAAAGCTCAGAAACTAAATTTTTCGGGATTTTCCAAGTCATTTTCTCCCTCAGATATCGTGATAGTAAGTTTACAATCATGTAAAAGACACTTTTAGAACAAAGTACATATGATGTCTCAGCATATTAGCCTTTTTGTCATTCATTTCTCACACAATATATCATGTATTTTCTTTTTTACAGTAATCCCTCGAATATCGCGGATAATGTAGACCAAACATGGCCGCAACAATTGAAAAACCACGAAGTAGGATCACCCTTATGATTACTATATACCATATGACTACATTTAATCAAAAACAATCCATTTAAAGTAATAGATTATCAGTATATATTTGTAACACTTGTCAAACTTTGCATAAAAATACCTGGAGACAAAATGTTCCTGCTCTAAGAACAGAAATGTTGCTCGGCATGAAAATGTGTCCTTTGCCTGCAGCCATTTTTTCCCCTCTTTGCATTTTTAAAGAAAAATAAATTTAAAAAACACACTTTTTCTCATCAGTTCGTCATCCATCAAAAGTTTTTGGATTACACATGGGAATTTATTTATTTATTCAATTTATTCAAGCTGCTCTAACCCCCCAAAAATAAAATCATAAAAAAACAGCTACCAAACACTTTGCAGGTTTTACCATATTTATTTTATAAATGACTCTGCTTTGGTGTGACATCCTGACTTATAACATATTTGTGCGTGCGTCACTTTTCTGCTCGAAACAACACTGCAAGTTTATTTTTATGATTATTATCGTTATTTATTTATTTGGAAGTGCTTCTCAGGATGAAGCCTGAATTGTCGGGGGTGCTCAAGTGATAATTTAACATGTACGATAATCACACAGCCAAAATCTGATTGTACGTATTTGGCCACTTGATGTACAGAACGCAACGATCTACATAATTTTAAATTGAAACAAAGGAGTTGTCGATTTCGCATTTTCCTCGAGCAGAATGCATCATTTTCCAGACATCTTAATTGCGGCGGGGACGCTACATAACGCTTCTGAAAGTTTGGAGCGGTGTGCCGTGAATGCCGCTTAATTGAATACATCGTTAATTGGAAGTCCTCCAGGATGAAAACTTGATTTGAGCTTGATTATTTGGACGTTATTTCCTTTGGAAGATTAGAATTACATCGGTTAGAAACAAAAATTAGCATATACAGTGGTACCTCGACCTACGATCAGCTCGTGGTACGACGAAAATTTCGATCGAATAATTCGCCCGCGATACGATCAAAATTTCGAGATGCGACCAAGCCAGGTGGCCATGACATGAGAGGCTGTTTATCATTGTAGCGCACTGTCTTTTTTTGCCGCATCTCTTTCGTGTATTACAGATATCTACGAGCACTGAACGATTTATTCAGATGAATTTCGACCAGGAAACGCACAACGAGCATGCGCGGACAAAAAGAGGGCTTTCTGGGTAATGAAGTAGACTCGTGCACACAACACCCATAGGCAATGGCACCCTTTCTCAGAATCAAACTTCATTACCCACAATCAATACGTGGGTAGGCTGTTATTCCTTCCTTAGCCCGTTAGCTCCCTCGATCGCTCATTCAAGACTACTTCTCGTTGGCAAGTGTTCGTGCGTTATCCTATTGTGAGGACATTTGTGTGCATCTTTTTCGGAATATTTTGAAGGGAATAAAACGGCAAACAGCCCATCGATAGCGAACGTGAGGGTGGAGGCGTGGCAAACCGCTAACCCGGAAAACGAAGGTAGAAAAAGATTAAAACAAAATTAGAATTCCGTTTTGTGTAAAGTTACATTAAACGTATGTTTGAGTGTGTCTGTATATATTAATCCAAGTTAATTTAAATGAGTCTAATTTTACTTCCATTAAGCACATTTCATTACTATTAAACCACTCGTTATTTATAACTTTGTCAATATATGGCGAATTAGAACAAATAAAACATTTTTTTTCCAATCCAATATCCTGTTTTTGGTGTTTTTTCAGAGGGTTGGAACGAATTAATTTGTTTTCAATTCATTTCAATGGGAAACGTTCGCTCGAGTTACGAAAAACTCGACATACGATCTCAGTCTCGGAACGGATTACGATCGTATGTCGAGGTACCACTGTATCGTTATATTTATGTAGTATATGTATGGTTTTTGACTCTCACTTCAATTAATAACAGCGTTCGTGTCGGCTGATTCGTATTTTTCGCGCTGTACGTTGTGATAGTCTGTTATATATCAAATAAACATGCTCTCAACTCACAAGGGTTTCTTTCAAGAAACACAGAAGTGTTTGTTGCCGTTCTATAGCGTGTGCGTTGCATTGAAATATTGTAAAGAGGGTTGTGTTCTGTCCCTAAGAGATAGCAGCAGTTCTCCACCATTAATCATTGCATAGGAACATGACAAAAGCAAAGAAAAATCAGCTTGAAGGAATAATAAGAATAAACTGGAGACCACAAGGCTCTTCTGAGGCCACACTTCAATAGCACTGAAAATAAATTCAGCTTCAGAAAGACAAAAAAAAATAAAAAATACAAAATCCTCCCCACCGAGACACCATTGTGAATGTGTGTGTGTTTTTGTCTTTTCAGAGAATCAAGTGAATTGAATCGCTAAAGCATTTCATTTCATGGTAACCTGTGAGAAGCTGTCATGAGGACAACAGGCAACCTGCTTTGGGTTTTTTCCACTGTCAAGAAAATGAGGTCAACAAGAGATGACAAAACCCCCCCCAGGAGAGAGGATGGAGATGTGGGGTACCACGGTTTCAGCTGCCAAAGCCATACGAAGCCCACCCATCCGCCGGTAAGTACGAACACATAAAGCCTTGTTCTTTGAGAAAACGTTGACAGAACTCTTGAAAAATTTGCAAAAAATGCAAACCTCAATTGGGCCCGTTTTGCTTCAATGTGTGAGGAAATTTTTCATAGAAAATCTGCCTGGTAACAGTGGAAGCAATACACTAAATCAACGGTGTCAGACTAGTTCGCGGGCCTCTTTAACGTCAACTTGATTTCACGTGGACCGGACCATTTTAGATATAATATTTAGAATTTTTTTATTAATGGATTAAAAGAACTGGATTAAAAGCCCTGAATATTCCGTTTTTTATAGATCTAAAACAATGTTTATTTTAGCTTTTTTATATATTTTTAGATTTCACAAAATGATTTTTGAACTAAAAACACAAAAATTATAATTATTGATTTAAAAGGGGGTAAATCAGGAAATTTAATATACATCTATACTCTTCATTTTAATTTGATCCTAAAACAGAAAGGCAGCACTCATGATTGACTTTCCCGGGCCACACAAAATGATGCGGCAGGCCAGATTTGGCCCCCGGGCCGCCACTTTGAAACATGTGTACTAAATCATGACAATAAAGGAATATAATGTTATTTAAAAAAAAAAAAAAAAATGAAATTTCAAATGAAATTCTATTGGTTGAGGGGTTAGCGCATTGGCCTCACAGTCTTAGGGTCGTGGGTTCAATCCCAGGTTGGTCCTGATTGTGTTAGGTTTGTATTTTCTCGTGTGGGTTTTCTCCGGGTATGTTAGTTTCCTCTCATATCCCAAAAGCATAAATGCTAGATTAATTTAACACTCTTAACTCCTCCTAGCGATGATTGGTTGTCCTTTGTCTCCTTGTGGCCTGCGATTGGCTGGCTGTGTTTTTCCCAAAAAAATTCAAATGAAATTTAAAATTAAATTCCATTGGTCGAGCGGTTAGCGCGTTGGCCTCAGTCCTACAGCCGTGTGTTCAATCCCAGGTTGGTCCTAATTGTGTGCGGTTTGTATTTTCTCGTGTGGGTTTTCTCCGGCATAAATGCTAGATTAATTTAACTGCTCCTAGCGATGATTGCTTGTCCTTTTCCATCCTTGTGCCCTGCGATTGGCTGGGCATCAATTCAGGGTGTCCCCCGCCTAGTTAGCTCGGACAGGCTCCAGCATCCCCCGTGACCCTTGTGAGGATAAATGGTCCAGAAAAGGAAAACATGATTTTTTTTCAAATAATTTCATTAAAGCAGAGGTTGACCAGGGTTGAAATCCCATAAGAATATTGAATTGATTTAACTATTCAATATTATAGCCTAGCATTACACTGCTAAACAAACATGGTGTTCCTCGTATTGGCCTGCAGAAATCTGGGGGCGGAACCTTCTTCCTGGCCGAAAATAAAATTAGTTGAGCCGCCTTAACTGAATTAGAGACTAATCGAGGAGATCCAATGTGTCGCCCAACGTGTCCAAAGGTTGCAACGGCGCAATTGATCCAGCTGATTAAACGTACTTTCAAAGGGGAGTCTAATGGCCGACTGCCCGGAATGTAAACATTGCCCACAGAAAGCCTATTTGACAGGCGGAGGCGCAAAAAAAATGGGCTTGAACGCGTCCGCCCGGCCGCGTGCACGCGTGGCCTGTTCCCACCGTGGTTTTTATGTAACTCGTAAGATGCGGAGGGCGTTATCGTTTTTTTTTTTTTTTTTCAAAGTGCCTGGCTAGAGTTCATAAATCATCGCAATAAGACTTCATAGCAGTACACGCTCGCCGCAAAGTCCAGTGAAAAAATGATGATGGCGAACACAAGGTCGACTGATTGTTCTCTTTGACTACTTTATAAATCAAGCGTGTTGCTCATGGAAATCAGGGGTGTTCTTTGATCGCTATCTAAAAGCTCGGGGGGGAAAAAGAGGGTGGTTATTTATGGAGAACAGGGGTCATTGCAAGTTGGAAAGGACAGTCCAGGCTTTGTAATACGAAATAAGAGTGGAACATTGGAGAAAAGGCATTTAACCATTGCAAATGGAAAAAAATATTCATTAACGTGAAAGTGACAATAGGTTTTTGTCCGCATTTTCCCAGAGAATTGTTATTGTACATTAAAGTACTAGAGAAGGAACCTTTTGTGAACATTTCATATTTTCAGATATTATTCCTTGCGATCCCCATATATGAAAATGTCAGTTTGTTAGCCATTTCATCACGTAATGTAAAAAAAATTGACAACTTTTAAGTTGAAATACATGAAATTGTCCGTTTTTTTTGCTTTTCATCTCTTTTAATGTAAAAAAAATATATATTTAAGTTGAAATACATGAAAATATGTCCGTTTTCTGGTCATTTCATCACTTTTAATGTAAAATAAATTGACATTTTTAAGTTGAAATACATGAAAATGTCAATTTTTTTGGCTTTTCATCTCTATTAATTTTAAATAATATATATATTTAAGTTGAAATACATGAAAATATGTCAGTTTTTTGGTCATTTCATCACTTTTAATGTAAAAAAATTGACAACATTTTTAAGTTGAAATACATGAAAATATGTCCGTTTTTTTAGTCATTTTATCACTTTTAACGTAAAATAGAAAATTTTGAAAACACTTAAGTTGAAATACATAAAAATATGTCAGTTTTTTGTAATTTCATCACTTTTAATGTAGAAAAAAATATCGGAATTATTTTGACAACATTTTTAAGCTGTTGCTAATCAATGGGTATGCATGCAGAAGTCTAACTTACATTTTTTTTAAAGTATATATTTTACCTCACAGGTTAGTCCTATGCACCCATCAAAAGAGCCACACGTGGCTCCCGAGCCACAAGTTCTCCACCCCTGTACTCGAGCGACCCTTTCAAAAATTCATTTCTTGTGAATGAACGCTAGAAGGTAGTCGTTGATACCGCTCTGCTCACAAATCGCCAAATCTCATTCTCTAATGGCTCTTTCAGAGTCAGAAAAAAACTGAAATATGAATGCGGGAGTCAACACAGCTCCAGACTTCATGCATTTCATTTCAGTTTAATAAGGTGTCACTGCGGTAAACCAGCATCGCGCATGCGGAATGCCATTTTTTTTCTGTCTGCCGGGACAGACTTAATCATTGGCGTTATCTTAGCGCGCCACATCTTATCTTGCTGCATTCCATTGACACGCTTCTAATTAGAAAAGTTCTGTAAAAAGTGTCATGGTACCACAAATGACAGGAAGATTGAGTTTGTTGTTTCATTCAATATATTTCTAGGCTTCTCGGAGATTTATTTTTATTTTCGGCGCGGTTCGTAAATTTATCAACACGTGGAGGAAGATTTTTTGGGAGTATGTTTTGCTTCATTGCATCAATTAACAGCCAATGAGGAGACACCCTCACAACCCCTTTCAATTCAATGCGGCCACGTGTTAGAAGTGATTAGATGTAAAAGGGAAAAAAAAGCAGGTTTAAAAGAAACACACACAAATTTATCAATTGTTAATTTACTCTGTTTGTATTCAGGAATAATACAGTCAATATTACTTACTAATATAATACTTACACTCGCTACATGTTGAAAAGTACCCTACAGAAAATATTCTTTTACAACTAATTATTTTAGGACTCTTTATTGTAATTTTTTGGAATGGTTCACTTAGTTAAAATCCTCAATTCTGAATTCTGAACGATAAAATATTAGTTTTTATTAAATTTTTCTCACTGAACTGAATTTTGGACTGGTGGTAGTCCCAACACTGGTTGACGTTTAAAAATACAGATCATATTGAATTAACTTTAATTAATAGGTATAATAAATATGTTTTTAAAAAAAAACAAGGATGGGTTAACTTCTCATTTAAAACAAATGGTTTCTATAATGAGGTTTTTCATTGGTGGCGGTACAGTATTTAGGGATAATGTACTTTACATAAAATACAACTTTTCTGTCATGTTTATGGCCTCATAAACTATTGTTTGTTGTTTCTCCTGAATGTCTATTTTTAGAGAATATATCCACCTGTTCCACTTATTCGGTACTCGGACGTTTGGTCGACCGGACGTTTGGTCGACCGGACGTTTGGTCGCCGGGTTGTTACTGTTGAAACCCGCTCCCAAAATTATAATCATGAGAGAGAGAGTTTAATATCTAAATATCTAATATCAAAATATCAACAGTAAACTCTGTCATAATTTGACAGCGAGTGAACCCGGCGACCAAACGTCCGTTCTACCAAACGTCCGTTCGACCAAACGTCCGTTCGACCAAACGTCCGTTCGACCAAACGTCCGTTCGACCAAACGTCCAGTCCACCAAACGTCCGGTCCACCAAACGTCCGGTCACGCACTTATTCAGTTCCAGGATTAAAAGGGACACGGCTCGACCAATACGAAGCCGGTGCGCCGGTGGAAACCTGGATGTCAATCCTCCAACAATTGCACAATTTCATCTCTCCCGTGTCTCTGGGCCACCTCGACGGGCTTCGACCCAGAAGAGTCCCGTAGATTAGCGTCGGCGCCGTTGAGCAGCAGCGCCTTGACGATGGACACGTTTCCGTGCAAAGCGGCCAGGTGCAAAGGCGTGGCTTTTTCGGTGCTGGTCGCATTTACCTTGGCCTGATGAGAAATCAAGTGCAGAACGCTGGGGAAGCTGAGGCTGGCACAGGCCAGGTGCAACGGGGTCCATCCCTGGCTGTCCTCGATCACGTTGGGGTCGGCTTGGGCGGCCAGGAGCTTGGCCACCGTGTCGGACTCGCTCTGGTGGCAGGCCAGGTGAAGCGCCGTCCATCGCTTTTCGCCCGGAGCGTTCACGCTGGCCCCCAGGCTTTTCAGTTCCTCCACGGTGGGTTCCTGTCGCTTCATGGTCGCCAGGTGAATGGCGGTCCAGCCCTTTTGGGTCCGGCAGTCCGGGTTGGCCCCGTTGGTCAGCAGCTGCCTGCATATTCCCTTGTGGCCGTTAAGAGCCGCCAGATGAAGCGGACTTCGTCCCCTTTGGTCCGCGCTATCCACCCCGGCGCCGCCGTTCACCAAGTGTCTCACGATTCTGTTATGCCCCGCCTCGGCGGACACGTGGAGAGGCGTCGAAAGGGTCCCGTCGGCGGCGTTGGGGTTGGCTCCCCGAGTGAGGAGCAGCGCGGTGATGTTGACGTGCCCGTAAGCGGCGGCCAGGTGAAGAGGGGTCCTTCCCTGCACTTCCTCCCGCTCCTCCACGGCTTTGACGGACAGCCGCGTCAGCAGCAAGCGGACCACCGGTTCGTGGCCGTTCTGGCACGCCAAGTGAAGTGGCGTCCATCCTGACTTTTCACGGGCGTCCGCCGACGCCCCGTTGTCCAATAACAGGCGTACGGTCTTATCGTCGCCGTTCTGCGCCGCGAAATGAACGGCCATCCAGCGGTCCTCGTCTCCCAACATCGGATCGGCGCCGTGCTTCAGCAGCAACGAGATGATATTGTGAAGCCTGCCGGAAGAAGCCAACCGTCAATCAAAAACCCTCGCCAAAACCTTGAATTGACAAACTCACTTACGCAAAAAATATTTCTCCATCTCAATCACAAGCTTAAAAAAGTTTCAGAAAATGCAGAGCGGCCTAAACGCCTTCTTGGTTCTCCACCAATCAGCAGCCACTTGCAACAACGCTTAAAAAAACGGACGAATCCTATGGGATTCCTAAGGGAAAGAGTGTGTTTTCTTTCCCTTTTAAATAAGTGTCAAGTCAACTATGGAGAAGATGTCTGCCCCTCCTCCAGACCAACAGGGGGCAGAAAAGAAAACCCAATCAAACTCACCTCCCCTCATTTCCTGCCTGAGGTCATAGGTCATGAACCGGGATATAAATTCAGTAGTCCAGCCTTGAAAGAAGACAGGCAACAAAGGAACAAGAAAAACCCTTCAGACCCGATCACACGCAACTGGTAGGATCAAATATAAGTACCACTTAGATGCCAGCTGATTGATGCTTAGTTTGTTTTCTCACAACCATAAGTTGCATTCTTTGTACTTTCCTATCCCTTGAATTATGTCACATGCTTGCTTCCTTCTGTCCCTTTTAACGTTTTCAACCTAATCCTTTCAACAATAACAGCTAATCCTTTCAATAATAACAGCTAACCCTTTCAGCAAAAGCTAATCTGTTCAGAAACAGCAAATTCTTTCCTCTCACTGGAAAACTTCAATAAAATTGTAAACTGGAAGGATTTGATTGTTCCTGCTGTGAAAAGATCGGGGCCCCTTTTCCAGTTTGGGGCCAAATTTGAAGAAAGTAGAGAAGAACTTGACAATAAGGGTTCATCGAGAAGTCAACTAGTCCAACGACACTAGTCGTTTCAGTTCTGCACAACTTTTGCACCGACGAAAAAAACGAACAAAAATTCCCTTCTAACCACAAGTGCAGCATAATTACCGGAACTGCGATCACACCCATTTAAACCTCCGCCGCTTCATTTCAAAGAGTACATAAGTGTTTTCAAAACTCCGGTGGCCATTACATTCCGTTTCCAACTTAGCGAGGAATTCTAAGAAAGCAACGGACAATCTCAAACGAGCATAAAATATTAACAGAAATGCTGTTCCTTCTGAATTCTGCTCTCCCAGACTTGAATGAGTCTACAATAGTTGAGTTTTTTCAACAAACAACCCCCAAATATTGTTGTTTTACATCAATGTGTCAGCTTACAGACCTATTGAGGACAGCCACAATCAACGGCGTGTAGCCTTTGTCCATAACGTAGTTGACCTCAGCACCCAGACTCAAGACGTGTTCCACGCTTTTTGCATCCCCGCTGGCCACCGTGTAGTGCAGGAGACTTTTTTTCCCGTGATAGTGCGTGCTGACGTGCTCCCGTTTCACCGAAGTTCGGAAATTACAGAACTTCTTCCCCAGGAGCAGCGAAAGAACGGCCTCCTTGCTGCATTGCTCGTCTGTCAAATGAGAGCAAAGGACACCACGGTTACTGGAATGCTCTTCCACTCTTGTAGTTCTGGTTTATAGTAGCATTAGATATGATATGATGTCACACTTGTCAACTTTGGCCAATTCGCTCCCATTATAAGTGCATATTTACTCACATAGGGTGCACTTAAAAGTCTAAAATTTCAGTATGCACCAAATTCAAGATTCTGTAGATGTTGCTGTATGACGCTGATAGCTTGACTGTCTGGGTACATTGCTTGCTGACACGATATATTTATGTAGTGAAAGGCAGATGGGTGAAAGGGGAATGCGCCTGCTAACAATATTAGCAGTCGACGATGTCGTTTTCGTCTGCTACCAGTGAGCCGAAATGGGTAGAGATTGGTTTTACAAAAAAAAGTACTTTAAAAAAATCCTGTACAAAAGATGTTATATGGTGTACACCACATGTGTCAAAGTGGCGGCCCGGGGGCCAAATCTGGCCCGCCGCATCATTTTGTGTGGCCCGGGAAAATAAATCATGAGTGCCGACTTTCTGTTTTAGGATCAAATTAAAATGAAGAGTATAGAAGTATATTAAATTTCCTGATTTTTTTCCCCTTTTAAATCAATAATTGTCATTTTTTAATCCATTTTTTCTGTGTTTTTAGTTCAAAAATCATTTTGTAAAATCTAAAAATATATTTAAAAAAGCTAAAATAAACATTGTTTTAGATCTATAAAAAACTGAATATTCAGGGCTTTTCATCCAGTTCTTTTAATCCATTTATAAAAAAACAACTAAATATTATATCTAAAATGGTCCAGCCCACATGAGATCTGGTCACCATGAATGTGGCCCGCCAACTAAACTGGGTTTGACACCCCTGGCGTACACAATTTGAAATGATTAAAAAACGTATAAAATACTGGAAAAACTTATAAATTTACAAGTATGTCTGATGTCAACTCTGATGCACTGCTGTGATAACATCATATTTTTTCTCTTTCATGCACTTATAGTTCACTTTTCATGCGCGTTTACGTGTATATTAATGATGTGAAAAACACTTTTATAAAGTGGCTGCTTTGACGCACTTTTCTGTGCTTACCTGCAGAAGAGTCAGACAACTCCGGCGGAGAAATCTAAGGAGGGAATATGAAAAGAAAAGAAGATACAAAAGAATATCATTCTCCCTGTGCTTCAGTGCTACATCTGGCTTAAAACCCGGTAAAATAACAACGCCACACTTCTAAAGTTGCTAGACTTTGATGTCCTATTTTAAATGTCAGTAGAAACGACAATTGGAATGCTAACAAACAACCTTAAACATGTATTATATCTATATTTTGGGAGACATATCAGTCCAGTCTATAGAAATGTTAGAGTGGAAATATAGATTAAATAAAAAATGAAAGGGTTAGCGAGGTTTAAAATAAACTTTCTGCCCGGCTAATATTTCATTTTGGTGGATATTTCTTCGTCGAGTACACAATGGGAATAATAATCTCTAAAAATGGATGAATCTGGCCTCATTCCACACTGAATAATTGAATATGTGAGCAAAGTATGACACAATCATCATTGCTTTACATTAGTATTCAAATGTAATTGTATCGTTATCAATTTGTGCGAAGGCCCAGCAGTGGGTTCCTTTCCTAATTGGGTCATGAAACAGTGTGAGCCCAAGAGTGGGACTTGTGATGTGTTTATACTTATCAAAGTGTATTAACTTCATAAGATGCAAAAATGGGATGTTTCTCTTCCGAAATGTATTCGTTTGCGCAGCTCTCAGGACAATCCATTGGTCCTGGGATCCTCAAAAGTTCACTTTGGGCTTCTGTTTTCCTCATAATTTCTGCAAAAACAACAAGAGCAGTCAGGAACTGGCATATAGTTGCCCGATTAAAGCAAATTATTAATTTGCATTTGTTTCCAAGACTCTCCAGGGATTTCCAAGACTCTCCAGGGTTGTTATCACAGCCGCCGTATCATAAAACACACCTTCACGCATGACTTGCTGTGTTACATGCTTTCAAAGACGCTATCTATGTTATTAGCAGCTGTTTATGAATAACCATGACTTCACGTGGCTTAAGAGATTGCTGGAGCGCAAATAATTATCATGAGCCAAGTTCATGTTATTAGCACTTGTCAACTTTTGAGCAACTCACTGTAAATAGTATGCATGTACGTATTTGTGTATCTAGAAATCTACGTATTACGTGTTTGGTCAAAAGAATTCGGAGATTTGGGTATACAAAGGTACCTCAGCATACGAGCAATTTGAGATAAGAGCAATTTGAGATATGAGTAATTTGAGATACGAGTAAAATTTTGAGCAGATATTTATCTTGAGATACGAGCATTTTTTTCAGTTTTTTTTTCCAGTTAGTCAGTGCGAATGGCGGAGCGATCGCTAATACGAGAGGAATATATACTACCATATTTTCACGACTATACGGCGCATCGTATTTTTAGCCGCAGTGTCAATAACGAGTGCTATTTCTGTATTTGACACACACAAAGGACGCACCGTTTTTATAGACGCAGCCAGGCCTGGCAAAACATACACCAGCTTAAACATACGGACACGCGCTAAAAACACGTTTTTCAAAAGGCGACAGAAGCAAAACTGAGTTCGGTTATACTTTATTTAGCCATTTTACAATGTACTCACGTCATCACCCACAAATCCATCAAAGTCCTCATTTTCTGTGTCAGAATTGAACAATTGTCCAAATGAGTCATCGAAAACGCAGAGTTTTATACGTTCGTCCAGGCGGCCACAATCCATTCGCAAATGGTATCTAGCGTAACTTTTCCAACGCTGCTTTCCATGCTTCGTAAAGCTGTGTTGATGTCGATGTATACAGGCCACAATCCATTGGGTGTATTGACAAAAGAACTATATCTCCCAGCAGTCACTGCGCAGTACTTTTTCCACGGGGAAAATAATAGTCGGGGGCTGCTTGCCGTAGTTGTGAGAGCTGTAGAGGATGGTGTACCCTATCCACTGATTTATTTTATTTTATCGTGATAACAATTTTAGTATTGCTCCATATATAAAGCGCACTGGATTATAAGGCGCCCTGTCTATTTTGGAGAAAATTTAAGACTTATGTGCGCCTTATAGTCATGAAAATACGGTAATTCTCATTGGCAAGTGGTCGTGCGTTATCCTATTGTGAGGACATTTATGTTCATCATTTTGGGAATATTTTGAAGGGAAGACAAAAGCGGAAAAACCCTCGATAGGTTGCATCTGAAAGTCAGTGTGGAGGCAGGGAAAATAGAGCCAACCCGGGAGAAGAAAGGTATCAAAATGTCAAACAAAATTAGAATTAAGTTTAGTGTAAGGTTAGATTAAATTTATTTTTGAGTGTGTCTGCATCGAAATCCAAGTTCATTTAAATTTGTTTAGGTTATGTTATGAGCGCGTTGCCATGCAAAGCTTGATATGTAGCACTATCATTTTATTTGGGGTGAGTTGTATACCTGAGAAAGGAGGCCTCTTCTTTTCCTCCTGCTGCCAGCACCACTTCATGATGCTGATCATCTCATCACACTGACGTGGCCTCTGTTCGGGTATGATTTCCATGCTGGGTCTGCAGCCATGTGACACATTTAAGAGCACGGTGGTCGTACTGCAACCTGCGTACAGAAAATGGATGCTAGCCAAAACCATGCAAAAGTCATTGGATTGATTTAAATACAAGCACAATAGGATTTAAAGCTTCACCATAAATACGTAGTCATAAAAAGATTGATATGCAGTAAAAATGAAGTGAGGAAAGGAAAAAAAATGGATGACATAATTGGTCATGCATATCCGCTCTGACCTAAAGCCCTTGGAAAATTAAATCGAATTAAAATTGAAGGGTGCTCGATTTCAAAACGGCTTTTTGATTTTACCCTTTCGGCAGGGAATCCAATTTGTAAAATGTTGACGAGAAATACGGCCCAAAGATGAGCCATTTTATTCTATTTTGTAAAGATTTCTCCTTTTACATCCATTAACGTACAGCGTGTACTTGTTCCCTTTGCTTTTCTGTGGCGTTGACTCGCTTGATTTGTTTTCCTACCTGCGTAAGGTTTCCGCTGTGTCAGAATCTCCCAGATTAAAATTCCAAAACTGTAGAAGAAACACGCGGGAGAAGATTGGGTTTTACACGACTGCTTTCTTCTAATGAGCGTACACTAACACACAAGCCGAACTTCACATATTTGCACAGAAAAGTACAAGAATTTTCCGATTTGCAAACACCTGTAAACGTCAAAGGGAAATCCAGGCGGATCACACAACTGATTGAAAATCTCAGGAGGGACGTATTTCAGGTTCCCTCTCGCTGTCAGGTGCTCCAAGAACAACCTCCTGTCTGTGCCCTCTTCCCAGTGGATTACGCCAAAGTCTGAAATCTAAACAATTGGGAAAATGTCTGTTAATTTAATAAAGTTTTAGTATTTTTACAAAATAAAGGCAATGATGACATGTCAAATGTGAAAAATTGAAACTACTTCCGATACCAGGCACTTTATTTACCTCCAACTATTCAATCTCATCTCATTTTCTGACCCACTTTATCCTCAATAGGGTCGCGGGGGTGATAGAGCCTATCCCAGCTGACTTCAGGACACCCTGAATTGGTAGTCAGCTAATCGCAGGGCATGAGAAGACAAACAACCAATCACACTCATAACTAGGGGCAATTTAGATTGTCTAATCTGCCTACCATGCAGGGAACTGGAGTACCCGGAGAAAACCCACGCAGAACATGCAAACTCCACATAGCTGGACGGACCTGGATTTGAATCCAGGTCTCCCACTGTGAGGCCGACGCACTAACCACTCAACCGCCTATCAGTACTTATTAACTCATCGGTTATGCTTCATTGCGCCAGATAAACCAGTTCTGCTCTAAAAATGAAAAGTTTTATAACGCGTCAAGTTTGAAATGAAAGAAATAGATCAACAGCCTGTTTTAAAGTTAATGAAAGAATCATAAAATAGGCAAAGAAAGATGACGATGAACACCCACGTTTACCAAAAAGTCTGACTTTAAACCCAAAAAATCATCACGGATAACCAAATTTCCACATTGTTGTCATATTACAGCGAACCTTGACGTGGAGATGGTCATCTACGAGAATGTTGGATGGTTTCAAGTTGAGATGGAAGAGCGGCGGTTTCAGGCAATGAAGGAAATTCAAGCCTTTGGAGATCTCGTGAATCATCTGGAACTTCTTGGGCCACAACAGGTTAGTGTTGTTGAGAAGATTGCATAGCGAACCGCCGCTCATGAACTCCATGACAATGCCTGGCACGTCGTTGCACATTCCGTAGACAGACACCAGGTACTTGAATTTCACTTTGGCGATTTTCGCTACCTCCTCCATTGGTTCCCTGTAACAAAATAATGGTGGTAGAACACAAAAACAGCAGATAATAATAATAATAATATTAATAATGTGTTCTCTATTCACCTGTAAAGGTGGTTGAGACCCACAGTGGTGTCATAGACTTTGAGGGCACACGTTTCACGCCAAATCTTGATCTTGACTCGATAAACATTGCTAAATTTGCCCTCTGCCACTTTAGTCCAGTCATTTTCAAAGTCGTTTTTCCTAAAGCTCTTGATCTGACTGCTAGACGCATCAGAATAATCCATGAGCGACGGCCACTGTCCTCCACGTCACACGGAATTTCTTTGGGTGCTCTCTAATCGCAACCATCGACAGTATTCCGCCTCATAATCCCACCTCGGAGTGTGCGAGACGTAGTGTACAAACAAATTCACGGATTTGAGGTGTCAACGACTCTTGTCATGTGGAAGGAGGCAAACCTCCAAAACTGGTTTGTGTTGCAAAACCGGTTCTTTGACTAGAAACAAGAAGATACTACATATTGCATGAATGATTCATATTTGCTGGCAGACTATAATGACACCTACTACTTTAGAAAAAAAAAACAATTATTTTATTTTTTACATTATTATCATTTATTTATTTGGTTTTCAATCCATTGTGCTCAAAAGCAGTTTTTTTGACAAGAAACAATATGATACTACATATTGCATGAATGATTCATATTTGCTGGCAGACTATAATGACACCTACTACTTTAGAAAAACACAATTATTTTATTTATTTACACTATTATCATTTATTTATTTGGTTTTCAATCCATTGTGCTCAAAAGCTGTTTTTTTTACTAGAAACAATAAGATCCTACATATTGCATAAATGATTCATATTCACTGGCAGACTGCATTACAGTCACCTAATACTTTAGAAAAACACTTATTTTTCTTTTTACATTATTATCAATTATTTATTTGGTTTTCAATCCATAGTGCTCAAAAGCCATTTTTTGACTAGAAACAATAAGATCCTTAATATTGCATGAATGATTCATATTTGCTGGAAGACTATAATGACACCTACTATTTTAGAAAAACACAAGTATTTTTTTTACATTATTATCATTTATTTATCTGGTTTTCAATCCATTGTGCCCAAAATCTGTTTTTTTTACTAGAAACAATAAGATCCTACATATTGCATGAATGATTTATATTTGCTGGCAGACTATAATGACCTACTAAACACAATTTTTTTGACATTATTATCATTTATTTATTTGGTTTTCAATCCATTGTGCTCAAAATCTGTTTTTTTTACTAGAAACAATAAGATCCTACATATTGCATGAATGATTTATATTTGCTGGCAGACTATAATGACCTACTAAACACAATTTTTTTGACATTATTATCATTTATTTATTTGGTTTTCAATCCATTGTGCTCAAAATCTGTTTTTTGACTAGAAACAATAACATCCTACATATTGCATGAATGATCCATATTTGCTGGCAGATTATAATGACCTACTAAACACAATTTTTTGACATTATTATCATTTATTTATTTGGTTTTCAATCCATTGTGCTCAAAATCTGTTTTTTTGACTAGAGACAATAAGATCGTACATATTGCATGAATGATTCATATTTGCTGGAACACTACTATAATGACACCTACTACTTAAGAAAAACACGTTTTTTTACATTATTATCATTTATTTATTTAGTTTTCAATCCATAGTGCTCAAAATATTTAGTTTAAATCACTATTCCTCAATCCAGGCTCATCAAAAAACCCTAAGAGAACCCAGCTATATCATTCTAATTGTATTTCAGATATCCCCACAATACACATTTATCTTTAAATAATGTGCTTAATGAACCGACAAAATTAGCACTTTAACAAGCTACTTCATCTCGACTGCTCCAACTATATTTCACATTAAAGCGATTAACGGTGTGCAATGAAGTTATCTGTGAGCACTTGATATATAACCTGGTTTAAAAAAATAAACAAACTAGCTTTTAAAAGAATGCCGAAAACTTGGTATTTGCCAAACACATCCATATCCGTCTGCATATTTTGACCTCGTTAGGTTATTCTTTGTATTTTAGAAGCGAAAGTGTTTCATGTAGATAATGCCTCGGAGCCGATCGTTCTCGGAGATAAATTGCACGCTGTGGAGTTCCGAGGTACTGATCGGAATGCTAACTTCTCTCTCAATAGAGGTGAAAGGAAAAAATGGAAGTGAATACTTTTATGCTATCTATATATAATGTCAAAAGGGCACCAAACTTTCATTTGCATTGTCTGAATAGTTTCCTTGTTTGCCGTAATGTCACGGCGTATGATTAAAACTTATAGAATCTTGTTTTATACTTAAAATTCAACAAGCACCATTTGGACAAAAGAATACAATTTCATGTATTATTTTTTTTGTCATACGTGGGTTTTATCAAAATGCAGAACAACAAGAAAATGAGTGACCCATGCCCCTTTCATAGTTATCTCCTATTTTACATGTTCCCCAGCATGAATCGTTGAATGTCTAATGAAGTCTTATTTTTAAATTCATGATTATTTGTTTGTGTGATACACATTGTAGTGAGGTGGCAGGGTTAAACATGGTTGTATGATTATTCTAAAAATGTACTCGACTATGAAATATTCTGTAATTACTACCTAACTCATCACTTTGGCTACGTTCTTGAAAAGACAGTATTGAAAAGTGCCTTGAGACATCATGATTAGGCAATGCTTGCTTATACTTTATGTCTCGTGTCAAAGTGGCGGCCCGGGGGCCAAATCTGGCCCGCCGCATCATTTTGTCTGGCCCGGGAAAGTAAATCATGAGTGCCGACTTTCTGTTTTAGGATCAAATTAAAATGAAGAGTATATATGTATATTAAATATCCTGATTTTCCCCCTTTAAATCAATAATTGTAATTTTTTAATCCATTTTTTCTGTGTTTTTAGTTCAAAAATCATTTTGTAAAATCTAAAAACAATTTAAAAAAAGCTCAAATAAACATTGTTTTAGATCTATAAAAAACTGAATATTCAGGGCCTTTAAGCCAGTTCATTTAATCCATTTATTAAAAAAAAATCTAAATATTATATCTAAAATGGTCCTGCCCACATGAAATCAAGTTGACGTTAAAGCGGCCCACGAACCATGCTTTATGTGATAAGAAACAAGTTCCAAATGATCTACGACCGTACTTCTTGGTCTCTAAACGTCTGCTAAGGCCAGCGAAATGAAAGCGAATGCATGCCGTCCGTCTATTGGCTAATGGAGAACGTACAGTTAACAAAAAGTACGCTATTGATTGATGAAAACTTGGATGAGTTGGCTTGTTAAAATTGCATCGGGCAAAATCTAGTCAGCCTTTGGTTTCACTTTCACATGCAAATCAGGTTCATTACTCGTATTTCACCCAGCTTATTTTTTTTTTAACAAAGTTGCAACTCTACGACGATTTTTTTTAGCCTGAGAGAAAAAGATGTGTACAATTACGGAAAAACATGGAGTGGTTTCTGTGAACATGTAGGTTACTGCAAGCCAATTTCATCTCTCTAAATATTTGGGCCACCTCCCAAGGGTTTTATCATCTAGAGTAGATTTCCATTCTGCGTGGATCCCACTGCGAGCCCGTTACATGACACTTGCAATCGTGAGCAACCCTCACCGGGAAGTGGTCCATTTTTGCTTTGTTGTTAAATTGATTCATTGTGATTTTTAGCAAGCAGATTGTGTCTCGTGGGGGGAGGAGTCACGGGTTGAGCGACTCTCGTCATCAACACTGTTATCCTTTTTGACAGCGTGGTGTCGTTCTCTTTTAAAGATGAGCTTGGCACGTTAAGTCATGTCGCTCCAGGGGGGAATCGCGGTCTTCCTCTTTAATGCAATCGTTGCAGCGTTTAAGCACATCAGTTTACAGTCAAATAGCACCCACAAAAATTATAGTACCTTGATTTCTCTACATACGTATGTACACATACTGTATTTTTCGGAATATAAGTCGCACCCGAGTATAAGCCGCACTAAGTAAAAAAGCACAATGAAAGGGAAAATGATATATTCTAAGTCGTATCTGAGTATAAGTCGCACTAACAAATAATGCACAATGAAAGGGATTTTTTTAAGGTGCACTGAAGTATACGTTGCATTTTGTTTTATACGCTCACACAAGTCGTACCTGAGTATAAGTCGCACTAACAAATAAAGCGTAATGAAAGGGAAAAATATTTAAATCGCAAATGAAGTATAAGTTGCATTTTTGGGGGCAGCTTTTTCATTTATTAGAAACTAAGAATACCCGTTATAGTGTAAAAGAATAGTAAAATAAGGAACAACAAACAAAATAGCCACCTGTTAATGTAACCTATTGAGTTTTTTTATATACATATCACTTGAACCTAAACTGAGTCTAGTTTGCATGTGCTCCTCGTGCCTGTGGGGGTTTTCTTTGGGTACTCCGGGTTCCTCTCACACACCATAAACACACATGGTAGGCTAGTTGAACAGCCTAAATCAAGGGTGTCAGACTCGGGTTGGTTCGCGGGCCACATTAACGTCAACTCGATTTTATGTAGGCCGGACCATTTTAGATATAATATTTAGATATTTTTTTCATAAATGGATTAAAATAACTGGATTAAAAGCCCTGAATATTCAATTTTTTATAGATCTAAAACAATTTTTATTGTAGCTTTTTATATATATTTTTAGATTTTACAAAATGATTTTTGAACTAAAAACACACAAAAAAATGATTAAAAAATTACAATTATTGATTTAAAAGGGGGAAAATCAGGAAATTTAATATACATCTATACTCTTCATTTTAATCTGATTCTAAAACAGAAAGGCCTCACAAAATGATGCGGCAGGCCAGATTTGGCCCTCGGGCCGCCACTTTGACACCTGTGCCCTAAATGGTCCCTCGGTGTAACGGTGAGTGTGCCCTGTGAATGGCTGGCAACCAATTTAGCACCCCAGCGACCCTTGTGACATTAATCGCTATGGAAAATAATGAATAGATATTTTGAAATATGGCATCCCAGAATGGAGCGTATTTTGATCTTGGCACCAGCGCTCCTTGTCGAATGCCTCCTCTACCTTCACACCTGATAAATTTAACATTCACCAGCACCCCCAGTTTCACGCTCGACCAGCTCACACAATTATTTGGAACAGGCTCGTGAATAAATGTTCCGATGAACAGCCAGCGAATCGTGCAGGGATTTCCGATGGGCTACCCGAGGGGGAAGCAACACGTGTCAGGGTGGCCGACGCCACCAGCCTGTGAAGCGACCTCCATTAACGTACCTGCTTAAATCCCATTGTCCTTGAAATGTTTCACGTCAACTTCCGAAACGAAGCCAAAGCCAACGGATGCGCCAAAGCGTTACCATGTAGCAGACGGATTGCTCGTCACGCCATTTAATGGCTTTCTCAAAAGCTACAAACACACTTTAATTAAATCAGTCACCAGCACCGACATTTTACCACGTGTATTTTTGAAAAAACTATGTACAGTGGTACCTCGAGATACGAGCTTAAATCGTTCCAGGACTGAGCTCGTATGTCGATGTTCTCGTAACTCAAACGAACGGTTCCCATAGAAATGAACTAAAAACAAATTAATTCGTTCCAACCCTCTGAATAAACACCAAAAACAGGATATTGGATTGGAAAAACTGTTTTATTTGTTCTAATTCGCCATCTATTAACAAAGTAACCAATAACTAGTGGTTTAATAGTATACTAAAATGTGTTTGATAGAACTAAAATTAGACGGATTTCGTGGAGGGTAGCGAGAGAGGGACAGAGATGGGGGGGAAACAGGGGGTAGACTTTTTGCATGGCAACGCGCTTGTAACATAACAAACAAATTTTAAATGAACTTGGATTACGATGCAGACACACTCAAAAATAAGTTTAATCAAACCTAACATTAAACTTAATTCTAATTTTGTTTGACATTTTGATACCTTTCTTCTCCCGGGTTGGCTATATTGGCCCCGCCTCCACCCTGACTTTCAGATGCATCCTATCGATGGGCTGTTTGCTTTTGTATTCCCTTCAAAATATTCCGAAAAAGACGCACACAAATGTCCTCACAATAGGATAACGCACGACCACTTGCCAACGGAAAGTAGTATATACTCCTCTCGTATTAGCGATCGCTCCGCCATTCGCACTGACTAACGGAAAAAAATGGAAAAAATGCAATGCTCCGCCCAGTGCTCGTAGAGACATTACACAAGGGAGTTGCGACCAGAAGGACAGTAACCATGATGTTCTTATGAGCAGCCTCTCGCGTCCACTATCAAAATTTGTCTCGTATCTCAAGATAAATATTTGCCCGAAATTTTGCTCGTATGTCGGGGAACTCGTATGTGGAGGTACCACTGTAATATGATGAGGGATCCACAGGACATCGATAGTATACAAGTGAAAATAGCTTTTCCCCAGATGGGTGGGTGGGTTTTTTGCAGGGTGTTGACAACTTGTCCTGCAAATACCGTTAGTCATTAGTGTACTCAGTCTCACACCAGCGTGCATGGTAATTGATAATTAGCCTTAGGGAAAAAATACTAGATTGCTATCAAGATGTCTCTGTTGGCCTTGCGTGAGTACTTTAATAGTTCATTGTCAGTTTGTGGAATCTTTTTTTTTTTTGACTTTCTAAACTAGGAAAGATCAGTTTTGATGATAATTAATCCCCGCAGGAAATTAACTTTTTTGTTTTTTTTCCATTTCTCAGATCACTTTCCCACTAACTGCACGAATCACTTGTTTACAGCGTGGAGTGTCTTGCTCAAGGGTACAAGGCATCTGTCAGGCAACAAATATAACATTTATGAATAGAAATATGTGCTGTCTCTTGTCAAATAAGTCAAAGTCGAACAAAGCGCCTTTTATCTTCGCCGAAATGAGGTCAATCAAAAATAATTCCGTATTTATTCATCACTATTTGGACACTGGCAGAAATCCATATTGCAGTGAAGTGTGTTAAGATACAAATGAGTGGAATTTTATTAATATTCATCATCATTTACTTAATTTTTTACAATATCCGATACAACCCAATAGCGCACGAGTTTTGGTGAAAGTTAGAATCAATCATTCATCTTCTGTCCTGCCCGCAATGGGTTTTTTTAAATACATAATCCAATAGTGTTATAAAAAGGTGTTCTTATATCATCCTTAAAGGATTTTTTGAAGTAATAGGGCATTTTAATACATTGGTTAAAAATGTATTGGGCTGGTCAAGTTCTATATTGGTTCACATTAAATAAATGTATACTACATGTTTTAAATTTTCATCAGCAATCCATATTCTATACTGCTTTATTTGTTAAAGGTCAGGGAAAGCTTTCGCTTTTCCCAGCTCATTTTTGATTGGTCGCAAGTTGTATAATAAACAGCTACTCTTCTCCTACGCGATGTCATTTTCAAAACTAACACGGTGTGTAGATGTGCTTATTAAAGAAGAGAATACACACATTTTGACAAGAAAATCGATTTACCTCCCGACACACAAATATTAGTATTCACCAGATTATGAAATCTTTGCGAGTATTCGAGTGGGAACTGAATGAGACCTGCTCTTTGTTTATTCCAGCATTTATAATAACGATATTCTACACCGTCGTGATCCAGTGATGTTTAAAATTCAAAGATCAATATAGAACAGCCTTCTTATTTTCTTTCAGTAATGAACAAGCATGAATTTCCGCTTCTATCAGACACCCTTGTTTAACTGTATCAAATTGGCTCAATAGAAGGCCACAAATGCACACGTTATGTAGAAGCTATATGAATGAGCAACGATGTAACAATCGATTTTATTCGGACCGTGACTCATTTTGTCAAAGAATGTGTTTGGAATGATGTGGAAAGTTTAATAGGAACAGACTTGACGTGCGAATCAGAACGTTTCATATCGGACTAATACAATAGTACAGACTAATGTAATTGACTGTGGCTATTTTTGGTAAAGGACATGATCTGCTCAATTGGCAGCGGCCATTGTCATTGCAGGCAGACGTCCTCAATACGTTAAAAAAAAAAAAACGGACAAAAAAACAGCAGGCTGCAAGTGAAGGTTGTTTAAATCTTATTGAAATAAAGCTACAACGAAAGAGAAACCCTCCACGGGCTTGAAAATGCTTGATTTTATGTATTTTTTGGACTATAAGTCGCATCAGCTAAAGCACAGGTGTCAAAGTGCCGGCCCGGGGGCCAAATCTGGCCCGCCGCATCATTTTGTGCGGCCCGAGAAAGTAAATCATGAGTGCCGACTTTCTGTTTTAGGATCAAATTCAAATGATTATAGATGATGTACATTACATTTCCTGATTTTCCCCTTTTTAAAATCAATCATTGCAGTATTTTCATTCCAATTTTATTTATTTTGTGATTTTAGTTCAAAGCACATTTTGTAAGATCTAAAAATAAATATATAAATATTTATTTTTAGATTTTACAAAATGCTTTTTTGAACTAAAAACACAAAAGAAAACTGATTTAATTAAAAAAAAGGGAAAATCAGGAAATGTAATGTACATCTATCATCATTTGAATTTAATCCTAATATAGAAACTCATGATTTACTTTTTCGGGCCGCACAAAATGATGCAGCGGGCCAGATTTGGCCCCCGGGCCGCCACTTTGACACCTGTGGGGTACATGAATTAGCTTCCATCACTAAATTTGATTGAGGATTTTTCTCCATTTAAATCTACATTTGTATGAAATAGTGCTACTAAAAGTGAATGTTTTATTGAAAAATTTGCTAATAGTTTTTTTCCCTTTTCACGGCAGATTTTTTCTTCAAACATAGAACCCAAGACAAAGCTTCTGAAGGAGAAAAGCTGGGGCCTAAACCGGCGTAATAGAAAAATGTGTGAGTATTAAAGTGTCAAAGTAGCAAAGGGGTAATTGCCTTTTTTTGCGAAGAAAGATGAGGGATGCTTTTTTGTCTCAAAGAAGCCAAGCAGACCAGCTGCTGTTGGAGGATTAATGTCAAGATGTTGACTTTGGGATCTCAAGTGCAGGAACAAAGACTTTTCAAATGAGAGCTGCAATACAGAATGATTTGGACTTTAAGGTGACACCGCCTTTTAAATCACACATCCATTTGTGCCGTAAAATGTAACCCGCAGCTTTTTGTGGCTGATCTGTCTTAGAGTGACATCCGGGCAGAGATGGATTTGTGTGTTATGGGAAAAGAAATCAAAAGCAGCTCAACAAAGTTCAGCGTCAGCCAAGAGCGTGTGTTTTTTTGCGCGTCTTTTTTAAAATAATCCAAAGCTAAATAACGACGGTGCTAGCGCGACGCCTCCAAGGTCACCTTCACGTCTACAATACACGCGATTTGTTTTATTAGAAATGCCTCAATGGTGTTGTAGTACAATATGTCACTTTTATGAGTGGATTTTTGGTCACCAGAAATATTGAGGAATAGTTCATAACCGAGGAACTTTGGATGCTTAATTGCTCGTATTTGCAGGTTGAGTGGTGGCTAATTTACGGCTTGATTCCCTTCATAATTACTGCAAGTCCGTTTAAGGTAAGTTCTACCATGTCTCTAATAGTACTTTTGAAGAAAATACATTTCAAACTACATTGCCCTCTCCCCATTGTCACATATGTGCTATATGAGTTACTATACGTACATGGTCATTTTATTTGATTGCATCCAGTTCAAGGCTATTTTTTACAGAAATTGGTATATATGGCTATTTATCTACACGACAAAAAAACGGATTCAAAAGCATTTAGGTTAGGTTCAAACCTTATTTCATCCCACATTTGGAAAATTTCTTGTTTCTTGCTATTTTTAAAGGAATTGGTATATATGGCTATTTATCTACATGATATAAAACTGATTGAAAAGCATTTAGGTCAGGTTCGAACTTTATTTCATCCCATATTTGGAAAATTTATTGTATCTTGCTATTTTTAAAGGAATTGGTATATATGGCTATTTATCTACACGGCAAAATAACTGATTCAAAAGTATTTAGGTTAGGTTCGAACTTTATTTCATATTTCGTATTTGGGAAATTTCTTGGTTGCAGTAGCAAGACAGACACAGAAGACATTGTAGACATTGTAGACCTAGTAAAAAAACGAAATACCAAAATGCAATAAAAAATAGACAAAAGCAGCAAAAACACAAAAAAAATGTTGGTATACATACATTGTTTATTCCTACACCATCAGGAAATAGAAAAAAATCCGAACATCCGCATTATTTTTCGGCCCCGCCCTCTTTTACTTCAACCTGTACGCCCAAATCTGACCTCCAGAGTGCATGACGACACGACCAATGTGTCAATCAAACCTCCCCCATCATTTCCGAGCGAACACATCCCACGTAAAAGCAACTGCCGATTATTCCTCCTGTATTCCCTATAAGCATGACTTTTCATCTTCTTAACGACATCCTCCCTTTTTGACTTTTATACGGCCATACCTGCTTTTTACGATTTTCATCACATAAGCTCCCATTAGCACTCGATTCTCACCGCGACTCCCCAGATGCCATCGTCAGCCTCCCCCATTTTCTTTCGCGGCATCCCACCGTTAGCGCCCCACCAAATTTAAAGCACTAGACCATCCACTCGCATCCGGTTAACGACTCTCTATTGTCTTAGCCTTTGGCACCTTCCTCAGACAGCCCCTAGAACCACAGTGCACATAGACTACACGGTAATTAATCATTCGCCGTTGAGCGATAGCGAGGCCGGCCGGCGCCACTTGACAGGGCGCTGACTAACCGTAGAGACCAACGCCGTCCCACTTCATACTCCCGTACAATAGAAAAAGACGGAAAACGTCATGCCGAACACATCCAATTAAAACGAGGTGGGGGTACTGTGGAAAGGTAAAGCGGCTTGCAATCAATATCTTAAATTGAATTGAGTTGAAAGGGTAAGAGAGATGAAATCATGTTAGATAAAGGTCATCGTCTCTTTGAGTGTCACGGCTCATGCTGGATTCGTTTCTCCAACTGAGCAAGGCACTAAATAATTTGCATTTTCATTAACGTTGGGAAATTTCTCGTGGTTTCTTTCAGTTAAGCGTTTTAGATATTTCTATGTTTTTCAATCAGTCTTGTCTCGAGAGCATCCAAGTAGTCAATTTCCATTCCATTATCAAAGGGTTCCCAAAGCATATTCTTTTTTTTTTTTTATTATTATAAACAGATGGTCGTTCGGTACGTGACCAAAAGAAAGTAACAATCATAAATCATTACTTAGTATAACGCTTATGGTTATGCTTGGAAAATGTTAAAGCAACTTCAGATTTGCTATCCAACAGTTTATACTGTAAAATTTAAATTACCCTATAATGTTCTACTTCAATACTTTTTTACGAAAAAAAAGCCTTACTATACTATGTCATTTTTTTACGAAAAAAGCCTTACTATACTATGTCGTTTTTTTACGAAAAAAGCCTTACTATACTGTCTTTTTTACGAAAAAGCCTTACTATACTAGGTCGTTTTTTAAGAAAAAAGCCTTACTATACTGTCGTTTTTTACAAAAAAAAAGCCTTACTATGCTAAGAAAAAAGCCTTACTATGCTAAGAAAAAAGCCTTAATATACTATGTCGTTTTTTAAGAAAAAAAGCCTTACTATACTATGTCGTTTTTAAAGAAAAAAGCCTTACTATACTGTCTTTTTTACGAAAAAGCCTTACTATACTATGTCGTTTTTTAAGAAAAGAGCCTTACTATACTGTCGTTTTTTAAGAAAAAAGCCTTACCATACTGTCGTTTTTTACAAAATAAGCCTTACTATACTATGTCGTTTTTTTACAAAAAAGCCTTACTATACTATGTCGTTTTTTACGAAAAAAAAAGCCTTACTATACTAAGAAAAAAAGCCTTACTATACTATGTCGTTTTTTACAAAAAAGCCTTACTATACTATGTAGTTTTTTTTACGAAAAAAAGCCTTACTAATTTGGAACTCCACTTTCGATGTACAGTATTTATTTATTGTCGATTTTTAGTTTCTTTGTCTTAAATCGATGAATTTACCATAAATGAATCCCAGGAAGTTCTTTGAAAAATATTGTCAAAGTTGTATACTTAAACCATACATTGACCAACATGTCTTTTTATCATTTCTCAGTGACTAACAATATCCTTAACAAATCATTAGCTTGCTATTAAAGCAAAAATGCAATAATTTCAACCATTTCTAAGATGAATGACACCTCACATCATGCGAAAATTGATTTTATTTTAACATCCTCAGTTATTCCAGTCTGGGGTATCCCCCAAAATCTCGCCGTAACTCATGAAAGGAAATTACTCCTGGTTGCTTATAGCACAATGTCAAGGTTGGTAGCCCGGGAGACTTAATCTTTAAATTGTTTCATCAATTTTCAGCCTGTGCTGCATTCAAATAATCTTTTCCATTCCTTTTCCCCTTTTCAGACTATTTCTCTCAAGCTCTGTGATCAATTGGCCTTCCTCCAATTGATGTGTTGGCGGCGAAAAAAGGACGCAGCAGTGGTCTGACAACTGTTTTAATGAATGATTCCTATAGAATAGCGTCCTGTTGTTCATCAGTCAGCGTTCCAACAAAAGCTTGACTTATTGAGGACACGTGAGTAAACGGATGTTTATTTTTGCTTTATCATCAAGTTGAATGTAGACTATCGTTTGAAAGTTTTTACTTGAAAGGAGAAGCACAAGGCCAATCTTAAGTGTGTTTCAAAACACGACTCTAGCATGTAAATTTTTTTAAAAGCAGAGTATCACTAAAACACACTAAAACCTATTTGAAATGTTAAAAGTGAAGTTTTTCAATTAGTGTCCATGTAGAGGAGGTGCAAAACTTATAAAGTCCAATGGCAGATGGGCATGAAATTCGAAACTGATCATTTTTTTAGAAAGGATAGTTAAAGAAATAAACTCAATATTACATATTTAGAGTGGCAAGTGTTTATTTTGAAGGTTAATTACAGTCTTGTCTCATTCATCAAAAGTGACAACACATTAAACAGGTTAATCTGTCTGGCCTTACAAGTTTTGCATTCGAGAACAAATATCAGTTGCTAATAAAGTCATTTCAAATGTAATCAAATGTTCATTTTATAGTATAGTAAGGCTTTTTTCTTAAAAAAACAACCAAGTACAGTAAAGCTTTTTTTAATGACCATGTATAATAAGGCTTTTTTCTTTAAAAAAAACTACCAAGTATAGCAAGGCTTTTTTAAAAAAAATGACAATGGCTTTTAACCAATAATAGTCATATTTGCCTTTATTATATACTTAATGAGTGAATCTTGGCTTCCGGCACATCTCCGTGTTTATCCAAGAAATAATTGTTGAATGTAAATTACAACATGGAGGAACTGATACCTATCATAATTGAATTATGATATAGCATTTACACTTGTTATTAAAAGGAACTTTTAATTAAATTTCTGCTTCCTACATCCCTTATGTGCAAAGATGTGCATCAAAAATGTCACTTTAATTTGATCTTTTTTTTTCATAAATCATATACCTAGCACGAGCGCTCAAATTTATTTATTTATTTTTACTTCCTTTGGTTAATCATTTGCTGCAGTTGTGTTATGGAGCACATTTGAAACGTCACAGACCTGATGCAAAATCAAGTAATCTCGAAATACGTTTGTTTTGCTCATTGCATTAAAAAAAAAAGTTGAGAACCTGCATCTATACTTCAACTTTAATTTATTTTTTTACAGATGCAGCCAAGCCACTTTAGACCACTACCCATTGGGAAAAATCTTGGATCTCCAGTTTGCATGTTCGGTTTTAATTTAGCTCATCAGTTATGACTATAAAAATGACCCATCTTGGGTATTCACAATTATATTTTTGTCTGATTACAGGTGGTAGATAAATTGTTACCTTGATGCATTGTGAAATTTGTAAATTGTGACTTGTTGCCAGAAGGGAATTGCTTGTGTCTATGCTTACTTAGTTTTTTGTTTGTTTTGTTTTGAGTTGTTTTTGCCGCGGGGCTCATTGACACCAGAGATTTTACAGATTTCTGTTTGCTAGCATCGACAGGGGCATCGAGTGGCACATTCGAATGTTGGCAGCCGACTTGAGTGACAGGGCGATGGCCCCCTGAACTGTGGAAGACCTGCAAGATGAGCCAGGCAACATCTGTTCGGTTGTTCAAGGGATTCTTCGGAATAAAATAAGATCCACTCCAATCATGCTCCAGGTCAGAGGCTCCGTGACATTGGATTTAAATAAACATGCCTGGTGCAAGATGTGCCATTTGCTTTTTGTCAAGGAGAACCTGCAAGATGTCCATCCCGATGTGATCTGACCAGGAATACCATGGATGTCGTCCTTCAACCATGCAACGCCTGAATGGAATCAGAAGTAAGGGAGGGTGAGGGAGGGAGGGAGGGAGGGTGAGGGAGGGAGGGTGAGGGAGGGAGGGAGGGAGGGAGGGAGGGTGAGGGAGGGAGGGAGGGAGGGAGGGAGGGTGAGGGAGGGAGGGAGGGTGAGGGAGGGAGGGTGAGGGAGGGAGGGAGGGTGAGGGAGGGAGGGAGGGTGAGGGAGGGAGGGTGAGGGAGGGAGGGAGGGTGAGGGAGGGAGGGAGGGTGAGGGAGGGAGGGTGAGGGAGGGAGGGAGGGTGAGGGAGGGAGGGAGGGTGAGGGAGGGAGGGAGGGTGAGGGCGGGAGGGGGAGGGAGGGAGGGTGAGGGAGGGGGGAGAGGGAGGGGGGAGGGGGAGGGAGGGTGAGGGAGGGAGGGTGAGGGAGGGAGGGAGGGTGAGGGAGGGAGGGAGGGTGAGGGAGGAAGGGAGGGAGAGGGAGGGAGGGGGAGGGAGAGGGAGGGAGGGGGAGGGAGGGTGAGGGAGGGGGGAGGGTGAGGGAGGGGGGAGGGTGAGGGAGGGGGGAGGGTGAGGGAGGGAGGGAGGGTGAGGGAGGGAGGGAGGGTGAGGGAGGGGGGGAGAGGGAGGGAGGGGGGAGGGTGAGGGAGGGAGGGAGGGTGAGGGCGGGAGGGAGGGTGAGGGAGGGTGAGGGAGGGAGGGAGGGAGGGAGGGTGAGGGAGGGAGGGAGGGAGGGAGGGAGGGTGAGGGAGGGAGGGAGGGAGGGAGGGTGAGGGAGGGAGGGAGGGAGGGTGAGGGAGGGAGGGAGGGTGAGGGAGGGAGGGAGGGTGAGGGAGGGTGAGGGAGGGGGAGGGGGAGGGAGGGAGGGAGAGGGAGGGAGGGGGGGAGGGTGAGGGAGGGAGAGGGAGGGAGGGAGAGGGAGGGAGGGAGGGTGCGGGAGGGAGGGAGGGAGAGGGAGGGAGGGAGGGAGAGGGAGGGGGGAGGGTGAGGGAGGGAGGGAGGGTGAGGGAGGGAGGGGGGGAGGGTGAGGGAGGGGGGGAGGGTGAGGGAGGGGGGAGGGTGAGGGAGGGGGGAGGGTGAGGGAGGGGGGAGGGTGAGGGAGGGGGAGGGTGAGGGAGGGGGAGGGTGAGGGAGGGAGGGTGCGGGAGGGAGGGAGGGGGAGGGTGAGGGAGGGAGGGACAGGGAGGGAGGGTGAGGGAGGGTGGGGGAGGGAGGGAGGGTGGTGGGAGGGAGGGAGGGTGGTGGAGGGAGGGAGGGAGGGGGAGGGAGGGAGGGGGGTGGGGGAGGGAGGGTGAGGGAGGGAGGGTGAGGGAGGGAGGGGAGTGAGGGTGGGAGGGTGAGGGAGGTGGGAGGGGTGAGGGAGGGGGAGGGTGAGGAGGGAGGGGGGAGGGTGAGGGAGGGAGGGAGGGTGAGGGAGGGAGGGAGGGAGGGAGGGTGAGGGAGGGAGGGAGGGTGAGGGAGGGAGGGAGGGTGAGGGAGGGAGGGAGGGAGGGAGGGTGAGGGAGGGAGGGAGGGGGAGGGAGGGTGGGGGAGGGTGGGGGAGGGAGGGAGGGTGAGGGAGGGAGGGAGGGTGAGGGAGGGAGGGTGAGGGGAGGGAGGGAGGGAGGGTGAGGGAGGGAGGGTGACGGAGAGTGAGGGTGAGGGAGGGAGGGTGAGGGAGGGAGGGTGAGGGAGGGAGAGGGAGGGAGGGTGAGAGAGGGAGGGTGAGGGAGGGAGGGTGAGAGAGGGAGGGGTGAGGTGGAGGGTGGGAGGCGGAGGGGGGGAGGGTGAGGAGGGGTGAGGGAGGGAGGGGGGAGGGTGAGGGAGGGAGGGAGGGTGAGGGAGGGAGGGAGGGTGAGGGAGGGAGGGTGGAGGAGGGAGGGTGGGAGGGAGGGTGAGGGAGGGAGGGAGGGAGGGAGGGTGGGGAGGGGGAGGGGGTGGGGGAGGGGGGAGGGTGAGGGAGGGAGGGAGGGTGAGGGAGGGAGGGAGGGAGGGAGAGGGTGAGGGTGAGGGAGTGAGGTGCGTGGGAGGGTGGAGCTGGGAGAGGTGAGGGCTGGAGGGTGAGGGAGGGAGGGTGGAGGGAGGGGGTGAGGGAGGGGAGGGAGGGGTGAGGAGGAGGGAGGCTTGCTTTGCTCTCTTCTTCTTTTTGGTGAGGGGGAGGGAGGAGGGGGAGGGAGGGAGGGAGGTGAAGGAGGGAGGGAGGGTGAGAGGGTGGGAGGGTGAGAGGGAGGGAGTGAGGGATTTGAGGAGGTTGGGGAGGGTGAGGCGGGGAGAGGTGAGGGTGAGGAGGGGGGGAGGGAGGGAGGGGTCGGAGGAGGGAGGGAGGGAGGCTGAGGATTAGGGCTGGTGAGGGAGGGTAGGGGGTGAGGGAGGGACGGAGGGTGAGGGAGGGACGGAGGGTGAGGGAGGGAGGGAGGTTGAGTGAGGGAGGGAGGGGGTTTGGTTGAGTGAGGGAGGGGGGGAGGGAGGGAGGGAGGGAGGGTGAAAGTCAGAATGGCTACTTTCCCCCCTAGTTAATGCCCCAGTTTCTTTCAGTGGCTAATTGACGTTTCCATCCTCGACACAACATCCCTCCTTTCATTCGAGTGGCAATCGTGTCTCCTACGAGCAATGGATTGAACAGAGGAAAATTAATGCATCCGGCACGATAACTTATCTCCGCCCCGCAATATATCTTCTCCTTCTTGAAGGCGCCAGTTACAAGGAACCTAGTAATGAGAAAGGGGATTGTTTAAAGGGCGTAAAGATTGACCTCTTCCCATCTATCAGCTTGATCAAACTCAACTCTGTCAAAATGTTTTCTTGCTTTAAAGCCTTCGCTGTGTCATAACAGTAGATAGAACACGGTCATCCTTAATAAAACTAGTCTAAAAAGCCAATTTTAATAATTCTTTAGATTTTTATGACAGCCTTCATGACGACACTCCTGTCAGCACTAATAAAGATGGATAACAGTTCTGTGTTCGTCATCCTTTACTCCTTTTTTGTATGCATTATGTGAATTTTTTGTTGTTGTAATTATTATTGTTCCTAAAACCTGTATCCGCGAAGTACATATTTGTGTGATAAAGGCAGATGGAAAAACAAAACTTGTGAATTATTTTATAATACAATATTTAAAAATGTCACTTACTAGTTGGGCTTACGCCATACTACCCTGAGGAAGCTTAATCACGTCTGGTCTTGGAAGTTAAGCAGGGTCATCCCTGGTTAGTATTTGGAAAGGACACTGCCTGGGAATGCCTGGTTCTGTCAATAAAACAATAGTTTGGTTTTGCTAAAATTATAAGTGCAAATCAAAATATCAGATCACATGTCTTAGTTGGGCTTCCGCCATACTACCCACGAGGCAGGCGTCACGGCAGTCCTCCTCGCTGGCGAGGCGGTTGGCGTTACCACCGCAACCGCCATCCCGGAAGCGTCAGCATCTCCGTTGCCCGCCGTCGAGGTGCCACGTGGTGATGTGATTCTTGCTTGATTCTCCGCACATCACCAGATCGGCCTCCGCTCGCTGAGGCCCCGGAGATTCCTGGATGAAGGTGCACCCTGGGGCGAGCTGGCACAAGTCTGTCAACAAAGAAGGAATGGCGTGAGATCTTGTGGAGGACATTTTCAGAGGTATCAGTTCCTCCATGTTCTATTTTACATTAAACAAATATATCTTGGACGGACACGGAGATGAGCCGGAAGCCAAGATTCATTCATTAAGGATACAATAAAGGCAAAAATTAGTATTATTGGTTAAAAACCTTACTATATCGTTTTTTCAGAAAAAAAAACGTACTATACCATGTTGTTTAAGAAAAAAAAGCCTTACTATACTATGTCGTTTTTTACAAAAAAAGCTTTACTATACTATGTCGTTAGTGACGAAAAAAAGCCTTACTATACTATGTCGTTTTTTGCTAAAAAAAAAAGCCTTACTATACTATGTCGTTTTTTACGAAAAAAGCCTTACTATACTATGTCGTTTTTCGCGAAAAAAGCCTTACTATACTATGTCGTTTTTTACGAAAAAAAAAGCCTCACTATACTATGTCGTTTTTTACGAAAAAAAGCCTTGCTATACTATGTCATTTTTTACGAGAAAAAAAAGCCTTGCTATACTATGTCGTTTTTCACGAAAAAAGCCTTACTATACTATGTCGTTTTTCGCGAAAAAAGCCTTACTATACTATGTCGTTTTTCGCGAAAAAAGCCTTACTATACTATGTCGTTTTTTTGTGAAAAAAGCCTTACTATACTATGTCGTTTTTCGCGAAAAAAGCCTTACTATACTATGTAATTTTTGCAAAAAAAAAGCCTTACTATACTATGTCGTTTTTTACGAAAAAAGCCTTGCTATACTATGTCGTTTTTCGCAAAAAAAAGCCTTACTATACTATGTCGTTTTTTACGAAAAAAAAGCCTTACTATACTATGTCATTTTTTACAAAAAAAAAGCCTTACTATACTATGTCATTTTTCACGAAAAAAGCTTTACTATACTATGTCGTTTTTCACGAAAAAAGCCTTACTATACTATGTCATTTTTACGAGAAAAAAGCCTTACTATACTATGTCGTTTTTTGCGTTTTTTTTTACTATATGTTTTTTTTGCGAAAAAAGCCTTACTATACTATGTCGTTTTTTTGTGAAAAAAGCCTTACTATACTATGTCGTTTTTTACGAAAAAAAGCCTTGCTATACTATGTCATTTTTTACGAGAAAAAAAAGCCTTGCTATACTATGTCGTTTTTCACGAAAAAAGCCTTACTATACTATGTCGTTTTTCGCGAAAAAAGCCTTACTATACTATGTCGTTTTTCGCGAAAAAAGCCTTACTATACTATGTCGTTTTTTTGTGAAAAAAGCCTTACTATACTATGTCGTTTTTCGCGAAAAAAGCCTTACTATACTATGTAATTTTTGCAAAAAAAAAGCCTTACTATACTATGTCGTTTTTTACGAAAAAAGCCTTGCTATACTATGTCGTTTTTCGCAAAAAAAAGCCTTACTATACTATGTCGTTTTTTACGAAAAAAAAGCCTTACTATACTATGTCATTTTTTACAAAAAAAAAGCCTTACTATACTATGTCATTTTTCACGAAAAAAGCTTTACTATACTATGTCGTTTTTCACGAAAAAAGCCTTACTATACTATGTCATTTTTACGAGAAAAAAGCCTTACTATACTATGTCGTTTTTTGCGTTTTTTTTTACTATATGTTTTTTTTGCGAAAAAAGCCTTACTATACTATGTCGTTTTTTTGTGAAAAAAGCCTTACTATACTATGTCGTTTTTTGCGAAAAAAAAGCCTTACTATACTATGTCGTTTTTTTGCGAAAAAAAGCCTTACTATACTATGTCGTTTTTTACGAAAAAAGCCTTACTATACTATGTCGTTTTTCGCGAAAAAAAGCCTTACTATACTATGTCGTTTTTTACGAAAAAAAGCCTTACTATACTATGTCATTTTTTACGAAAAAAAAGCCTTACTATACTATGTCATTTTTTGCAAAAAAAGCCTTACTATACTGTGTCATTTTTCGCGAAAAAAGCCTTACTATACTATGTCGTTTTTCGCGAAAAAAGCCTTACTATACTATGTAATTTTTGCGAAAAAAAAGCCTTACTATACTATGTCGTTTTTTACGAAAAAAGCCTTACTATACTATGTCGTTTTTCGCGAAAAAAAGCCTTACTATACTATGTCGTTTTTTACGAAAAAAAAGCCTTACTATACTATGTCATTTTTACGAGAAAAAAGCCTTACTATACTATGTCGTTTTTTGCGTTTTTTTTTTACTATATGTTTTTTTTGCGAAAAAAGCCTTACTATACTATGTCGTTTTTTTGTGAAAAAAGCCTTACTATACTATGTCGTTTTTTGCGAAAAAAAAGCCTTACTATACTATGTCGTTTTTTGCGAAAAAAAAGCCTTACTATACTGTCGTTTTTTGCGAAAAAAAAAGCCTTACTATACTATGTCGTTTTTCGCGAAAAAAGCCTTACTATACTATGTCGTTTTTCGCGAAAAAAGCGTTACTATACTATGTAATTTTTGCGAAAAAAAAGCCTTACTATACTATGTCGTTTTTTACGAAAAAAGCCTTACTATACCATGTCGTTTTTCGCGAAAAAAGCCTTACTATACTATGTCGTTTTTTACGAAAAAAAAGCCTTGCTATACTATGTCGTTTTTCGCAAAAAAAGCCTTACTATACTATGTCGTTTTTTACGAAAAAAAAGCCTTACTATACTATGTCATTTTTTACAAAAAAGCCTTACTATACTATGTCGTTTTTTACGAAAAAAAAGCCTCACTATACTATGTCGTTTTTTACGAAAAAAAGCCTTGCTATACTATGTCATTTTTTACGAGAAAAAAAAGCCTTGCTATACTATGTCGTTTTTCACGAAAAAAGCCTTACTATACTATGTCGTTTTTCGCGAAAAAAGCCTTACTATACTATGTCGTTTTTCTTGTGAAAAAAGCCTTACTATACTATGTCGTTTTTCGCGAAAAAAGCCTTACTATACTATGTAATTTTTGCAAAAAAAAAGCCTTACTATACTATGTCGTTTTTTACGAAAAAAGCCTTGCTATACTATGTCGTTTTTCGCAAAAAAAAGCCTTACTATACTATGTCGTTTTTTACGAAAAAAAAGCCTTACTATACTATGTCATTTTTTACAAAAAAAAGCCTTACTATACTATGTCGTTTTTCACGAAAAAAGCTTTACTATACTATGTCGTTTTTCACGAAAAAAGCCTTACTATACTATGTCATTTTTACGAGAAAAAAGCCTTACTATACTATGTCGTTTTTTGCGTTTTTTTTTACTATATGTTTTTTTTGCGAAAAAAGCCTTACTATACTATGTTGTTTTTTTGTGAAAAAAGCCTTACTATACTATGTCGTTTTTTGCGAAAAAAAAGCCTTACTATACTATGTCGTTTTTTACGAAAAAAAAGCCTTACTATACTATGTCGTTTTTTTGCGAAAAAAAGCCTTACTATACTATGTCGTTTTTTACGAAAAAAGCCTTACTATACTATGTCGTTTTTCGCGAAAAAAAGCCTTACTATACTATGTCGTTTTTTACGAAAAAAAAGCCTTACTATACTATGTCATTTTTTACGAAAAAAAAGCCTTACTATACTATGTCATTTTTTGCAAAAAAAGCCTTACTATACTGTGTCATTTTTCGCGAAAAAAGCCTTACTATACTATGTCGTTTTTCGCGAAAAAAGCCTTACTATACTATGTAATTTTTGCGAAAAAAAAGCCTTACTATACTATGTCGTTTTTTACGAAAAAAGCCTTACTATACTATGTCGTTTTTCGCGAAAAAAAAGCCTTACTATACTATGTCGTTTTTTACGAAAAAAAAGCCTTACTATACTATGTCATTTTTACGAGAAAAAAGCCTTACTATACTATGTCGTTTTTTGCGTTTTCTTTTTACTATGTTTTTTTGCGAAAAAAGCCTTACTATACCATGTCGTTTTTTTGTGAAAAAAGCCTTACTATACTATGTCGTTTTTTGCGAAAAAAAAGCCTTACTATACTATGTCGTTTTTTTGCGAAAAAAAGCCTTACTATACTGTCGTTTTTTGCGAAAAAAAAGCCTTACTATACTATGTCGTTTTTCGCGAAAAAAGCCTTACTATACTATGTCGTTTTTCGCGAAAAAAGCCTTACTATATTATGTAATTTTTGCGAAAAAAAAGCCTTACTATACTATGTCGTTTTTTACGAAAAAAGCCTTACTATACTATGTCGTTTTTCGCGAAAAAAGCCTTACTATACTATGTCGTTTTTTACGAAAAAAAAGCCTTGCTATACTATGTCGTTTTTCGCAAAAAAAGCCTTACTATACTATGTCGTTTTTTACGAAAAAAAAGCCTTACTATACTATGTCATTTTTTACAAAAAAAGCCTTACTATACTATGTCGTTTTTCACGAAAAAAGCTTTACTATACTATGTCGTTTTTCACGAAAAAAGCCTTACTATACTATGTCATTTTTACGAGAAAAAAGCCTTACTATACTATGTCGTTTTTTGCGTTTTTTTTACTATATGTTTTTTTGCGAAAAAAGCCTTACTATACTATGTCGTTTTTTTGTGAAAAAAGCCTTACTATACTATGTCGTTTTTTGCGAAAAAAAAGCCTTACTATACTATGTCGTTTTTTACGAAAAAAAAGCCTTACTATACTATGTCGTTTTTTGCGAAAAAAAAAAAGCCTTACTATACTATGTCGTTTTTTATGAAAAAAGCCTTACTATACTATGTCGTTTTTCGCGAAAAAAAGCCTTACTATACTATGTCGTTTTTTACGAAAAAAAAGCCTTACTATACTATGTCGTTTTTTACGAAAAAAAATCCTTACTATACTATGTCATTTTTTGCAAAAAAAGCCTTACTATACTGTGTCATTTTTCGCGAAAAAAGCCTTACTATACTATGTCGTTTTTCGCGAAAAAAAAGCCTTACTATACTATGTCGTTTTTTACGAAAAAAAAGCCTTACTATACTATGTCATTTTTACGAGAAAAAAGCCTTACTATACTATGTCGTTTTTTGCGTTTTTTTTTACTATGTTTTTTTTGCGAAAAAAGCCTTACTATACTATGTCGTTTTTTTGTGAAAAAAGCCTTACTATACTATGTCGTTTTTTGCGAAAAAAAAGCCTTACTATACTATGTCGTTTTTTTGCGAAAAAAAGCCTTACTATACTGTCGTTTTTTGCGAAAAAAAAGCCTTACTATACTATGTCGTTTTTCGCGAAAAAAGCCTTACTATACTATGTCGTTTTTCGCGAAAAAAGCCTTACTATATTATGTAATTTTTGCGAAAAAAAAGCCTTACTATACTATGTCGTTTTTTACGAAAAAAGCCTTACTATACTATGTCGTTTTTCGCGAAAAAAGCCTTACTATACTATGTCGTTTTTTACGAAAAAAAAGCCTTGCTATACTATGTCGTTTTTCGCAAAAAAAGCCTTACTATACTATGTCGTTTTTTACGAAAAAAAAGCCTTACTATACTATGTCATTTTTTACAAAAAAAGCCTTACTATACTATGTCGTTTTTCACGAAAAAAGCTTTACTATACTATGTCGTTTTTCACGAAAAAAGCCTTACTATACTATGTCATTTTTACGAGAAAAAAGCCTTACTATACTATGTCGTTTTTTGCGTTTTTTTTACTACATGTTTTTTTGCGAAAAAAGCCTTACTATACTATGTCGTTTTTTTGTGAAAAAAGCCTTACTATACTATGTCGTTTTTTGCGAAAAAAAAGCCTTACTATACTATGTCGTTTTTTACGAAAAAAAAGCCTTACTATACTATGTCGTTTTTTGCGAAAAAAAAAAAGCCTTACTATACTATGTCGTTTTTTATGAAAAAAGCCTTACTATACTATGTCGTTTTTCGCGAAAAAAAAGCCTTACTATACTATGTCGTTTTTTACGAAAAAAAAGCCTTACTATACTATGTCGTTTTTTACGAAAAAAAATCCTTACTATACTATGTCATTTTTTGCAAAAAAAGCCTTACTATACTGTGTCATTTTTCGCGAAAAAAGCCTTACTATACTATGTCGTTTTTCGCGAAAAAAAAGCCTTACTATACTATGTCGTTTTTTACGAAAAAAAAGCCTTACTATACTATGTCATTTTTACGAGAAAAAAGCCTTACTATACTATGTCGTTTTTTGCGTTTTTTTTTACTATGTTTTTTTTGCGAAAAAAGCCTTACTATACTATGTCGTTTTTTTGTGAAAAAAGCCTTACTATACTATGTCGTTTTTTGCGAAAAAAAAGCCTTACTATACTATGTCGTTTTTTGCGAAAAAAAAGCCTTACTATACTGTCGTTTTTTGCGAAAAAAAAGCCTTACTATACTATGTCGTTTTTTACGAAAAAAAGCCTTACTATACTATGTCGTTTTTCGCGAAAAAAAGCCTTACTATACTATGTCGTTTTTTACGAAAAAGCCTTACTATACTATGTCATTTTTTGCAAAAAAAGCCTTACTATACTGTGTCAGTTTTCGCGAAAAAAGCCTTACTATACTATGTCGTTTTTCGCGAAAAAAGCCTTACTATACTATGTAATATTTGCGAAAAAAAAGCCTTACTATACTATGTCGTTTTTTACGAAAAAAGCCTTACTATATATACTATGTCGTTTTTCGCGAAAAAAAGCCTTACTATACTATGTCGTTTTTCACGAAAAAATCCTTACTATACTATGTCGTTTTTTGCGAAAAAAAGCCTTACTATACTATGTCGTTTTTTACGAAAAAAGCCTTACTATACTATGTCGTTTTTCGCGAAAAAAAGCCTTACTATACTATGTCGTTTTTTACGAAAAAAAAGCCTTACTATACTATGTCGTTTTTTACGAAAAAAAAGCCTTACTATACTATGTCATTTTTTGCAAAAAAAGCCTTACTATACTGTGTCATTTTTCGCGAAAAAAGGCTTACTATACTATGTCGTTTTTCGCGAAAAAAGCCTTACTATACTATGTAATTTTTGCGAAAAAAAAGCCTTACTATACTATGTCGTTTTTTACGAAAAAAGCCTTACTATACTATGTCGTTTTTCGCGAAAAAAAAGCCTTACTATACTATGTCGTTTTTTGCGAAAAAAAAGCCTTACTATACTGTCGTTTTTTGCGAAAAAAAAGCCTTACTATACTATGTCGTTTTTCGCGAAAAAAGCCTTACTATACTATGTCGTTTTTCGCGAAAAAAGCCTTACTATACTATGTAATTTTTGCGAAAAAAAAGCCTTACTATACTATGTCGTTTTTTACGAAAAAAGCCTTACTATACTATGTCGTTTTTCGCGAAAAAAGCCTTACTATACTATGTCGTTTTTTACGAAAAAAAAGCATTGCTATACTATGTCGTTTTTCGCAAAAAAAAGCCTTACTATACTATGTCGTTTTTTACGAAAAAAAAGCCTTACTATACTATGTCATTTTTTACAAAAAAAAGCCTTACTATACTATGTCGTTTTTCACGAAAAAAGCTTTACTATACTATGTCGTTTTTCACGAAAAAAGCCTTACTATACTATGTCATTTTTACGAGAAAAAAGCCTTACTATACTATGTCGTTTTTTGCGTTTTTTTTTACTATATGTTTTTTTTGCGAAAAAAGCCTTACTATACTATGTCGTTTTTTTGTGAAAAAAGCCTTACTATACCATGTCGTTTTTTGCGAAAAAAAAGCCTTACTATACTATGTCGTTTTTTACGAAAAAAAAGCCTTACTATACTATGTCGTTTTTTGCGAAAAAAAAGCCTTACTATACTATGTCGTTTTTTATGAAAAAAGCTTTACTATACTATGTCGTTTTTCGCGAAAAAAAGCCTTACTATACTATGTCGTTTTTTACGAAAAAAAAAGCCTTACTATACTATGTCGTTTTTTACGAAAAAAAAGCCTTACTATACTATGTCATTTTTTGCAAAAAAAGCCTTACTATACTGTGTCATTTTTCGCGAAAAAAGCCTTACTATACTATGTCGTTTTTCGCGAAAAAAGCCTTAATATACTATGTAATTTTTGCGAAAAAAAAGCCTTTCTATACTATGTCGTTTTTTACGAAAAAAGCCTTACTATACTATGTCGTTTTTCGCGAAAAAAAAGCCTTACTATACTATGTCGTTTTTTACGAAAAAAAGCCTTACTATACTATGTCATTTTTACGAGAAAAAAGCCTTACTATACTATGTCGTTTTTTGCGTTTTTTTTTACTATATGTTTTTTTTGCGAAAAAAGCCTTACTATACTATGTCGTTTTTTTGTGAAAAAAGCCTTACTATACTATGTCGTTTTTTGCGAAAAAAAGCCTTACTATACTATGTCGTTTTTTGCGAAAAAAAAGCCTTACTATACTGTCGTTTTTTGCGAAAAAAAAGCCGTACTATACTATGTCGTTTTTTACGAAAAAAGCCTTACTATACTATGTCGTTTTTCGCGAAAAAAAGCCTTACTATACTATGTCGTTTTTTACGAAAAAAAAGCCTTACTATACTATGTCATTTTTTGCAAAAAAAGCCTTACTATAATGTGTCATTTTTCGCGAAAAAAGCCTTACTATACTATGTCGTTTTTCGCGAAAAAAGCCTTACTATACTATGTAATTTTTGCGAAAAAAAAGCCTTACTATACTATGTCGTTTTTTACGAAAAAAGCCTTACTATACTATGTCGTTAGTGACGAAAAAAGCCTTACTATACTATGTCGTTTTTCACGAAAAAAGCCTTACTATACTATGTCATTTTTTGCAAAAAAAGCCTTACTATACTGTGTCGTTTTTCGCGAAAAAAGCCCTACTACACTATGTCGTTTTTTTGTGGAAAAAAGCCTTACTATACTATGTCGTTTTTCGCGAAAAAAGCCTTACTATACTATGTAATTTTTGCGAAAAAAAAGCCTTACAATACTAAGTCGTTTTATACAAAAAAAACCTTGCTATACTATGTCGTTTTTTACGAAAAAAAAGCCTTACTATACTATGTCATTTTTTACAAAAAAAAGCCTTACTATACTATGTCGTTTTTCACGAAAAAAGCTTTACTATACTATGTCATTTTTTACGAGAAAAAAGCCTTACTATACTATGTCGTTTTTTGTGATTTTTTTACTATATGTTTTTTTTGCGAAAAAAGCCTTACTATACTATGTCGTTTTTTTGTGAAAAAAGCCTTACTATACTATGTCGTTTTTTGCGAAAAAAAAAGCCTTACTATACTATGTCGTTTTTGCGAAAAAAAAGCCTTACTATACTATGTCTTTTTTTACGAAAAAAGCCTTACTATACTATGTCGTTTTTCGCGAAAAAAGCCTTACTATACTATGTCGTTTTTCGCGAAAAAAAAGCCTTACTATACTATGTCGTTTTTTACGAAAAAAAAAGCCTTACCATACCATGTCGTTTTTTACGAGAAAAAAAGCCTTACTATACTATGTCGTTTTTTGCGAAAAAAAAGCCTTACTATACTGTCGTTTTTTGCGAAAAAAAAGCCGTACTATACTATGTCGTTTTTTACGAAAAAAGCCTTACTATACTATGTCGTTTTTCGCGAAAAAAAGCCTTACTATACTATGTCGTTTTTTACGAAAAAAAAGCCTTACTATGCTATGTCATTTTTTGCAAAAAAAGCCTTACTATAATGTGTCATTTTTCGCGAAAAAAGCCTTACTATACTATGTCGTTTTTCGCGAAAAAAGCCTTACTATACTATGTAATTTTTGCGAAAAAAAAGCCTTACTATACTATGTCGTTTTTTACGAAAAAAGCCTTACTATACTATGTCGTTTTTCGCGAAAAAAGCCTTACTATACTATGTCGTTTTTCACGAAAAAATCCTTACTATACTATGTCGTTAGTGACGAAAAAAGCCTTACTATACTATGTCGTTTTTCGCGAAAAAAGCCTTACTATACTATGTCGTTTTTTAAGAAAAAAAAGCCTTACTATACTATGTCATTTTTTACAAAAAAAAGCCTTACTATACTATGTCGTTTTTCACGAAAAAAGCTTTACTATACTATGTCGTTTTTCACGAAAAAAGCCTTACTATACTATGTCATTTTTTACGAGAAAAAAGCCTTACTATACTATGTCGTTTTTTGTGATTTTTTTACTATATGTTTTTTTTGCGAAAAAAGCCTTACTATACTATGTCGTTTTTTTGTGAAAAAAGCCTTACTATACTATGTCGTTTTTCGCAAAAAAAAGCCTTACTATACTATGTCGTTTTTTACGAAAAAAAGCCTTACTATACTATGTCGTTTTTTACGAAAAAAAAAGCCTTACTATACTATGTCATTTTTTACGAGAAAATAAAGCCTTACTATACTATGTCGTTTTTCACGAAAAAAGCCTTACTATACTATGTCGTTTTCAACGAAAAAAGCCTTACTATACTATGTCATTTTTTGCAAAAAAAGCCTTACTATACTGTGTCGTTTTTCGCGAAAAAAGCCTTACTATACTATGTCGTTTTTTTGTGAAAAAAGCCTTACTATACTATGTCATTTTTACGAGAAAAAAAGCCTTGCTATACTATGTCGTTTTTCGCGAAAAAAGCCTTACTATACTATGTAATTTTTGCGAAAAAAAAGCCTTACTATACTATGTCGTTTTTTACGAAAAAAGCCTTGCTATACTATGTCGTTTTTTGCGAAAAAAGCCTTACTATACTATGTCGTTTTTCACGAAAAAAGCTTTACTATACTATGTCGTTTTTCACGAAAAAAGCCTTACTATTCTATGTCATTTTTTACGAGAAAAAAGCCTTACTATACTATGTCGTTTTTTGCGATTTTTTTTACTGTGTTTTTTTTGCGAAAAAAGCCTTACTATACTATGTCGTTTTTTGTGAAAAAAGCCTTACTATACTATGTCGTTTTTCGCGAAAAAAAAGCCTTACTATACTATGTCGTTTTTCGCGAAAAAAAAGCCTTACTATACTATGTCGTTTTTTGCGAAAAAAAAGCCTTACTATACTATGTCTTTTTTTACAAAAAAAGCCTTACTATACTATGTCGTTTTTCGCGAAAAAAGCCTTACTGTACTATGTCGTTTTTTATGAAAAAAAAGCCTTACTATACTATGTCGTTTTTTACGAGAAAAAAAGCCTTACTATACTATGTCGTTTTTCACAAAAAAAGCATTACTATACTATGTCGTTTTTCACGAAAAAAGCCTTACTATACTATGTCGTTTTTTGCGATTTTTTTTACTGTGTTTTTTTTGCGAAAAAAGCCTTACTATACTATGTCGTTTTTTGTGAAAAAAGCCTTACTATACTATGTCGTTTTTCGCGAAAAAAAAGCCTTACTATACTATGTCGTTTTTCGCGAAAAAAGCCTTACTATACTATGTCGTTTTTTGTGATTTTTTTACTATATGTTTTTTTTGCGAAAAAAGCCTTACTATACTATGTCGTTTTTTTGTGAAAAAAGCCTTACTATACTATGTCGTTTTTTGCGAAAAAAAAAGCCTTACTATACTATGTCGTTTTTGCGAAAAAAAAGCCTTACTATACTATGTCTTTTTTTACGAAAAAAGCCTTACTATACTATGTCGTTTTTCGCGAAAAAAGCCTTACTATACTATGTCGTTTTTCGCGAAAAAAAAGCCTTACTATACTATGTCGTTTTTTACGAAAAAAAAAGCCTTACCATACCATGTCGTTTTTTACGAGAAAAAAAGCCTTACTATACTATGTCGTTTTTTGCGAAAAAAAAGCCTTACTATACTGTCGTTTTTTGCGAAAAAAAAGCCGTACTATACTATGTCGTTTTTTACGAAAAAAGCCTTACTATACTATGTCGTTTTTCGCGAAAAAAAGCCTTACTATACTATGTCGTTTTTTACGAAAAAAAAGCCTTACTATGCTATGTCATTTTTTGCAAAAAAAGCCTTACTATAATGTGTCATTTTTCGCGAAAAAAGCCTTACTATACTATGTCGTTTTTCGCGAAAAAAGCCTTACTATACTATGTAATTTTTGCGAAAAAAAAGCCTTACTATACTATGTCGTTTTTTACGAAAAAAGCCTTACTATACTATGTCGTTTTTCGCGAAAAAAGCCTTACTATACTATGTCGTTTTTCACGAAAAAATCCTTACTATACTATGTCGTTAGTGACGAAAAAAGCCTTACTATACTATGTCGTTTTTCGCGAAAAAAGCCTTACTATACTATGTCGTTTTTTAAGAAAAAAAAGCCTTACTATACTATGTCATTTTTTACAAAAAAAAGCCTTACTATACTATGTCGTTTTTCACGAAAAAAGCTTTACTATACTATGTCGTTTTTCACGAAAAAAGCCTTACTATACTATGTCATTTTTTACGAGAAAAAAGCCTTACTATACTATGTCGTTTTTTGTGATTTTTTTACTATATGTTTTTTTTGCGAAAAAAGCCTTACTATACTATGTCGTTTTTTTGTGAAAAAAGCCTTACTATACTATGTCGTTTTTCGCAAAAAAAAGCCTTACTATACTATGTCGTTTTTTACGAAAAAAAGCCTTACTATACTATGTCGTTTTTTACGAAAAAAAAAGCCTTACTATACTATGTCATTTTTTACGAGAAAATAAAGCCTTACTATACTATGTCGTTTTTCACGAAAAAAGCCTTACTATACTATGTCGTTTTCAACGAAAAAAGCCTTACTATACTATGTCATTTTTTGCAAAAAAAGCCTTACTATACTGTGTCGTTTTTCGCGAAAAAAGCCTTACTATACTATGTCGTTTTTTTGTGAAAAAAGCCTTACTATACTATGTCATTTTTACGAGAAAAAAAGCCTTGCTATACTATGTCGTTTTTCGCGAAAAAAGCCTTACTATACTATGTAATTTTTGCGAAAAAAAAGCCTTACTATACTATGTCGTTTTTTACGAAAAAAGCCTTGCTATACTATGTCGTTTTTTGCGAAAAAAGCCTTACTATACTATGTCGTTTTTCACGAAAAAAGCTTTACTATACTATGTCGTTTTTCACGAAAAAAGCCTTACTATTCTATGTCATTTTTTACGAGAAAAAAGCCTTACTATACTATGTCGTTTTTTGCGATTTTTTTTACTGTGTTTTTTTTGCGAAAAAAGCCTTACTATACTATGTCGTTTTTTGTGAAAAAAGCCTTACTATACTATGTCGTTTTTCGCGAAAAAAAAGCCTTACTATACTATGTCGTTTTTCGCGAAAAAAAAGCCTTACTATACTATGTCGTTTTTTGCGAAAAAAAAGCCTTACTATACTATGTCTTTTTTTACAAAAAAAGCCTTACTATACTATGTCGTTTTTCGCGAAAAAAGCCTTACTGTACTATGTCGTTTTTTATGAAAAAAAAGCCTTACTATACTATGTCGTTTTTTACGAGAAAAAAAGCCTTACTATACTATGTCGTTTTTCACAAAAAAAGCATTACTATACTATGTCGTTTTTCACGAAAAAAGCCTTACTATACTATGTCGTTTTTTGCGATTTTTTTTACTGTGTTTTTTTTGCGAAAAAAGCCTTACTATACTATGTCGTTTTTTGTGAAAAAAGCCTTACTATACTATGTCGTTTTTCGCGAAAAAAAAGCCTTACTATACTATGTCGTTTTTCGCGAAAAAAAAGCCTTACTATACTATGTCGTTTTTTGCGAAAAAAAAGCCTTACTATACTATGTCTTTTTTTACAAAAAAAGCCTTACTATACTATGTCGTTTTTCGCGAAAAAAGCCTTACTGTACTATGTCGTTTTTTATGAAAAAAAAGCCTTACTATACTATGTCGTTTTTTACGAGAAAAAAAGCCTTACTATACTATGTCGTTTTTCACAAAAAAAGCATTACTATACTATGTCGTTTTTCACGAAAAAAGCCTTACTATACTATGTCGTTTTTAACGAAAAAAAGCCTTACTATACTATGTCGTTTTTTACGAAACAAGCCTTACTATACTATGTCGTTTTTCGCGAAAAAAGCCTTCTTATACTATGTCGTTTTTTACGAAAAAAAAGCCTTACTATACTATGTCATTTTTTGCAAAAAAAGCCTTACTATACTGTGTCGTTTTTCGCGAAAAAAGCCTTACTATACTATGTCGTTTTTCGCGAAAAAAGCCTTACTATACTATGTAATTTTTGCGAAAAAAAGCCTTACTATACTATGTCCTTTTTTACGAAAAAAGCCTTACTATACTATGTCGTTTTTCGCGAAAAAAGCCTTACTATACTATGTCGTTTTTTACGAAAAAAAAGCCTTACTATACTATGTCGTTTTTTACGAAAAAAAAGGCTTACTATACTATGTCATTTTTCACGAAAAAAGCCGTACTATACTATGTCGTTTTTCACGAAAAAAGCCTTACTATACTGTGTCGTTTTTAACGAAAAAAAGCCTTACTATACTATGTCGTTTTTTACGAAACAAGCCTTACTATACTATGTCGTTTTTCGCGAAAAAAGCCTTCTTATACTATGTCGTTTTTTACGAAAAAAAAGCCTTACTATACTATGTCATTTTTTGCAAAAAAAGCCTTACTATACTGTGTCGTTTTTCGCGAAAAAAGCCTTACTATACTATGTCGTTTTTCGCGAAAAAAGCCTTACTATACTATGTAATTTTTGCGAAAAAAAGCCTTACTATACTATGTCCTTTTTTACGAAAAAAGCCTTACTATACTATGTCGTTTTTCGCGAAAAAAGCCTTACTATACTATGTCGTTTTTTACGAAAAAAAAGCCTTACTATACTATGTCGTTTTTTACGAAAAAAAAGGCTTACTATACTATGTCATTTTTCACGAAAAAAGCCGTACTATACTATGTCGTTTTTCACGAAAAAAGCCTTACTATACTATGTCGTTTTTTTTACAAAAAAGCCTTACTATACTATGTCTTTTTTTTTACAAAAAAGCCTTACTATACCATGTCGTTTTTAATGAAAAAAGCCTTACTATACTATGTCGTTTTTTACGAAAAAAAAGCCTTACTATACTATGTTGTTTTTTTACGAAAAAAAGCCTTACTATACTATGAGTTTGAGAGTGAATGGTTGTCCGTCTCCTCGTGCCCGAAAGTAGGCTCCAGCACCCTCTGCAACCCAAATAAGGATAAAGCTGTTCAGAAAAATGACATGGAAAAAAAATTACGTTAGGACGGTGAAATCTTCTTACCGTGTGTTGATGCAGCTCATTCATTTAGCCGTGCTGCTGAAGTATTTAGGACAAATAACTAAAAGAAGATTAATATATCATATCCAGTATAGTTAATCACACCATAGCCAGTCTGATTTTGGAATTTATTCATCATCTTTTTTTACAGCAAAGCTGACAGAACTGCTGCCACCTTCCCTGCAGCTTGAGGCTAATGATTCTACATTCTACATTCTAAACGAGCTTAGAAAACGAGGTCAGTCAAGAGCACAGTTAAAAGTCCTAAAAAATAATTTTTAAAAAAGATGATAATTGCCACTCTATTACTTGATGAGCTTCATACACGAGTGCAGGATCTCAAAGCCGTGGAGCTCCCGAAGTCTGCTCACGTGCCTGCAAAATAGAATTTGAATGGTGACAAGGTACGCGCTTTTATGTAAAAAGGTCAGCTCATTCTTTGGTGTTGAAAAGAAGAAAAAATAAAAGGAGAGAGTTAAAAGAAATGGAAGCAAGAGGGTGTCGCTGCAGGGCGATCACTTCCTCCTCATGCTTGACTTTGATTTAATACAACATCGGATCTCATCATCAAGGAAAATAACTCGATATGGGGAAAGTGTTTGACAGGTTCCCCTGTGGATTAAAAATTGCATACAACAAAAACACATACCGGTAGGTGTAATAAGTATATATTTAAGAACGTCTTTGTTCTCCTACACTTTGTTCTTTCTCCTGTACTTAATAGCGACAGATTGAATAGATCCGTGACGGCTGTCTAATGTGGACTTGTTATTCATATTAATTGTATGAAATTGTAATAAAACGCATTTAGATGTTAAATCGAAACATCTGCAACTAAATTCTTTGACTCAGTAACGCAAGTAAATACATTGTTTTTCATTGTTGGCAGTACATGAAGAATTTCAGCGGATTGCAACATAATATTTGATGCTAGTGCACTGTCAGTTTTTTTGTTTTTGTTTTTTTTAAGGAGGAGCTATTGTGACTTGAAAGACTCCACGGGCACAACGAAGGGGCGATGGAGCCAGAATAGCAATAACATCATGTATTTTTATCTTGTAAGAATCATCAAGCTCATTCACCTAACAATCACAAATGAGCTGTGACAGCTGCTTGTTAAGTGGTGGATTGATCTTGGACACTTCAAACGTGAATCCTGCTTTTGGTGGTGATGAGAGATGTTTTTTTTTCGGTTGCAGTGAGGCTTCATTAGATGTTTCCTTTTTGAGTTCCACTTTTTTGGGGGGATCATTTATAAATTTAGCATTTCAATATACAATACAAATTCCTATTTTCATTTTCTTATTTTTTATCGGCTGAGGATCCATCGTGATGTTGTTGTTTCAATGTGTACACTACTTTTAAGCTATCCTGAAAACACGATTTAAAAAATAAATAAATTTATAAACTGGCAGTGCTCATTAATTAATCGTTTAAGAAAAAAAGCCTTACTATACTATGTCGTTTTTTGCGGAGAAAATAAAGCCTTACTATACTATGTTGTTTTTAAGAAAAAAAGCCTTACTATACTATGTCGTTTTTTTAAAAAAAGCCTTACTATATTATGTCGTTAAGAAAAAAGCCTTACTTGACTATGTTGTTTTTTTCCAAAAAAAGCCTTACTATACTATGTCGTTTTTTACGAAAAAAGCCTTACTATACTATGTCGTTTTTTACGAAAAAAAAAGCCTTACTATACTATGTTGTTTTTTTACGAAAAAAAGCCTTACTATACTATGTCGTTTTTTACGAGAAAAAAAAGCCCTACTATACTATGTCGTTTTTTACGAGAAAAAAAAAGCCTTACTATACTATGTCGTTTTTTACGAGAAAAAAAAGCCTTACTATACTATGTCGTTTTTTACGAGAAAAAAAAAGCCTTACTATACTATGTCGTTTTTTACGAGAGAAAAAAAGCCTTACTATACTATGTTGTTTTTTTACGAAAAAAAGCCTTACTATACTATGTCGTTTTTTAAGAAAAAAAGCCTTACTATACCATGTTGTTGTTTTTACGAAAAAAAGCCTTACTATACTGTGTCGCTTTTTAAGAAAAAAAAGCCTTACTATAGTGGTGGAATGAATTTGTTCCTATTTTAATTTTCTTTTTATATCGGCTGAAGATCCGTCAGGTCGCTACTCGTGATGTTGTTGTTTCAATTGCGTATTAGCTAGACGTCCACTACAAGAGACAAATCAACTTTTGGGAGGGTTTTGAGGGCTAAAATGTGCTAACGTGGAAAAAATCTCATGCCATCTCATCTATGTTTTTCAAAGAATAACCCACATTTTTAAGATTCACCTTGGCTCTGATTGACACAGCTTCCCCAGCGCAATGGCCGAATTCTGCTGCACAGCAGTTTTTTTCGCGTCGCCGGCAGCGTGGCGGAGCAGCAGCATTACGATATCCGTCCCCAACAGGTCGCTGGCGACCCCCTTCAATTCAAGGCAGTGGGCCAAACACAGGGCAGCATTTCCCGACACCACCTCATCACGGCTCGAGCCAATCCATCGCTGGAGAACCGATAGTTCTGCAAACCACCCAAAAAATGAATTGTAAAGGATGTGAGAGCTGCAAATTGGAGAAGCCTAAGAAAGGATTGTCTTGATCGTCTCTTACTTTTGTCCGACTTCACCAGCTCCTCCCGAGCGAACTGGCTGGCAGCCGTGCACGAGGTCAGAATCTTTACGGCATATTTTGCGGACGCCAAGTCTGCTCGCTGGCAACCGGGGAGAAAACAAAAAGGTTATTTTAAGTATTTTAAGTATCTCAGTAGACCTCAAGAGGTCCACGGTACTGGTATGATTAAGGTAATGCATACGAAACATGTCACAGCCTGACTAAAAATCAACTAAATTTTGCCTTCAAACATGAGTTCACCTCATTTCATAATCATAATGAGAGGAGGAAAGAAAAGAATCAATTTCAGCCGCATCAACAATCAATGACTACAATAATAAAAGTTTATAATGCAATGAACCAGTTATTGCCACATTTTTTGATTCATTTCAATATCCATTCAAAGTCGAGTATGTTACATTTATACAATACAACAAAAGCTGAGCCTGACTATATTTGTCAGTCCACCATTTGTTTAAAAATCGGCTCCTGAAAGAATTTTACACGCTAACAAAAATGACAAGCTGCGTATTAACAAATTTGGGAATCTTTCCATTGGCTTCCAGGAAACGTTTAACTGGAAAACACGATCACTCAACGCCAATCACGCCAATTCAAATGGAATTGCTGTCCATCACCGTCAATGACAATGAATTATTTAAATTTAAGTACGTTTATTTTAACACTGAAAAAATCTTATTGCCGTTTAAATGTTCCTTTGGCAATTTGGCCCTGGAAAAAACAAAGTATTTGTGTTGAGCTGAGCAAACTACAGAAAGGAAATGGAGCCTTTTTGACTATACACCATGTTCCATTTTTAGGCAGGACTAAACAATCTTTTACGATAAAACGCCCCGTAGAGTCGTGTACCTTGAGCAGACGCTGCACCGTCTTCACCGCATCCCGCTGAACGACATGATTAACGGCCTCGGAGGACTGCGAAAGGACGGCGCTCAACACACCCATCGCTCTCTGGAGGACAAAGAAGTGTGTTAGGATTATCCCAACAATGGCTCTTCAGACAAAGGTGGTCTCGTTTTCGGCCATGGAGTCCATCAAGACGTGGCTTTGAGTGGAAAAAAAGCAAACTGAGCAAAATCTACAAAGAAAATGACCTTTTACAGCATTCATAGGAAAATTGCTTGCAAATAGAGAAAAGATTGTATCTTATTTTGTGTTTATTTAGTTTGCAAGCTGTATCCGTCAGCTTTCTTTCTCAATCAATAAGCATTAGCGCTGAATTTCAAGCAATCAAGACTCTAAAAAAAGCGTTATTTGGGGTTGCGCTCGCCATAAAACGATAAAAGGCCAAGATATTGAAAAGAGAAAATCAAGTCGCTCCGGGACTGCTATGTTTTGGCAGGCAATTTATAGATTAGGGACCAACCGTTGCTTCAGCAACATGAAATTGCTTTTGTATTGTAGTTTAAAAATCGGACTTTTTAAAAAAAAAGTGGACACCAAGCCTTTATTTGGCTGTTTGTTTGTTTTTTAAACCAAAAATAAAATGGAAAATACTGTGATTGGCTAACCACTGATTCAGGGTGCGCCCCGCCTCGTGCGCAGTTAGCTGGGATAGGCTCCGGCACCCTCCGCGACCCTTATGAGGATAAGTGGTTGGGAAAATGAATGAATTGTCCCTTAGGGGTTAAAAGCTGTGTCACATAACAGTATATATACCCTAATCCCTCCTTTTTCGCCGATAATGTAGACCATACAAGGCCGCGATAATCGAAAAAACGCAAAGTCTGATCACCCCTATTATGACGACATATCATACTACATATTTTCGCGTCCATACAAAAATATTATACAGAAAACTCAGTCAAATTTCAGTGTTTTTGTTTACCCTGAATAACCTTTTCTACAAAAAGAGCTCATCTAATATGCTAATCTGAGCTATCGTGGTTGTCATTTTCTTGACCTTTTTGGCGTCTATCAGTCTTGTAAATATAAATCCATATATTAGTATAGGATAGTGTGAAATAGTGAAACTAAAATGTTTCTGTAACATACAACACTAGCAAAGCCAGGTAGGTAAACTAACAAAAAAATGGCAATTTCTTTTAAGAGGACGGTAGTTTTTTGTATTAATGCTTTTGCCAATTTAACAATCTGTTAAAAAGACACCGAGGGATGCTTCCGCAAATGGGGACAATGTAAAAAAAGATAAAGCATGTTGTCGCCAAGGCAGCAAAGGTAAAAAAAAGGCCCGAGAGGCAGCCGGCGTGCTTTAAAAAGCAAGCGACGAGACAGATGGAAGGAAGTCTAGGACACACTGAGGCTCCTGTTTAGCCAGACTGCAAGTGCTGAATTAGCCATTAGCACAGGCAACAGCACCTGGAGCTGCACTTTTTAATCAAATATACTGACAAGTGAACGGCGCTCCCGGCCGGAACTTTGAGAAATGCAATTTCCACGTTTACCGTTGATGCGCCACGGGCATACGAGGCAGGAAATGACCCACAAATGTCAGTCGGTTTTGCTTTGGAAAATAAAACGTTGGCAGGAAATCTCAATAGGACTCTACAAAGTAAAATTCTTATCTTCTCGTGCACAATCGCTCACCGTTACCACGCCGACGTCGTCTTCCTTCAGCAGTTGGAGGCAGCAATCACATAGAGTAATGGCGTATTCCTAGAAGGACATTTCTCACATTTTAATACAAGAAATCATACATCATATTTTTTTTTTTTTTTCTTTTCTTAGCTTTCAAAAATGACCTTTGAAGATGACTTACCTGTATGACAGGTGAGGTGAGAGTTGAGAGGTTTATGAGGAGGCCAAGGAGAGGAAAAAGGATGTCCGCATCACTGCATGCAATGCATTGTTTCTGCCAAGAATTTGTATTGTCATACATTTAGCAAACAAAATAAAATATGGGGTTGTATGCGGTAGGGTGAGACTTTTAATCAGGGCTAAATATTCTGGGAAAAAATGGAAATATAGAAGCCAGGGTATTAATTTGTGGGAACAATTCTTTTCCAAAATAGTGTTACGTTTAGCATAATGTGATTCACTGCTTTCGTCCAACATGATAAAATGTTCAAATAATAAAAGTTCAATGAAGAATACATTATATCTAAAATACTACGTTGATTAAAGCCATTGTTCCCAGACAGCAATTAATCATGTGAAAGTAATAACAAAAAAAATTAAATTTAAATTTCATATATATATATATACATATGCTATTCGGTCATTTGGGGTTAAGGCAGAAAAAAATCATTTATTTTAAGTTATTACCAAAATGTATTTATTTGGAAAAATATTTTCAAGCATTATTTACTATTTACTCGCATTTTTTTTATTCTTATGTATGTCGATTACCGTATTTTCACGACTATAAGGCGCACCGCATTATAAGGCGCACCCTCAATGAATGACACATTTTATTTTATTTTCCATATATAAAGTACACTGGATTATAAGGCGCCCTGTCTATTTCGGAGAAAATTCAAGACTTTTAAGTGCGCCTTATAGTCGTGAAAATACGGTATTTAAATTAGGGTCCGATTTAAAATGCCCACCAATTCTCTAATGACCCAAAGAATATCACTGTTTTATATTTTTGAAACATTTAACCTTAGTGTGTCTTCCCGATGCATTTTCCGACTTATATAGTCTATCACTTTTTTTTTTTAATTGGTCGGGCGTACTGATTATTCCTATTCTTGTCTGCAACGATATAAATAATGGTTGGTGACCTTTGACAATCCTGCCATCACCGTTTCTATTCCACATTAAAGAAAAGTGATATTGCTTACAGTGGCAATTAGCAAGGCCTTCCAAGTTCCTCCGTGGCGAGCCAGATCGCGACGGATGACATCATCTGCGATCAGACTGCCAAAAACGGATAAAAGTGGAGGTACGACATGCCGCTTGTCCTTGCTGATATTGCTCTGGAGAGTGAAGCAATAAGAGAAGATGATATAAAGACGCAAAAAAATCCATTTTGACATCTTACCATTATGCCCGCGAACGGCTCAGCGACGGAATCTGTCGTCGTGGTCCTTAGCATGCGGCGAAATCTGCAAAAACACGATAACACATGTAAGATAAGCACGTGGAGCCGTGCGTGTTGCCGGGTAAAAGTTGACAAGGACCGTGATTGGCTTTGACAGGTACATGAACTCACGCGCACCGTATAGATTTGTTCATGTTAGAACGGGCAAATGTAACCTTTCCCCAACGACAAATGCTGCATAAAATGGCCGTTTTGGAGTCGCTAATTCATGAGAAATGTCAAAGTAATTAGGAAAGGTATCTCCAAATTTGCTTCTTAATGATTGGCTAGGAAGATTAGACTTGGCATCCACACTGCATAATTGATGAAGAATTTTTTATCTATTTTTTTTTCAACATTGATTTTGCTTTTAGATGAGCAGCTGAGCAAATCCAGATGGATTTGAGTATAAATTACAAAATTCACACTAGCTATCTATATTAAATATATTCTAACTCAAGGGTGTCCGACTCGGGTTTTCATATAGATCTAAAACAATGTTTATTTTAGCTTTTTTTATATTTTTATATTTTACAAAATGATTTTTGAACTAAAAACACAGAAAAAAATTACAATTATTGATTTAAAAGGGGGAACGGGACGGGCTGGACCATTTTAGATAAAATATTTAGATTTCTTTTTTTATAAATGGATTAAAAGAACTGGATTAAAAGCCCTGAATATTCTGTTTTTTATAGATCTAAAACAATGTTTATTTTAGCTTTTTGTATATATTTTTGGATTTTACAAAATGATTTTTGAACTAAAAAGAGAAAAAAATTACAATTATTGATTTAAAAGGGGGAAAATCAGGAAATTTTATATACTACATCTAAACTCTTCATTTTAATTTGATCCTAAAACAGAAAGTCGGCACTCATGATTTACCTTCCCGGGCCACACAAAATGATGCGGCGGGCCAGATTTGGCCCCCGGGCCGCCACTTTGACAAGTGTTCTAACTGATCACTTATTTACTTATTTAGCAACACCTGCATACTACTACAAGAATAGAAACTTTAAAAAAAGAACCTTTCAACATCTAAATATTGGCCTAATTTAATGTTTTTTTTATTCCTATGGAATTTTATGCACAATTTAAACAAAAACAATGTGCTCAATGCAGTAAAATAAACCAACAATAGCGAGCTAATGACTCAAATAAGATATATTGCCCATAAAAATATCCCTAACCACAAGAAGCTTAAAAACAAATCTTTCCAAAAGATTAAATTTGCGATGATGTGCAACGATGTTAGCGTAATACTATTTTACTTTTAGACCTTAAAAAGGCTTTTCCAGGTCATTTACCACAGAAGAAGAGTAATAAATCTCATTGTGCCAATTCTAACAGTATCCCATTTTTAATGGAGTCAACTCGATTCGATGAGGCGACCAATCACGCGACAGTCCGACATAGCCGTCGCCGTTGTTGTCCCTGCTGACAAAATGCTCGATTTTGACCCCGCTGACCTTTGTGCCATATAACTCTGAGGAAAAAGCGGGCAAAAATTGATCACCTCGCGGTAGTGGTCGGCACGTCCACTTATTTCCCGCTGTGTTCAAGAGCCCCAGTTGTCCTTTCATGTCTCTTTTTATGAAGCTTCAGAAAGGGGAACAGCTTGAAAACAGCCTTTTTACCTTGAAAAGACATTAACACTTGGGCCGCCAGTTGATTTATTAAGGATGCTACATTTTCCATTCTGTAAGAGCCTTTCCTCGACCCAGACGGATTTTAAAGTGCTTTTAATATAGATATGATGCATGGCGGTGTAATAGGCTGCTGCCCTGTGGGTCAAATTGTGGTGTTTTTTTTCCTACTTCAGAAATAGGAATCATTTGCGGGGAAGTGAAGGGAATCATGTTAACCTTAAATGTAAAAATGCAACGCCCACATATTTAGTCATGTAGGGCGCACTTAAAAATCTAAAATTTGTGGACGGGGTGCCCAATTAGTTGGCAAAAGTTAAGTTTAGCATAATGTGATTCACTGCTTTCGTCTAACGCGATCAAATAATAAATGTTCAATGAAGAATACTTTATATCGAAAATACTATGTTGATTAAAGCCATTGTTCTCAATTAAGAGACAGCAATTAATCATGTGAAAGTAATAAAAAAAAAAGTATTTACATTTAAATTTCATTATAACTATGCTAATCGGTCACTGGGTGTTAAGGCAGAAAAAGCATTTATTTTAAGTTGTTACACAAATGTATTTATCTGGAAAAATATTTTCAAGCATTATTTACTATTTAATCAAACTGCATTTTAGTATTCTTATGTAGATGATTTAAATTGGGTTCCCTTTTAAAATGTCCACCAATTCTCTAATGACCCATAGAATATTACTGTATTGTATTTGTGTATTGTATAAAAAATGTATTTAAATTTAAATTTCATTATAAATATGATTTTCGGTCATTGGGGGTTAAGGCAGAAAAAGCATTTGTTTTAAGTTCTTACCCAAATGTATTTATCTGGAAAAATATTATTTACTATTTACTCGTAAACTGCATTTTTTGATTCTTATGTAGATGATTTAAATTGGGCTTGGATTTAAAATGTCCACCAATTCTCCACAATTTGAAATGATCCGAAAACGTATAAAACATGGGCAAAACGCATAAGTTGTTTGTAGTGAAAGTTGTTTAAAGTACTTTTTGTCTTCTGCCAACTTCTGCAAAATGAGGAGCGCTCTGTTCTCCCGTTGCTGCCTTGGCGCCGAGATGCACTCCATGAGGCTCCTCATTAACCTTTAGATTCAGATTAAGGAAGGACAGATAAATCAAAAAGGAGACAACATTCTTCTGGAATTCAATTCGGCATAGCTAACACTTTAAAGTCACTTTTAAAACAAAAAACACTTTCAAAAATGTGTGAATCATGACATCATACCTGCAAACGTCCAAGTTGTCCACCAGAAGACATCTGCCATGGGACGTAAGAGAGTACAAAGTCAACAATTCCAGGCACTCCTTCTGCACTGTGTCATTTTGGGATGAAACCAAGGGAACAAGCGACTCTTTGGAAACGGGAAATGACAACAGCGTTTTCTGGTTTTCTTCTGAAAGCAACACACAAAAAAAAAAAGATCTTTACAGCAAAAATCAAGAAATGGAATGTTTGGTGGATAAAAGCGTTTCTCTTGCAAAGACTTCTGGGAAAATTCGCGTCTGTTTAGTCGTTGTCAAATGCCTTCACATCTTAGTTATGTTTTTCTTCATTTGGCTGTTATGACCGGAAACTCATGAACTATGTCACTTCATCTCGTTACCCATCCCCAGTGGCTTTTTGGTCATTTAATTTAAAATAATTGGCGTTTGAGGCTTGACTGACGGCAACGTACCATTTTCCCTGCATGTTGTCGTCCAAATGTTAAGAACGAGAGCACACAAATCCTGGCTGCACGAATCGTTTGCTTCCTGCAACAGGCAACTACGGAGAAAGACAGAAAATAACCAATATCAATGACATTTACTACGTAAAAGATGATTACACAATTGATTATTTAAACCAAGGGTGTCAGACTCGGGTTGGTTCGCGGGCCGCGTTAACGTCAACTTGATTTCACGTAGGCCGGACCATTTTAGATATATTTTGATTTTGGTTGCTAGGTATGTTATTCTTGCATAATGACAAAAAAACATTCAATTCAATTCAACAGCTAATGCTAATACTAATTATGAGGATGCCAGATTGTAATTGTATTTTGGGAGCAATTGGGCAAGGTTGCCAGGTATGTTATTCCTGCATAATGACAAAAAAGCATTCAATTCAATTCAACAGCTAATGCTAATACTTATGACGATGCCAGATTGTAATTGTCAATTGGGAGCAATTGAGCGAGGTTGCCAGGTATTTTATTCCTGCATAATGACAAAAAAAGCATTCAATTCAATTCAACAGCTAATGCTAAAACTAATTATCAGTATGCCAGATTGTAATTGTCATTTTGGAGCAATTGGGTGAGGTTGCCAGGTATGTTATTTCTGCATAATAACAAAAAAAGCATTCAATTCACTTCAACAGCTAATGCTAATACTAATTATAAGGATGCCAGATTGTAATTGTCATTTGGGAGCGAGTCAGGTTTGGAAGTATCATGGCTAAAGAATAAAATGTACGCATGTTTCACTTTGTCATTTACTTTTTCATTAAATCAGGCAACGTGAGGCGAGTCAGGTCAGGGAGAGATGGCGCGAGACTCGGCAATTATCGTTTGCGGACGCGTCTATCTGTTTCTCCATCCGTCAGAGCTCCATTGAGAGCTGACAACTGTCCCTCCGGTCTCATTACCTCCTCGTTGTGTCGTTGCCGTCGATGATCCCGAAGCCGTCGTGCAATCTGAAAAGCGTCTGTCCACTGCCTGGTGAAGGACATGAGACCACAAAGTAACTTTTCATTACGGTACTTAGCGGAAAGTGTTTGGCAGTGTGGCGATCCTCCGTTTTATTCGTGTTTGACCTTGTTAGCAGCAAAGTTTACCACCGGGAAGATTATGATCGTGAATGCGCACTAATGATGAGCTGTCTTACTCAGAAAATCTAATTGAGGAGCTTTTTTTTTTTTTAAAAGAGATTCTGGTGAGATCATTTCCACGGCAAGTTATGGAGGTCTTCACCTTTTCATAGGGATTGTCATGGGGGACGGCTACTGTATTACTCGGTAGTGGAGAAAAATGAGGAAAAAGACAAGTTGACTAATAAAATAGGGATGCTTAAAAAATGAAGGGAATGTGATATTATCAAACAGAAACATCACGATAAATATGGGACTCGGGAATTATTATGTTGACCAGCAGGCAACTATACAAAAGAAAACAGCTGTAATTATTAACATATCTGTTTTTTGTTGTGTCTTTCTTTATGATGTTTGTTTTTAATCAGTGTTTAATTTAACATAAACTAACCGCCCACCACCTTTTTAATTTACTCTCTAGTGCAAGAGTGTCAGACTCGGTTTGGTTCGTGGGCCGCATTAACGTCAACTCGATTTCATGTGGGCTGGACCATTTTAGATATAATATTTAGAATTTTTTTTATAAATGGATTAAAAGAACTGGATTAAAAGCCCTGAACATTCCGTTTTTATAGATCTAAAACAATGTTTACTTTAGCTTTTTTTATATATATTTTTAGATTTTACAAAATGATTTTTACTAAAACTAAAAACAGAAAAAAAATGATTAAAAAAATTACAATTATTGATTTAAAAGGGGGAAAATCAGGAAATGTAATACACATCTATACTCTTCATTGTAATTTGATCCTAAAACAAAAAGTCGGCACTCATGATTTACTTTCTCGGGCCGCACAAAATGATTTGGCCCCCGGGCCTCCACTTTGACACCTGTGCTCTAGTGGAAACTGAATTCCAGAAAGCAACACGACCAACCATTTTTCCTCCAAAACACCCCAAATTCCCTTTTTAAAAACAATGCCTAAAAATGACCAAGACTGATCCAAATTAACATGCAAAAATCTCCCACCACATACAAAATATTCCAAAAAAAACATCTGTTTCACTTGCATCTTTTCACATTATAATCCTTAAAATCCCATCATTCCTAATCCCGTGCAGTTACGTCGGTGTTATCCCATAATCCAAACTCACAATGTGCAATAATGACGCTCGGAACGGCATAACTATAATTTTCATCTTCCACTCACGACTCATGCCAATTCGGCTGAGGGGGTGGAAGGGTTGCTCGTCACACGGGAAGGCACGCACCAGGCTAAATATGGCCGTGCGAATACATTCCGTCTCGCTGACAACCAGCAATTGCCTGGAATCGCATAGGAGGGGAAGCAAAAAATGTGGGAGCCCCCGTCGCCCATCTCCAGGACTTCACGGCTGACGGACAGATATGAGCGTATAATCTCGGAAAGACAGGCGCCAGAGTAAGGGCTGCCAACCAGGTGACTCGTAGCCACCTGCTAGCACAGATGTTTCATTAAATTGCAGGCGGGGTGGCTTAGCAATAGTTTACGCTTGTCTCTTGTCGCGTCACTCGGCTTTGTCTGCACCGACGCCAAAGAAATTCAGGAGGAAGTGTTTTAGTTTCCATGTCCGTCTCTGGTAACAAATTGGTGCTGCTCTGTTATTTTGCCAAAATTGTATTCATGCTCAGGCATTTTAACATTTGAATTAGAATGCCAAATAACACAATCTGCCTTGCTTGATATTCTATGACTAACCACTTTAGTCTCTTTGTACCTACTTATTTATGTGACCACTTATTTATTATATTGACTACCAGTGTATTTATTATGTTGACTACCAGTGTATTTATTATGTTGACTATGCTACTTATTTATTATGTTGACTATGCTACTTATATATTATGTTGACTATGCTACTTATTTATTATGTTGACTATGCTACCTATTCATTATGTTGACTACGCTACTTATTCATTATGTTGACTACGCTGCTTATTCATTATGTTGACTGCTACTTATTCATTATGTTGACTGCTACTTATTCATTATGTTGACTGCTACTTATTCATTATGTTGACTGCTACTTATTCATTATGTTGACTGCTACTTATTCATTATGTTGACTGCTACTTATTCATTATGTTGACTGCTACTTATTTATTATGTTGACTACTTCTGTATTAATTACTAATTTATTTATTATTATTTATTGAGGATTATCTGTTTGCTTGTTGTTGTTGTGTGCGCATTTTCCTACTTATTAATGTTGTTGACTACTTATTTATTGATTATTTTTTTATTATCTATTGATAGTTTGTGTGTTTGTTTGTTGATGTTATTTGTGCATTTTCTTACTTATTTATGTTGTTGACTACATATTTATAAAAAAAGGGAAATTGTGTTTGTTGTTGTTATTTGTGCATTTTCCTACCTATTTATGTTGTTGACTACATATATATATATATATATTTTTGTGTGTTTGTTTGTTGTTGTTATTTGTGCACTTCATGGTGAAGCTTTAAATCTCATTCTATTAGTAGAATGACAATAAAAGCATTCAATTCATTTATTCAATTCATTCAAGTGTCAACATCATTTCTAAATTTGCACTAGAATAAATGATGCCGTGTCTATGACTCAACTGGCCAATTTAATAATTTAGTTTTTAAAAAAATTGACATATTACTCTTGACTTGGAATGGAAGATGTTAGGTTTAACATCTCGTGACCAGAATATAAAAATAGTCCAATTTGTTCCTGGCTTCCGGACAAGTACTTCAAATAATGCTTGCCCCTTTCGGACATTTTTTAACCCTCCTGAGATGAGCGAATCTTTGAAGAAGTTTGTTCTAAAGTCCGAGCACAAACCGTCCCTTTTTCAGAGTAAGAATTTTTTGTAATACTCACAGTCGGTCACGACTTGGCAAAGAATTTCTAATATTCCGCAGTAGTAGAGAAGCATCTGGCCCGGTTCTGACAGTTTGTCCAGAAGTTGAGGGATGAGCTTGGCCTTCTGCACCCCCTTGTCAAAATCCTGCCTGGCGTTGAATTCCTCATGCTCCCTTTTCTCCTCCAGCTCAATCTTGCAAAGATATTCTGCATTTTCAGAAATAGTCCGCTTTATTTGGACCAATACATCTTTCGCCACCTCATCAACGGCAATTGGACTTTTTAAGAAGATGTTTTTGTCAGTTTTAAGGCTTTTGGTTGATACTGTTCCTAGGTTTATTGTGTCCAATTTGTTTAATTTGTCAATTTATTGTTATAAAGTGTTGAAAAAGATTGGTTTTCTTTGTCGATTGAAGTAAATGCCTTTTTATGGTGAGAGTTTGGTTGTATAAATATTGTATGATGATAGCTAAAAAGTGATGCTTTTGTTGTAAACGTGAGATTAAAGTACTGCATTTTCACGACTATAAGGCGCACCGCATTATAAGGCGCACCCTCAATGAATGACACATTTTAATTTTTTTTCCATATATAAAGCACACTGGATTATAAGGCGCGCTGTCTATTTTGGAGGAAATTTAAGACTTTTAAGTGCGCCTTATAGTCGTGAAAATAGTTTGCTGCACAAATATTTAGATGTATTTATTGAAAAATGTTAAAATATCTCGTAAGCAAAATAAAACTGAAAGTGTTTAAATTTTGCATTTGGCTTCAAGACCATAGCTAATGACTGATTTTATTTTTTTTAAATAGATTAGTTTATTTGTACTATACCGTCCTAATTGCTTCCCATTTTAAAAACAGGGGCATTTTTAAGATGAAATATTCACGTGTATGTGTCATTTACAGTGTTTATTTGCAGAAAAGTAGCTGTTTGTAATATCAAAAGTGATCTAGATTTTTTTTTTTGCAGAACTAATTTTACACAAACAATGAAAACAGATGAAACAAACATATTATCTACCTTTTGCCATTTTCTCCATCTGTGGATCAAGTTCAGCCATCTTCTCAAAGCACATCCTGGACTAAAAAAACACAAACATTTGTCAATTATTTTCAGTGCCTCTTCTACTTTCACTCAATTATCCTTTTATCTACCAGAAAGTCAAAAAATTGTCACGAAAAGCGTTTCCCGGAAAGCGAAAAGTCAAAAGTTAATAACATGTTTTCAAGGTATTCATTTTCCTGCCGTTCTCTTTCGCCCATCTAATATTAAAAAATGCTTCCCCTTCCAGCCATTGCTGTTTGAACATCTCCATAGTTAGTCTCTTTGTAAATATATTCCATAAATATAGATCAGCACTTCTGCCTTGAAAGAGGACTACAAAGATTCCAAGGTTTCAAGGTACAATCCACTTGATGGACAGACACGCTTGGACCGGGAGTTGCAAAATTGAGATTTGAAGTGAAATGGAATAGAGCCTTGAAATCCCATTAACTTGTTGTGGTGTCACTGACGTGGACGTGTCGCGGAACGTGCCTCCGTCGTAATTAGAAGCGATGGCGAGCATGCGGCGGCTGCACAAAAGTCAAATAAGAAGCGGCGTAATTAGGTATAATGAATGCCATTTATACTCACCGCACTGTATTGCTTGAGTCCCAAGTATGCCTTGCCCATGTGGACGTAAGCCTTTATGCACTTGTCATTACACTGATACAAAAGAAAATGTGGATTATGGAGAAAGGCGGATGTTATTTGGCAAGTTGATGCAGTGACATGAGGTTTTTTTTCTACTGTATTACTGTATGAATAAAAAGCAATGTTGTGGAGATCAGGGATACACAGATAATACTTAGCCATCAGTTTGAAAGAGATTGAAGGAGAAACATTTGCATTTTGGGGCTTGTGGAGAAAACAAATACAAATTTGCTGTTTTGGTCTAAAATGAAATGAACATTAAGGAAAATACAAGTATAGATAATAAATATTCTTTAGTCAATTCAGTTACTGGAACTGGAACACTATGTATGTATACATGTACATCTATGTGGATGTATGTATATTTATATATTTATATATATATGTGTATTTCTATATATGTATGTATATGTGTATTTCTATATATGTATGTATATGTATATTTATATATATGTATGTATGTATATGTATATATATATATATATATATATATATATATATATATATGTATATATATATTTATTTTTTTATTTTTTTATATGTAAATATATGTATGTATATGTATATATTTTTTTTTATTTATATGTATATATATATGTATGTATATGTATGCAAGCGTATACATATTTATTCAGCAACATGCTTATTTATTTATATGCTTTTTTGGTCTAAAACGAAATGAGCGTTTAGGAAAATACAAGTATAATAAATATCCTGTAGTCAATTCAGTTACTGGAAAACTACATATGCATGTATACATGTACATCTATGTGTATGTATGTATGTATATGTATATTTATATATATATATGTATGTTTATGTATGTGTATATATAGTTTTTTTTCAGCAACACGCTTCTCTATTTATTTATATATTTATTCATGTATTTATTTATTTATTAACTTAATTATTACCTATCTATTTATGTCTAAAATGTCTTTTGCTGTGTCTGTATTCTCACCCTCTTGCTACTGTGACATTGAAATTTCCCGAATACAGGATGAATAAAATTATCCAATCCAATCCTATCCAATGCACAGTTCAAAAGTAAATCAGTGTTTTTATGGAAGGAAAAACCTGCAAACTGGCGGACTGACAAGTTCATATTTGTGTGTCGTGATAGAACTACTGCCAGGTTCCGTATCACAGAACACCAAAGGGGCCTGACACATTTATTTCAACCCACGGAAGGCTTCCACTACTACTTTTTTTTCAACACCGTTTCATCTTTTACAAAATGATGCCAGTTTATGGGGGCATAGCAAGTTTAATTGGGGCTCGTCTACGTTCAAAAATGTGTTCCCGATGGTGGCTACAAACGACGGAATCGAACTCGGTAGTAGTAGTGCCTTACCTTTAGCGCCCATTCGCAGTCACTGATGGCGTCCTCACACCGTCCTAGTTTGATATAAGCCTGTGAAAATGCAACCGTGAAGGAATTACAATATAAACAGGAATGATTTGGTATACCTGCACACTGGATGACAATACAATAGCTAGCAATTTAGTTATCAGAGTTGTGATGACAGGCCCCATATTAATCAATAATAATGTAAGAGGAGAAAAAGGAGGGATAATTGCCTCCTCACATCTTGCTACATTTTACTGACAGCGGCGACATTTCTCCTTTTGCAAAAAGAGTGGTCTGGCTACGCTCAGCATGACATATGGATTCAGATCTTCTTTTTCCACGTTCCCAGCTCATATTTCCATACAAAGCTAACTTGGGAGCCTTTTACATGATTAGTGACTCCTTTTATATTTATTTTTTACAACAGAAAAACATAATTATTATTCTGCACATCATTTTACATTTATTTTATACTCTCCTCTCCCCAACTGCTTCCTCTCAAATACCAAAACCGAATAAGATTTGTCACTCTTGTGACTTTCATGTCGACTACTTATCTATGTTGACTACCACTTATTTATCATGTCGACTACTTATCTATGTTGACTACCACTTATTTATCATGTCGACTACTTATCTATGTTGACTACCACTTATTTATTATGTTGACTACTTATCTATGTTGACTACCACTTATTTATTATGTTGACTACTTGTCTCTGTTGACTACCACTTATTTATTATGTTGACTACTTGTCTCTGTTGACTACCACTTATTTATTATGTTGACTACTTGTCTATGTTGACTACTACTTATTTATTATGTTGATTACTTATCTATGTTGACTTCTACTTAATTTATTATGTTGATTACTTATCTATGTTGACTTCTACTTATTTATTATGTTGATTACTTATCTATGTCGACTTCTACTTATTTATTATGTTGATTACTTATTTATGTAATACTTATGATTATTATCTATGGACTATTTGTTTGTTTTGTCATTATGTGTGCACCTCCCTACTTATGTTGTTGACTACTATTCTGTGACCACTTATTTATTCATTACAAACGTATTTAATATTTATTGTTATGTAACAATTATTTATTTTTTAGTTTGTTGTTATTAGTGCACTTTGTGGTGAAGCTTTAAATCTCATTATACTTGTATACTGTCAATAAAACCATTCAATTCAAGCTATAAAGTTGTACCAATCAGCTGTAAGAAGACGCCGTAAATTAAAATTGAAGACATATTTTTTTAGGGTAGAAAATTCTGTTAGATGTGTAATCCAGCCTATCCCACAAATTCCAATTATAAATGTAGTATGGGTGTAAGTGTGGGTATGTTATTGTTCTACGTAAGAACATTTCCACAATTTAAAAGACTTTGTGAAGGGATTGATTTACTTGTGCTCTGTTGGTATACAGCTGCTGCATGTCACGTAGTTCGCCCAATCCACTACTGTAATATTTCACAGCAGTCTCATAATCTCCTTGGCCGTAGGCCCGATTCCCTTCGTCCTTAAAAACTGTAAGATCAGAAAAGACAATTGGCCCTCCAGACGATGCAGCCACGCATCCATCCCCCCAAAAAACGTCAAAACATGCGGGGAACAACCCACCGGTGGCCTTTTTCTCCTGAGCAAGCCTCCTTTTCCTTCTGTCTTCCGCATCTTTCTCCATAAACCTCATGAAATTTTCTGGCCGTGAATAGAAAAAACATTTCTATTGGCATTTATGTCTGCGGTTTACAACTCCCGATGGCATAAACAGTAAACAATAAAAAGAAGGACATGCTGTGTTATTTTTTTCTTCTCATGGGGCTTACCTGCACTTCCAGCCTGTTCGTTCTGAAAAATATTAAAAGGAATGGCCATGATGGTATTGACCACCCATAGATTTTATGTTGTTGTTGTTTAAGAAATGGCATAAGAATTACCGGTGCGCCATTGGATGCTGGTTTTGTGTTGATAGTGGTCTTGTTGATTTTAGTCCTGCAAGGTCCATTCAAAGCAGCAATTTTGCTATCTGCTTTTTGGAGAGCTTTTTGCTGGACTTTAACATCGGATGAGTTTAATTCTTTCACAAGATTGCCTGAAAAAAAAACAGTATATCAACTTCCCAAACTGTCTTTACAGGATCGTATAACAAGGACATCACTTACTTATATCGTCGATATTTTTCAGGAAAACGTCCAAGTCTTCAATTGAGTCCATGTTTACAGATGTATTGCATTTAGCAGCTTTTTACCACAAAATATACGTTGAAATAGAAAGCTAAAATAGCACCTTGCGTTATATTCAATGTGATACTGCTGAGTGTTGTCTTCATGTCAACACTGTGGGTTACCATGACAACGAAATGCCTTCAGGGGAATTGTAAAATGGACTACTATTCTATACAAAAGGGGGAAATCTTGTTCCTAATTCATCAAAATTGTTTATAACTAATTCTTATTGGCATGTTAACTTAATTACATAAGTGTTTTTTTTTTAATAATTAGGTAGGCATGTCTTTTCCTTGACCAGGAATTTAAAAGTTAGTTGTCATGGTCTTAAAAGTCGTCTAGACCCGAGTTAAAATATGTATTTAAAAATCATCAAAAGCCAACCAATTTGAAGTGTAAGAGTCCAATAGCTGTTAAGATTATTATATTTTGATCAACACTGCCATCCCGTGTTTGTAATGGAAATTATTCAGTGAAGGCAAGCATCATCAAGTATTTGTATTTATCCAAATTTGACTAAATTTGACAAGTCTATTTTGTGTTGTCTGTATGATGAATTTATGGTGACTTCCATATTGCAGGAACTCAAATAAGGGGGTTCACTTTGATGCCTTAATACAGTAGATGAATCCTTAACAGTTGTTTTCCATATGCTGACCTTGCAAATGCAATAAATTGTGACCGTCATTAAAAAAAATGAGAAAAAAAAGTCAACCAATATTTATTTTGTTTGGTTGGCTAAAAATAAGATTAAAAGTATGAGCAGGTTATCAAATTCAGTGCATGAGTTATCACTCATGCACTGAATTTGATAAAAGAATGACATTGACATCAAGTGCTGTTTATGTTACAAGCAGAAAATATAGGCCGTAACTTCTGTTTTTATTGAAATGATTGATGGCATCCTGAGTTTTCTAACTCCCAATAATTCTTTCTAAAAAAAAAACAAGTGGAACTTCTAGTATAAACTCCTACTCATCTTCTCACGTCTTCATTTTCAATTGCAAATGAGGATTAATGCATCCTATTGGAGGATGTAATATCCTGTCCTTTTCTCCGAGGGTTTTTCTTTTTTTTTTTTTGGTCATGAATTGCACCATTTATCATTTCTCTTGTGTCACATTCCATCGTGGCAGGCTTTTAAAGACTGAAGAGCAAGGCTGATATTGTTCCGCCAACCCATCTTGAGAGGTCAAGAGATAGTCAAGAAACAAAAAGGATGTTATGTAACGGCTTCATATCGTCTGTTTGATATATTGTGGCTGCAAGAAGAAGTTGGCTTGACCGAAAGAAAGTTTGAAAAGCATTTTCACTGATGACTTCGTTTTTTTGTGAGCACTCTGCAATGTCTTGGAGGACAACAGTCCTTGATTAAAGGCTTTATACTCTTTATCTGCCTTTCTGCAATCAAGTCATTTCTCTGCAGTTATCTCCAAAGAGTCCCTACAGGTTGGGATTTATTCCATCTCGCTAAAACTTTACGGATAGTTCGGTGACTTTGGGAGATGCTCAGAAAAATATAATCTCCAGAAATAAAAAGCTCAATTCATTAATTCAGAGGGATCAAAGCTGATTAATTTGTTTCGACATGGCAATTTTTGCACTCACTTAAAAATCCAAGTAGACTAAAAAGTTAAAAGTTGGCGCGCGGTTCAGTTTTTATTGGCCCTAATTATGAAAATATTATTGAATATGGCCCACACAAGAAGCTTGAGTTCAGATGACATTTTGGGGAAATTGAACACTACAGTAATCCTCAAATATTGCGGTTAATGTCGACCCAACATGGCCGCAACAATTGAAAAAACACCAAGTCAGATCACCCCTATTATGACTACATACCATACTACATTTTTTTGCGCCTATGCAAAAATAGTATACAGAAAGCTATGTCAAACTTCATTCCTTTTGTTTACCCTGAATAACCTTTTATACCACAGGTGTCAAAGTGGCGGCCCGGGGGCCAAATCTGGCCCGCCGCATCATTTTGTGTGGCCCGGGAAAGTAAATGATGAGTGCCGACTTTCTGTTTTAGGATCAAATTCAAATGATAGATATAGATGTATATCAAATTTCCTGATTTTCCCCCTTTTAAATCAATAATTGAAAATTTTAATCCATTTTTTTCTGTGTTTTTAGTTCAAAAATCATTTTGTAAAATCTAAAAATATTTTCTGTTTTCCACTTTAATATGGAACATAAAAGAAAAATGGTTTCCTTTCACAATGAAAAACAAATGATTAAATTTTCCCTTACTAAGAAAAAAAACTCAAATAAACGTTGTTTTAGATCTAAACAAACTGAATATTTAGGGCTTTTAATCCAGTAAAAAATAAATATATATATATATATATATATATTATTTCTAAAATAGTCCGGCCCACATGAAATCGAGTTGACGTTATTCGGCCCGTGAACCAACCCGAGTTTGACACCCATGTTTTAAAAAGAGCTAATCTAAAATGCTAATCTGAGCTATCGTGGTTGTCATTTTCTTGACCTTTTTGGCTTCATATCATCGTATAAATATAAATCCATACATTTTGCAATATTCTTATCCCTAATATTTAACTTAAGAGCCGATTTATTTTAAATCCAAAGTACGGTAAAAGGGATGCTGCATCCAATGGGTGTGCTATTATCCTAAATGTTGCTGGGGGGGCCCCGAAGCCTCGGATATAAAAGGTGATGACTTCACTCCCACAACCAGTTGAGGATTGAATACAAGCCCTTGATGGAGCGAGGTCAGACCCGGACTGCGGCGCCCTCCTATTTGGCGTGGTCCATTTTTAACACGTTATGTTGCTGCCTGCCAATTGGAATTGCAGCCATTGTTTTCTCCTCCAAGGTACGTAGGACTCAATCCCATTGGTTTAAGGTTGGGTTTTTTTGAAGTTTTGGTTCATCTGAGGCTAGAATTGAAGATTTTGTTTAATTTTTTTTAGGTCCAAAATGCCAACGCCACTGGGAACTCGGTCGTGGCGGCCGATGCGTCCAAGACAGCCAAAATCCTGAACATCGTGGCTTTGGTGTGTGGATTGATCTGTCTGTCCATTTTAATTGCGATCAAAGTCATTGAAAATCAACAGCATTAGTAAAGGAAGGCATGCAGTGATGATGTAATCTTTTGTTAAGATGGGCAAAAACCCTTAAAAATGCTTTTCCCCCAAAAAAATGTGTCGGTGTGTTCTTTTGCAAAAGACAAACAGTACAAAATTGAATTAACATGGAAAAATTAAAGTATTTGCAATGTTTGCATGAAAAATAATTTTTACTGAACAAAAAATGTTTGGTGTATTTATACTTTTTATTAATTGATTGAATACAATGATAAAACATTTTGGGTCTAAAAACATGATGTCACAAGATTGCAAATGATTAATAAAGAATGTCCATCTCTTCAGGTTAAATCAATGAAATTAATTATTGCTGTTTTTACAAACAAAAGCTTTCCACGATATAATGTTGTATTTACTTTTTTTTTTTTTTTAATTTTGCTCTCACACCTGAATTAGCATGTGTAAATTTGCAAAAAACAGATTTAGCCAAAATACCAATTTATTAAACAATAAATCTCAATTTACCATAAGTCATTTCGCAGGGCTAATTTACACTGACAAATTCCTTAGAGCTTTAAATTCCAATCACACAGGTTGTAATTAAATTATCCAGCAGTATTCCCTCTCCTATAAAAACGGTCTCTGGCCTTCCAACGTTCTTTTTCTCAAAACTCCTTCAAGCCGGTCGTCAGGAGAGCTTTCTCCACGTTCTCCCCAGTCATCGTCGCCGTCCTATTCCCCAAAGAAGCGTTTGTTACTTGTCGTCTATCGGCTATTTCGGTGCAGACTTCTTTCACTCAGACATGTTGACACATGGCTTCGGACAAGTGGCTGCCGTGGATAGCGACCATGTGTGTGTACTCACATGTTGCGCTACATTGGGCTCCGGCAAATGAGAGGTGGGTTCTCCGCGGGGGGGTGCATGATCCCCAAACAACCAATGGGCTTCTTGTTCTGAGGACACAATGCCCAGCTTGGCCTGAAACAGCTCCCCGAGAGATGCCTGCATGACCTAAAATGGCACGCAACAATAGTTACGCTTAAGCTACTTCCATGTCTCACAGTCCTGGGTTCAAAGGTTCGATTCCAAGTGGATCTTCATGGTGGGTTTTCTCCGGGTACTCCGGTTTCCTCCCACATTCTAAAAACATCCAAGGCTAGCTGATTGGACACTCTAAATTGCCTAAACCTAGCTATGATTGGTTGTCCTTCGTCTTCTCGTGCTCTGCGATTGGCTGGCCAGCGATTGAGCGTGCCCGAAGTCACCCGGGATCGGCTCCGGCACCCCTATTGACTCTTGTGAGGATAAGCGGTGGAGAAGTGAAATGGCACGCGACAATAGTTACGTCTAAGCGTCTCACAGTCCTGGGTTCGAAGGTTCAATCCTCACTGTGTGGAGTTTGCATGTTCTCCCCGGGCTATAGTGGGTTTTCTGCGGGTACTCCGGTTTCCTCCTACATCCCAAAAACATCCAAGGCTAGCTGATTGGACACTCTAAATTGCTTAACCCGAGCTATGATTGGTTGTACTTTGTCTACTTGTGCCCTGCGATTGGCTGGCCATGGATTTGGGATGCTTGAAGTCAGCTCCAGCACCCCCCATGACCCTTGTGAGGATAAGCGGTATGGAAAATGAATGAAAAGAAAAGCTTTACATTTGATGTTTTTCACTTTGATTGAGAAAAGCGCTTCAAAAGATTTTTTTTTCATTTCAAATTAATTGGGACGCCCAATTAATAGCCTCTATAAATTATTTAAAATACCATATTTATCAAATTCATTGAAAGAAGGAATTTTAAATCACAGGTCTCCAATATGTTGGATATTCAGGGGGCCTCTAGCAGAATAAAAAGAACCCAGACGGAATGGAAATACATATCAAGATAGAAAAACAGCCACTTTTACAACCCTTGTTTTCATACACAAAAATGAGTGTTAATTGGAATTCTTAGTTGGAAGATGCTTAGTGTTCATACCTTACAGAAAAGTTTCCCAAAGGCCGAGGAGGAATCGTCGCTCATGTCGTCTGTGGCGACATGAGCCAAACAATGCAGGAGCAAAAAGGAGAAGCCTCCAACAGAGCCAAGCCTCTGTCTTCGGACAAAGAGGGTCTCATCGGCTTCCTGTCAACAAACGCACGTCATCAATACTAAAGAAAGGCCACTTTGTGCCATTTTTATTTTCTTCTAAGGCGGACACTCAAACGGGGGCAACTTCATCGCCAGGAAAATTCGGCGCCAAGTTGTTTTCGGTTCCGCCAAGCTTTTTTTCATGTTAAAATTGGGCCTCCAAAGGCTCTTTAAATTTGAAAATATGGCATTTTAGATGACTAAGTTTTTATTGAAAGAGGTGAATCATTATAAATGGTTCGTTACATGCAATATCTGTGTTGTATTATTTAATTTGTTTGTTTGTTTCTCGTTATTTGTGCACTTGCCAATGTATTGTCGTTGAATACTTAATATGTATTACTTATTTATATGTTGGTTTGTTGTTGATATTCGTGCACTTAGTGGTGAAGCTTTAAAACTAATTATATGTGTATACGTGTATACATATATAAAACAATCAAATCCTTCAATTCAATTCAATATGGTGGATGTGTATTGGTTTTGGTTAAAAAAAAAGTTGTTTGGGATTCAAAATGTGTCTCATTAGAAGTAATAATACACAATGACAAACAAGATTTGTATGAAACCCAGTTCTGTTTTGGCCAATCATTCAACAACAAAAAACGGTGTTGCAAAAATAATATTTCATTGGAAAAGACCACAAACTTTACCTGATAAAAAAAGGAATTCCTGAAGGCATTATTGCGGTAATTGTTCAATGGAAGGCTTTCAGCTATTTGGAGAGAAACAGCTGGAGTCTATAGAGGGAAAACACAACAAGTTGCTTCCTCGTATACCAGTCTCTAAATATAGGCACAGTTTATTGGGAAAGGGTTCGAATGATCATGAGTGAAATGTTCCAAACCAGTTGCAGAGCGTGCAAAGTGTGCAGGAGAAAAAGTCCATGCTGGTACACCAGAAATTCTCTGTGGCTGAGGCCGGACACTTTGGTCGGAATCAACTCTCCCTCGCATTCCCATTGACATTCCAGGACGTCCACAAACTTGACGCTGTTTTTGTCTGAGGAGGACGCAGAAATCTGTGCACTCAATAACATAACAGTAGTAAAAAAACATAGTAATAGTCAATGTGAATATGTGCACTTTTTATGGTGTGTGTCATTTAGCACCTTTTAGTTTGACCTCCACTCCTTTCAGGATTTGGAATAGAGGAGAGACTTCCAGCAGCTTTGTCCACTCTTCCTCTGGGAAATTAAAATGAATAATAATCATAAAAATGAATTAAATATCATTGCATATCTGGGTTTGTACTAAAGACCATACCTGGAATTGTTGGAACCGCAATGTGACTTGACGGACAGCACACTGTCAAGAAATATTCATTTGTTTTCGGATACTGTTTAACCTCACAAGGGTCGCGGGGGGTGCTGGAGCCTATCCCAGTTGCCCTCATGCACCTTGAATCGGTGGCTAGCCAATCGCAGGGCACCAGGAGACCAAGAGCAACCAATCGTAGCTAGAGTTAAGCAATCGTGAGTGTTTAACCAATGTTTTTGGGATGTGGGAGGCAACTGGAGTACCCAGAGAAAACCCACAAAAGCCCAGGGAGATCACGGAAACGCCACACAGTGAGGGATCGAACGCACGACCCCAAAACTGTGAGGCTGACGCCCTAACCAATCGCCCAACCGACTTCTCCATTAAGAAATATTTATTTGTACGATAAAAGTTGTTTTTAGATTTTTTGTGGGAATTTCCTAGGGTGACCTTGGTGGAATCCACAGTAAAGCCAGAAGCTTTTTGGGATGTCTGGGAAACAGCTGGGACGGTCTATTCCCCTCGGCAGAATGGCATTCCTATGGCCCCGCCCCCCGGGGGGGCCCCACCACAGCTTTTTCAAACAAGCGTCACTTGGCAACAAGGATTACGAGAAAGTGGATGCCATACTGAACGCGGTATTTAAGATCACCATGAAAACCATGGCCGACTTTACGGCGCTGCAAAACCGAGGGTGTGAATCTTCAAGGACTTTAGGGGAATAAAAGAATAATTAATTAAAAACGGCTGGCCAAGATGCAAAAAAAAAAGCATCAATATCGGCTTTGTTGCACTTTAGCTGAAACATTTAGCCATTCTGATTAGGGGAGTCCAATTATAGAATAAAACAATAATGATCGTTAAATTCAGTATTTTATGAGCATTATAAAATAATGAGTCCAGATTTCCATTTTTTGAAATCTTTACAATTTTGAACAAATAGTATCAAATGCATCATAATAAAGAATATTAACTGCCAGATTCAAGTTAAAAGCCAAAAAGGGCCTCAATTTTATCAAATCTAATCAAAAGCCTTTATTGTTATCATACACAGCTGCGTATAACGAAATTGGTGGAACACCAAACTGGAGAGCAAAGAGCCACTGCACCTGTGTGCGCCGCCATCTTGGATCCAATTCCCAAAGAACCGTGAACCAAGAAAATAAGAAAAAACATATTCTTTTTGTGGAAGACAATGCGGTCTCAACCCTCTAAATTTTTTAATCTAAAGATGACAGTCCGTCCCCTTCCGGGACAGATTCCAGCACCCCCGCGACAACTACGGAAAATACCCGAATAAACGAACCTTTGGGAGTCTGCGCGTCCATCCCAAAATTCTGCTGACGACTGGTGTTCGAGGAGAGGAGAGTGATTCGCTGTTCTTGACCCTCAAATTTTTGGTTGATTTTCTCCAGTTGAGGTAAAATCTTCCTTCGGAGCAAACTCACGACATTCCCAGTCGCTTTGGGCTGCTGACACAACCGGATCAGGCCGTATTCTTCGTACCAGAGCTTCCCTTTCAAGACCGCCTAAACCAACACACAAAATCTCTAATCTTATTCCGGTACTTTGTTAATAAAGCACAGAAAACCCTTATTTAAAGCTGCTACAAAAAGTGTCATTCATTTTCTATGGCAAATTTCCCTTTGTATCAGTTCTAAGCAAAAAAAAAATTGTGCACCCCTCTCACCTGAGCCATGTCACCCCTCAACTCGGAAAGCTGTCGAACGAAATGCAGTTTAATGAGCGCCAGATCCAAAATGGAGATTCTGGAAGAACATTCCTCCCACGTTTCTGCCAGTCTGGCCTCTCGGTCCTGCACTGACAAATTGAACAGGACACGGAGAAGGCTTTTTTTGACATAATAATGTTTCAGTTGAGAATCTAGTATTCCCAATAAGTGCTGCGACCGTGACATGGACACTCGCTGTCCAATCGTCTTCTTTTTGCGTGCTCCATTTGTCCTGGGATTGTCGCAGCTGATCCACGGACACGTCCATCATGTCTAGGCTTGACACCAAATCAGTGTGCCAAATGCGGTGCTGATTCCACTCCTCTTGGTCGACTAGGAAAAAAAATGGATGCATCTCATGCTCTCAATAAGAGGTGTTTGGGTTTCAAACTTGTTTTAAGAATTGCATTTTTGGAGTTTTGTGTGGGTAATGCTTTCGACTAAATTTTTAGGATTTTAGGTCACGCACTGTTGAGTTTGTCATATTCAAATTTACTTCCCGACGATTTAAGGCAAGGGTGTCAGACTCGGGTTGGTTCGCGGGCCGCTTTAACGTCAACTTGATTTCACGTGGGCCGGACCATTTTAGATATAATATTTAGATTTTTTTTTATTATAAATGGATTAAAAGAACTGGATTAAAAGCCCTGAATATTCAGTTTTTATAGATCTAAAACAATGTTTATTTGAGGTTTTTTTAAATAAATTTTTAGATTTTACAAAATGCCTGCATTTATTTTTAGTCAAATTTGGGAGGAAATAATAGGAATAATAAATAAAACTGTAAGTTGTGTGAATTTTTGCAAGGAAATACGAGTCATCAAATAGGTAGGATGCTTTAACTTTGGCATTAAGAAGCGGTGTCCAAACATTTTCTAGATGATGCACTTCAAAATTATACTACCCAAACATTGAGGAAGTATTTCTAAACTTGTTGTAAGTAAGACGGAATAAGTAGAGAACTTCTCCTGAAAAACTTTCACTGTTAATGGCTGTCATTGGAGCAGATTACCGAGACTGAGGATATTCAAAAGATGCGAGGGAAGGCTCTCGGCCAAGAAAGCGTGTTGGGCCACTCTCCTCTGGGCTTCGGCTTGAGCTAAATCGTGCATTTCCGCAGCGGCTTCTCTTAGCGGTCTACTCGTCCACTGGACCTGCGGCACAGTAGATGCAAATCCAGTCATAAACTGAAAACCAATACTTGAAGACCCTCGGCCTGACATCCATGTGTCTTCGCTAATTTTGCCTTTCCGTTTGCATTAAAGATATCTGGCACCACCTAGCATTGTGAATGGCGATAATGTCTAGACCAGGGGTGTCAAACCGGTCCTCAAAGGGCCGCAGTGGGTGCAGGTTTTCATTCCAACTCAACAAGAGGATACCTTTGGCAAGTGTAAGCAGTTAATTAAAGTCAGGTGCTACTTATTTTAAAAGACACCTGATTGGTTAAAATGCCGGCACTGGATCGGTTGGAACAAAGACCAGGACCCATTGCGGCCCTCGGCGGAATCGGTTTGAGACATGTGGTCTAGACCCTGGCCGGGTTTATGATGACCAAACTTTTTCCAGTGTTATTTCAATGCAGAAGACATCGTCTTATATTCGGGTCAATGCCAACATGGTAAGCTGGTTAGTGAAAGGAAAATAGTTGGAGTACCGTATTTTCACGACTATAAAGCGCACTTAAAAGTCTTAAATTTTCTCCAAAATAGACAGGGCGCCTTATAATCCAGTGTGCTTTATATATATGGGAAAAAAATTAAAATGTGTCATTCATCGAGGGTGCGCCTTATAATGCAGTGCGCCTTATAGTCGTGAAAATAAGTATAATATATAAAAATGTAACGTCTTGAATTAAGCCATGAAAATGTCTTGTAGAATAGTTGTACTAATTTAAAATACACACACAACCCATTTTTTTCATCAACTGAAACTCACCTCCTGATAGCAGTCATCTTCCATCCCACTGAGGAAACAACGAAATACATTGGCGTCCATGTCAGAGAAAATGTCCTCCTCCCGTCGCCTCTGCAGCTGCCAGAAGACGTTGCGAGCACACACCTCCCGCTCCAGAGCCTCCACCTGGCGGTGACGAGAACGACAAAAGCCGTGTTCGGATTTGCGTCAATCCCTTTTGTTCCCGACTCGTCCCCACCTGCGTGCCGTCCGTTCGATCCATCACGGCCAGCCAGTAGGCGGCCGTGATGGGCACGACGGTGTCGGTAATTGCGTCCATCCTGACGCCGACCACCGGAGACAGCGTGGCGGTGACGGGGTCAACGGCCAGTACGCCGTAACGGATTGCTACCAGACCTGCAAATTTGTTCCATGAACGCATCACAACAGAAATAAGTAGAAGGCAAATTACCGTTTCTGTTTTGTGTACGTTGGTGTGTCAATTTTTTGAGTGGTTTGCGTGGGTTTTCTCCGGGTACTCCAGTTTCCTCACACATTCCAAAAACATGCATGCTAGGTTAGCCGGTTGAACAGTTTAAATTGGCATTTTACCATTGCCGTCTGGGTCTTCCATGGTCCCCGCAAGCCCGACTCGTCTTCCCGAGAAAGGGTCAGCCCGCCAACCCAATACGGGCACGCTGAGACCCGATCCCATTGGGTCAGGGAAGTCCATGCCTAGCAAGGCGGGTAATGTTGCGTCCGAGCCCGACAGCGCCATCTCCCCTATGGTGAAAAGAATTGTAATTGCTTAACGTCCAAAACGAAGAATTATCTAAAAACTATATAATAACAGAACGAAAAACTGAATGGAAGAAGCCAACACAGAGTCGAAATATTTCAAGAGTGGTTTTTGATATTGACACAAAAGAAAAATAGCCAGAATCGTATGTCTTGCCTCAACATTGATGCTGAACCACTTTGCCAAAAAAATGAAAGTAGACCAATAGTGCCTTAAAATGGGTTTAATTGCTCTCTGAATATCTTAAACAATCTTTTCTCATTGAAATGAATGTAATTGTCATAGTCTGCTCAATGAAGTGACTGTTATTGTTTATTTTAATATTCATTGCCATTATTATATGATTTTGCTTCAAAGCCAATGTACTTCTTTGCCTTGGACACCTGAGAGCAGTATATACAAGTTAAACATCGACTGAATTAGCCTGAGTTTTATTAGTCATTCTTCGAGATAGAATGAGTATATCTGTATAAATTGTCCTAAGTCAAGCATTTGCATTTAAATATTGTTGTTGCACTTTCCTATACCAATATTCCTCATTGGGATATTTGTCGAGTTCACTCTTAATTTAAATTTTTGCCCTGAAATGAAGTCCAAAACGGTCCAAACAATGCTTTGTATTTTGCTAAACTCCTTCAGATATCTCAAGGCACCATTGTAGTATTAACAAGAACTGCAGGTCTCTCACCCATGGACCCTCCATCCTGATGAAGAGCCACCATGGTGTCCATCAGCACCTCCAGCCTGCTCTGGAGCTGCAGCTGGCAATTCCAACTCCTCCTCCAATGCCGATGAAGCTCCTCCACCGCTTCGCCGATATCATCTCGCCAGGGACGCCCTCGGTCACTTGCCCCACATGTCGATCCTTGCTCCAGTTCCTCACATAGGGACTTCAGGATTTCTACAATTTTGAGCATGACCATCAGAACCTAGAGGGATTAAAGTTTTGGACTGTTTCACAAGTGCTTATTTTGCTATTTTCACTTCCTAAATTGTATGAAATAGACCTTGGCCTCCAAAAGTGTCTGGTACCCCCCCGCATGTGGCACCAGCTGACCGGCTCGGACGCTGACGCTTCCCACTCTCGCCATATGCCCGCTCAGGGGCTCCATGAAGGGTTCGCCCAGTAAGACTCCGCCTACTGGCAGCACAACACCTAGGCAAAGATTTAAATAAACGCCATTGGTTCTTGGCCAAAATTCAATTCATAACACAAAATAACTGTGCAAGCATTGCATTGTTTAGTTTATGTTTGACGGCATTTATAAATAAAATCGCATGAAAAAGGAAAAGAATCAAGTTAAAAAATAACTTATCCGATGGACTGGAATCGCAAGTGGCAGCTGAGTAAACATGCACGTAAACAAACATTGTTTTATGCCTTTTCACAAAGGAAAAAAAAGCGTTTGTTTGGAAGAAAAAAATATATACAGAAATCAAATTGCTTCACCAGCTTAATTAAAATGCTGCCAGGTACCCCGACCAACCAAACTTGGGATTCTTGTGAAATGGTCAAAATGTGATTTGACTAACCTGTGAGCGTGTCTAGACCGATGCCGACAGTCAGCACAACCTTTCCCGTCCGTGAATCCAGCATCGGATAGCCAATCTGGACAGGTTGCTGCAAACCAGTCATCGGGCACTTATGCGTCTTTCCAAGTGGGTACACCAGTCCAGTTTGAGGGTGGATGGTAACAGCAAGAATGGGTACCGGAACCCCTGTGTCTAAGTCTGACATGGGGGCGCCCAACTGCAGTTTTTGACCTGGTCGGAGGCCTCGCAGAGGTTGGTTAGAGTGGGAAGAATTCGGGTATGGGATGAAGGGAATGAGAGGACTTTCCCATTTCCTGTTGTCTCCTTGAGGGGGAAAAAAAGGAGTGTAACTTAATGATTTTGTATAATAATTGTCCTTGTTTATTTTGATTTGTTGTTCATTTGTGTCCATTTATCAATGGTGATAAAGCCTATCTTGGATAACTTTGTGTTGGAAGCCAGGTAGGTACACAATGAACCGGCCAATCGCAGTCATATTTTTTTTCAATGCGCATACCTGGACACGAGTCAGTCGTGGATACCAAAGTGGAGCTTTCAGGGTCGTAGGCCACATTCCCGGCAATGGGAAGTACGCGGGCGGTCTGCGGATTTAGAAAGAAATCGGAAGGAACCGCCATAGTCTGACCGCTGCCCAGCAACATGTGGCTGTCAACATTTGGCCTTATGAGACCTGTGACCGCATCGTAATGGGCTGGGCAACAGTCCTGAAGAGACCCATTGGAACCTGAGGAGAACATTGTCAACGATTATCCGTCTATCCATACAGTGAGACTTCTACATACGATATAGTATTCAGCTTACGAAAGGCCGCGCCAGGAAACCTTTTGTCCTAAAATACCAAGGAGATGTTTTGTGTGAGTGTGCATAACATAATTTTAAGATGTTGTGTGTTTACTTTCTTTGCATTACCATTTAATTTTAATGGCTTGATAAATAATTTTAAGGGTAGTATTAAACATGTGATCAGTGCCTTTACTTATGAAAAATCCAAGTTACGAAACCCCTTCTGGAATAAATTCATTTCGTATGTAGAGGTACATACATTACAATTATGCTATCATGAACGTCCAACTGCAACATGCAGTAATTATCAAAGTGGATTCTTTTTGCTTGCAGTTTATGTGTTCACCAACAGAGAGCATTGTTTTTTATGCAATTCTCACATACCAAAGATACTGTCTTTGCTCAGCACAGAGTTTGATCCCGGACAGAGCAGTTGGGCCCCAATGCCTTCACCCAAGAGGCCCCAGGCCCCCTGCCGTTGGCATTCTGCTGATACCAGTCCTCCCATTTCACCCACCAGGAACGACAATCGCTGGGTCAAGCTAAGAAAAGAAAAAAAATATTTACAGCTAGATTGGAGGCAAGATTAAATAAAAAAAATCAACATTACTGTAATACTTTTGATGGTGCGGTCCACCATAAGCTGTCTGGTGAACCTTGCTCAGTATTCTGATACATTCTCGCACATGAGCTGTGAACATACTGTGGACCTTCTGCTGCGCCTGCTGCTCTCGCTCCAAAACCTACAACATGCCAAGTTGAAACAAAAAGCTTTCTTCATACACTTTTTGCTCACTTTCACTTTTTTTGTATAGAATTAACTAGAAGGTCGTGATGGACAAGAGCCAATTGTGCTGTACACTCTTCGTGCATGAAATGAAGGTGAGATTAACCTGGAGCTGAGTGTGGAGCAGCGTCCTTATGTTTGCAGCCAAAGAGCTCCTGCGGACCACCTCCTTCTCCACTTCCCTCCTCAGCTTGTCGTGATCATTTCCCGTGCTCTCCTCATCCAATAGGAATGGCTGGAGCAGCCGTAGTTTTTCACAAAGGCCCCGATAAAGCTCTTTGACCTACATACCAAAAGAAAATTCAAATTTCATTCAAGGATGCACAGAAATCTAATTTCTTTATAACAATCAAGTTAGAAAAATGTGTAATGTCATATAGCATGTCTTGTCCCGCCCCTTCTTGTATATGAACCGTGATGTCAAGTCGCCATGTAAATGACAGCCCGAAACTTTTATGTAACGTCTCGCACCTCGCCGCTGAGCATTCCCAGGCGTGCTGTGACTGACACACTGTGTTTGAGCAGCAAGTTGTAGAAAGTGTTACTACTGAAAGCCTCTAAATCCACCTGCTTCTCGTAATCCCAGAACTCCTCCAAGGACTCTGCACCAAAAACAACAACAAAAAGAACAAAACATGAACTAGAAACTGTTTTTGCATGACATTAAAACATCAAACTGGCTGGGCACTTCAGGATTAATGACAGGACAACATCGGTAATTCCTTCATTTTTCAGCCAGAATCTACCTTTTCCTCCAAAAACTGAACGATTAATTAAAAATTATTATTTATGAATATATAAATGTTAACTATAGCTCAGGAAGCCCAAGAACAAAGTTGGGACATTATTATATAAGATTGAACATTTTCAAAAGTATTTTTAAATTACAATTACTGCATTTAGTTGGCTGGGATAGGCTCCAGCACCCCCCACGGGATAGGAAATATTAATGAATATTTGAATGGAAAGAGAATTCTCAGTTATTTTATCTTAGTTTTTCCCTATAATAATAATAATATAATAATAATAGAGTGGCCTACAGGAAGTTCAAGTGTGTGTGTGCCTGTGTGCTTGTGTGTGTGTTTGTGTGTGTTTCTGTGTGTGTTATCTTTGTACCAGGTTGAACGGAGCTCGGCGTAATTGTGGCTTGTTGTTTCCTGTGAGTCTTCATTTGTGTGATGACCTTTGAACCCTTGGATGCGTAATCCTCCATGTGATAGGCCATCTGCCGCAAGTGATACTTTGCTCTGATTGGCTTCTTCTCGGGCCACCCATACTCATGGAAAAGGATCTGAAACGCCAGTGGGCTCAGTTACCGAGAATGGTGGATGGACTTCCATCCAATCCTGAATCGTTCACCAACCAATAGCGTCACGCATAAACACAAGATGAGCACGGCTCCAAACAAAAGTCCTCCGGTCACCAGCCAATCGGGACGGAGCAAAAGGTTTCTCCTCATCCGGATGCCCACTCTGGTCACGTGACGTGGAATGGTAGAGAAGAAGGGGCCTGGCTCGTAACATCGGCCGCCCGTCGGCATCACCCGCAAATACTGGTGAGGGCCAATCACGGAAGTCGAAAAATCGTTTAATTTGTTATGGTTGTTTATCAGGAATCACTGCAAACACGGGGAGGAACTTACGATGCATTTGTGGTGGTGGCTGCTCAGTTTAAAAACGTAAACTCCAGGTTCGTCAAAGACGATTGAAAAGATGCTCGGAGGCGTCCAAGACAAAGTCATCTCCTCTTTTAGTTTCCTCAACGCACCCCAGTCAAAATCACGATTAGTATTGTAAAGGTTGTCCCTGTCAAAGCGTGATGATCGCGAATCAAACTTTATTTTTGCAAAGACACGTTGCACGCGGCGACTTACGTATCATACTGAGGATAGTGACGGGTAGTGACCGTGAAGAGTAGAACATCTCCAAGTTGGAGACATGTTGTCGGGTTGAGAATTCCGCCGAGACTTTCGCTTGATTCATCCGTCTTGCTTTCGGGTATTCTGCTGCCACCACTGCTGATATTTTCCATGGTTTGCGTGTCCCAGTGAAGGAAAGATGCATCTAAAAAGAGAAGGACAGATGCTGAATCAGTTGCAGATTCTATTCCGGTGTAAAACGTATGATTTGGGACACAGTTTCTGGCTAATTTCAGACTCAGGTATCTTTATTTTTGTGACGATACTATCAATTGCAAAGCGTTTCGCCCGTTCTAACCATGACTCCCCGGAGCATCCCGCAGCTGTGCGAGTGCCGTCAACGCTTGAAGTTCCGTCGGGATGGCGCCACCGAGGAGGCCAAGAAAGCCGGCTTCTGCGTTTCAACGGTACGTAAAGACAAAGGACAACTTTAGACAAAGACGAAGGCAGACGAAGGCAAAACGGTTGTCACTTGAGTGCCAGACCAATTGACTGGATAATGTAGACCGGACGTGAGAGGCTGAGATGATTGCCACAATGCAGGTTCCCGTGAAAGTCCCACTCTTTAAAAAGCATCTCCAACACGGCACCAGAGAGAACCGACACCTGGACGCACAGAACAATACCAGTTAGCGTAAGTAGGTTAGGTCTTGATACGGGAAAGTCATTATTGTCATAACTTTTTGTGCATCGTCTAGTTAGCTCAAACTATTGAAGAAGTAAAACTATAATCTAGGCCAGGGGTGCTCAATTCTTCGATCCCTAAGGTACTATTGGTAGATCGCATGAGAGTAAAATTGAATCCAAGGATTGGATTTGTAGTAAAATTTGATATGGGACTTGAGCCATCCTGAGTCCAAGCACGGTACTATCTGCCTACACTATGTTGGGTCCCTACTGGCATCGGGTATATCATCAGCATACAAAACTGCTGAGCTTTGTCAGGGGCCCGGAAAAAAAGGGTAGATGGCGGAAAGTTGGCTCCTTGAAAAGTAGATCTTTGAGATAGAAAGTTTTAGCACCCCTGAGGCAGTCTGCTGTTATGCATTTCATGGGGGGCTGAAATGGCTTGATATTTGTCACTATAACATGATTTTTTGATTACTAGTCAGGCAGGATTCAAATTCTGCTGACCTGGTTCTCCGAAGTCAATGTCATCTCCAGTTCTCCGCCGGACTCGCACCCGAGTCTCAGTTCAGTTGCAGGCTTTTTCCGACATAGGCCCCCACACGCGGCCCTCCCAGGAGGTTCTGTGCATACACACAGACCCAGTTCTCCATCATAACCCTTATTTTCTTCTGTGGAAGGACACACCTGTAAGAAAAGATGCAGATTAATTCCACCAATTCAGCAATGAAAGTCCAATTGGGACATTGCAAAAAAACTGAGTACGATAGATGGACGGCAAATGTATTATTGCGAGTTAAAACACCAGTGTTTGTTTCCTGTCAATGCGGGAAGTCACTGTACATGACCTTTCCTCCACTTTCTTGCATCATCAACTACACATGTACAGTATGTGGTTGCATGTGTTATCTCATGACCTGTGTCCTGCAATGAAGCGTCCACTCATGTCGGTCCAGGCAGTCTCCATGTTGAGTGCGTGTTTTTCCATTTCTGCAGATGCTGTACACTTTGTGTACGCACACATCTTCACTGCTGGCCGGTTGATAGTCCAGGGTACATTGGCACTGCCCGTCACTCCTCTGAGGAAAAAAGTCAATGGGGTTGACTTATGCAACTGCATGGACAATTGTAAAAACAAAAAAACTTAAACATTGTTACGTCATCAGAAAACGCGGACAGCGCACGATTTTTCCTGACTTTGAATTTATACCCTTCATTCGGTTAAATGTGCAATGGTGGTTCAACATGGAGGATGTTTATGAATTTGGAATCGTCCCAATTTGCTATTCAAAGTTGTTTTATGAGTTGGTAAAACTGTCAGTTCAAGCATTTACATGGTAGTCATGTCAGATTTCATTTCTTTTTGTGAACTGCTTTATCCTCAGGGGGTGCTGGAGCCTATCCCAGAGGCATGGGACACCGTGAATAGGCGGCCAGCCAATCAAAGGCCACGACAAAACAGACAACCATTGACACTCATAATCTAAGGGCAGTTTAGAGTGTCCAATCAGCCTACAATGCATGTCTTCGGATTGTGGAAGGAAACCGGAGTACCCATAGAAAACCCAGCAGGAACAAGGAGAACATGCACATTCTACACAGGTGGACCGACCTGGATCCGAACCCAGGACCCCAGAGCTAACCAATAGGCCACTGAGTCATGTCAAGTTGCAGTATTTCTTCTTTTCCTAATTTTTTCAAATCCCAACTATGAATACAGTAAAAATCCTTCCCGTGTATACATCACTAAATATTTATTGCATCCCCTCAGCACAGGCAGGAAACAAGACACCCCTGTGAGGACACCTAATCCACTTGCCTTTCAACATCATGCTACTGATTCTTCGAGCGTCTTTGCTGTTTTTCACTGTAAAATCCCGACACTTTAAAGCACTATAAGATGAGTTATGAGCAATAAACATTGGAACTTCAGGGCACAATATGCACAGTTAAAAAAACATTCCTGGTTGGCTCTAGAGGTGACTGTGTACTTCCCTTCAAAAAATCCAACTCAGCATCAGATGAATGGAGAGAAAGATTGTTACCTGGAAGTTTTGTCCCTCAGCCGGACAGACGCAGGTTTCCTGACCAGATTGAGGCTGCTGAGCCACCGGCCCACATTGGAGTGCCGCTGTCAGACCTGGTCTGGGGCAGTAATGGTTGGGAGGACACTTTAGACAGCTCTCCATGGACAGACCGTCCGCAGAGGGCCCGTAAGTCCCCCTTGGACAGGGGATTGGGCTCTCACTATCTTGCTTGCAGTAAAATCCTGGTAGAAACAAAAGCAATTTTGCAGGACTTTATTGTTAGGATAAAAACAACAAATCATTGAATGTACCTGGTGGACAGGTTGGTCTCTCTCGGAAAAATTGGCTAATGTTTTTCCCGTGGAGAGAATGCAGGGTGAAAGGAACAAACAGCCAGCAAAGACGGCTCAAGAGATTGGAACGACTTCCTGCCGGCATGGTGAAATATATCTTGGAAATAAAGTTTTAACAAGGAACGAGCAAGCTACCGTTTGGGCTGCATGACTTTCGTTAGCCTGCCATGCATGATTTATAAGGCCTGGCGGCTAAGGTGACAGCGAGAGTGCGGCAGGAGAAAAGAAAGTATCGGATTGCTCCATTTGTCCTTCGTGCCGCTACCATGAAACTGATTAATGATTTGGCGGCTGATGTTGCTTAAGAGAAACCTTAATGGAGTTTATTTCCAAAATAGGCCAACTTGGACATATGATGAGTAGTTACCTACTATTCTATTCATTTTCCGAATCGCTTATTGCAGGGGGTGCTGGAGCCTGTCTCACTTGACTTCGGTGGTCAGCCAATCGCAGAGCACAAGGAGACAAAGGACGACCAATCATAGGTCGGGGCAATTTAGAGTGCCCAACCAGCCTGAACGTCATATTTTTGGAATGTGGAAGGAAAGTGGAGTACCCGGAGAAAACCCACGCAATCCCAGAGCACAAGGAGACAAAGGACAACCAATCATAGGTCGGGGCAATTTAGAGTGCCCAACCAGCCTGCAAGGAATGTTATTGGAATGTGGAAGGAAAGTAGAGTACCCGGAGAAAACCCACAAAAGCCCAAGGAGAACATGGAAAGTCCACACAGTGAGGACCCACTTGGGATCAAACCCTCGACCTCAGAACTGTGAGGCCGACACACTACCCACTCGCCCTAGTTGTCAATTAATCAAATGGAAATATTTTTATTTATGTTAGATATTATTATTATTACTTTTATGATATTATATGTTTTTTTTTTTTTTTTTATATATTTTATTTGTATCTTTTTATTATGAAGGCCTACCGAGTTGCTACTCAAGTAGTAGTCTGCATTAGTACTAGTATTGTGTAGTACAGTTTGAATTCATATACTGAAATCTAAACACATTCCACTGTTAGAAACACGTATCAATATGTGGCACTTAACCTTTGCCTACATTAAAATAATAACACTTTCAGTTGTTAACCCTGTTTGATCACTAACAGAAATGCAACAGTCAAGGTTTTTTTTATCTGCTCGACTCAATGTAGGCATTTGCGTCATTAGCCTTCTTATCTGCAAGTAAACTCTTTGCTTTCAGTTGAAAAAGCTTTTCCATGGAATGATTTGACCTGCAAATAAATAGCAGCCGGAGACTGCACACTTTAGTGTGTCTAAGTGTATACGTGTGTGTGTGTGTGTGTGTGTATGTTAAATAACAAAAATGTGGTTAATACCCTTTGCTCCATATTTCAATTACTCCTTATGTATTGGTTGCAGAAGGATATCCCTTTATTACTTATGAGGTACAGCCAGACATTTTTGTATGTGTGGCAGATATGCAGAAAGTGATTGTTTGACGATAAGTATGTACGATATTGCAGGGGATTCTACACATTTCTTGTTTTTGTGATGAGCAGACTTTGGACAAGAGCGCTAACCTAGATACTACTTCATTATGGGAACCATGGACTATGACCTTGTGATGATGAGGTCTAGCTTACCTAACCGTCCCCTTTCACCTACATATTCACATCGCACAAAATATTCACAATTGGCATCGCATTTGTGCAAAAGAGCAAAAGTCTTCTTACATCATCGGCATTGTTCATTGATTTGATTGAGCTGGCTTGACATTACAATCAGCGATAGGAATTTACATTGATTTGCTGAGACAGACAATTCACTAAAGACATTAGAATCCTATTTTTTTTGTCTGGAGCCATTAATTTTTTTTTTGTTCAGCTCCTAAAATATTACAGTAAACAAAAGTATTCAATATTAGTGGTTTAGTTTTCAGTATTAGAATTGAAGGAGTCTTGTTTTATTTCCACGATCAGATTAGAAGACTCATCTGAAATGAATGTGGTTCCCATCTAGCCGTTTTCAGACTCGGGTTGGTTCGCGGGCCGCATTAACATCAACTCGATTTTATGAGCCCTAAATATTATTTTTTTTATAGATCTAAAACAATGTTTATTTGAGCTTTTTTTCTTAGTAAGGGTAAATCATTTATTTAATCATTTGTTTTTTCATTTCAAAAGGAAACCAATTTTTTCTTTAATTATTTTCCATATTAAAGTGGAAAACAGAAAATATTTCTATATATTTTTAGATTTTGCTAAATAACTTTTTAACTAAAAACACAGAAAAAAATGATTTAAAAAATTTCAACTATTGATTTAAAAGGGGGAAAATCAGGAAATATAATATACATCTATAATCCTCATTTTAATTTGATCCTAAAACAGAAAGTCAGCACTCATGATTTACTTTCTCGGGCCGCACAAAATGATGCGGCGGGACAGATTTGGCCCCCGGGCCGCCACTTTGACACCAGTAGTTTAGCATCACGGGGTGCTGGAGCCTATCCCGCTGCATCTGTTCTGTCCATAAAAATGAAAGTTTTATGGCAGTCCGTAACGCACGAGCGTGTATGTTGTGTCCTGTTACCCGTGTGACCCTCCACGTGTTGACTATTGACACAGACGGGTTCTGATAACAACAGCCTTTATAAGAGCGCTCAAGAAGAGAACTCACTCCAAAAACCCGGCGAGCTCAGGTAAAGGCAACAAAGTGTTTCTGTCAGTCTTGGAAAATAGCTCATTTCTAGAGAGCAAAAATCCAGTTATTCATTTTTCACGGTCCAATTCCTAGACATCTTCTGAGCTCCACAGAAAAGCAAAAATGCCTGCAGAACAAGTGGCCATCTTTCTAGCCGTTGCAATCTTGGCAGTATCAGGTACATTTCCAGCAATAATTTGAGAGTTTATTCCTTGTTACATGCTAGCTTTTGTGTTTGCAAATGATTTGCAAAAACCTGACAAATTCCTCTTCGTTTTCGCAGCTTATCCGATCCATCGTGACCCCCGAGAGGCGACCTGGACTGATTCCAAGGCCAACCAGGCTCATTCCAAGTCCCAACTCACAAAGGAAGCGGAGTAAGTTCATGAAATCCGGAATATTCGTTCCAGCTATGGTGTTGGAGCTCTTCCCTGCCACACATAAGCCATGGGCAGACTATATCGATAAAATCCGACTACTACAACCAAGTACTTTTATTCCACAGCAAGCTCTACAAAAGTCGCATAGACCACAGCGCCCTCTACAGCTTGGACGATGACTTCTCCAAAGACCCCTTGTCCATGGAGATCCAGCGCAAACTCTTGATGGAGTCGGAACGCCTCCGAGAGCGTTTGCGTCACGAGCTAGCCGATCTGAGGGCGAGGCTAGCTCCCTCCCAGGCGCAATTATCCTCTGCCGTGACCAGCGTGCGGGGGCGCTTGACCCCGCTCACCCAGGAGCTCCGCAACAGTTCCCACGATCTTTGCCAGCAGCTCAGGGTCTACCTTCGCATTCCGGACCCAGCGGAGGGCAAACCCGATCCCGTCGTCCGCCAATGGATGGTACGGGCGCTGGAACAAGGTGGTTCTCGCCTAAATGAGATCCTGGCTCAAACCCGAGAGGTGACGGAACACCCGATGGGCCAAGAGGAGGTGGGCAACGCCAGAACATGGGAAGGATTTAGCTCCAAGCTAGGACAGGAAGTGATTTCCATGAAAGAGGAGGCCCAGAATTCTTTGAACGTTCTTCGGGTAGAGCTCGCTAAATCGTCGGGAAACGCCTCGCCTCTCGGGGACGCCGTGGAACGCTTCTGCCAGACCTCGGCGCAACAGAACCAAGCATTCCAGACCAGGATGGAAAGTCTCCTTCGAGAAATGGAGGAGGAACTGGAAATCCAGTCCAGTCCTTTCCAGGCTGGTGGTTCGTTGCAGGAGGACTTTTCCGTCCAATTGTCTGCGCTCATCCAGGACATTCTACACTCGGTGCAGTGAGCAAATAATCAGGATAAAAACACTAACGGTGACCGGTTTGTACAGAGTGACCCAAAAGAACTGGGATTGGTCTCACCAAAGATGACGTAACATTTCAGAATGTAACAAAGAAAATGTTCCCTTTGTACAGCAGGCATTTTATATTGCTTGGTCAACATTGGGAGGTTTGGAGTCTGTAATTTGGGAATGGGATTCGAACCTGGAACCTTTCTGACATGTAATATTGGTGTTGAATTCTATTTTTGTGTTGCAGGTCTTTGCAGAAGATATTAGGAATATTTTTGTACTTGCTCAATAAGACAGATAAACTGTACTATTTCGTTAATGTTTTTTTAGGTATTTTTCTGTATTTGTTCATGATATAAAAAAGTCAATGTTATTGCATTAAAAGATGCATTCGTTGTTTTGTGGTTTTGAGTTTAAAAGGTTCGTTTTTTGTTGTTAGTGTTAGAGTGCAATTTCATAATAAAAGGTGGAAGCTTTTGTATCATTTTTATGATGTCAAAAAATTGTGGAGAATCTTCACACAAGTGTCACATTTACTGTCACTAAGTGTAAATATTTTCTAGATTACTGTATATATATTTCATCTTAATAGCGCAATTGTATTGAAAAGAAGCAATTTTGACTAACATGGTATTTGCTGTACAACTTACAGAAAATATTGTGTTGCTATGCTAGGTCAAAAGACAAATATATTCTACTATTGATCATATTTTTTGGGAAAAATGACTACAACAACAACAAAAAGAAATTAAGAGTATTGAGAAATTACAATAAAAAACTGACATGATGCTCCAAATGTCTCAGAGATTTTTAAAAGTCAATCTTACTGTTGCCTTCCTTTTAAAGTCAACATCTTATATTATGAATATAAAATAAAGCATCACTGTCAGTTGAAAGCACGAGCTAAGGAACCAGTCCAGTAATATTTTTTCAGTAGAAACCACCCGCCAAGAACCAGCAGAACGGACGCGGCCGAGCCGAAGACCACCCCGACCACCAATCCCGTCACGTCAAGGTCACTCTTCCGTGATGCCACATTGTCACCTGACGGCGGACGATAGATAGCAAAAATTGGGATACCTCCAAACGACAATATATTGATTTAAATCTTAGATACTCACTGTAGTTTTCCACCACAGCGCCATCTTTTAATGGACAAAGAAGCAAAAAAGGAGGGAAAATCATGTATATATTCTTTGTTTTTTGTTCTGTATAGTGCGAAAGAGCAAGGTGGGTCAAACCTTCTCTAGAAGTGTAGAGTGGTCCGATTGAAAGAGTGGCTGAGTTGCTACTTTCTTCTCCAAAAGGAGTTACGGATCTTTTTTTCCGTTTGTCGCAAGCCTGAAGAATGACAGGTGTCAAAATACGTTTTAGTGGATAGAAGAAGTAATTTTTCTGTCAAAATAAAACAAATGCATGATCCCAGTAGGATGTAAACATCAAATGACTTGGTAATATTTGAAGTTTAATTTGTTTAAATGTGTGTTTTTTTAAATGTGGTGCTGCTTCACTCTGATTTTCAACTTTAGCTGTGCGACCAAGATGAATTTGATTGAATAAAATTGAATTTTTGTATTGGCATGCAACAAGTATAATGAGATTTTAAGCTTCAGCACAAAGTGCACAAATAACAACAACAAAACAGGCAAATGAATAATCAATAAACAATAACTCATGAATAAATAAGCAATCAGTAGATAAGTAGTCAACAAGAAAAGTGCAAAAATAGCAACAAACAAACAAGCAAATCAATAATCAAGAAATAATCCAGAAAGAGGTGGTCAACATAATAAATTTCATCTGTGGACACATTTCATTTCATAGGTTTTCAGCTTGTAAAATCACAAAAACACATTCTGCAGGTCCTCAAGTCATTCAAAATGTGTCCAGCAGTGAAATATGATAAAACCACATTTGCATCTTTCATATGCCATATGCCATGTAGATTCATGTTAAGGGAATGCAATGATTTGAGCATAAGCTTGTTTTTGTTTTGTTTTTTACTCACATTTAAAAGATCTTGACATTTGCTGGGCTCGCAGAGTCTGAGAATGCAGTGCAGATAAATGCTGGATTTGGCTTGATCTCTGTGTCGAACGAATCGGAAGGCCTCAAAGTCGAAGCGGGCAAACTTGTCGTTTCCGTTGGTGTCTACTGTTGCCCTGCTGTCCACTGAACACCTAGTTACAGTACAATTATTGCTTTAATTAAAAATGGGTATAAAACTTGAAAATATGAGCACTGTGTGGTGCCAGTCAACTCATCTCAACACATTTCAAAACAATTTGAATTGAATTGAATGCTTTCATAGTCATCATACAAATACTATAATGACATTTAAAGCTTTCACCATGTAATGCACAAACAGGCAAATAAATAATCAATAATTAAGAAAGAAATAACTAGTCCACGTGAGATCAAGCAGCAGTTAGACTGTGAATAATCTCAACCACTTTGTCCTCATTAAGGTCACATTGGGTGCTGGAGCCAATCCCAGCTGACTTGAGGCCAGAGGCGGGGCATAACCATTCACTCTCATACTCATACTTAGGTGCAATATAGAGTCTCCAATCAGCTCACCATGCATGTTTTTGGAATGTGGGAGGACACCGGGGGTCCCGGAGAAAACCCCCGCAGGCCCAGGGAGAACATGCAAATTCCACACAGGTGGACCAACCTGGATTTGAACTCAGGACGCCCACTGCGAGGCCGACGCGCTAACCACAAACACCAGGCTGCCCTACTGTAAATAATAAATCTGCAAAAAGGTACAAAACACATCCTTACCAGTTTGAGTTAAATTGCACCAAATCAGGGGTGGGCAAACTACTATTCCACAAAGGGCTGCAGTGGGTGCTTTCTTTCCAAGGTCTATAGAGGAAACCTTTCCACAGCTGTGGAATGTTGCAAGTGCAATCAGTGATTGCAGTCAGGTGCTTCTTGTTTCAGCCCAACCCCCAATGCTTCAACTTTCTGTGCTGGAATAGTTGGAACAAAAAATCGGCCCCAACTCAATGCCATATACCGGCAACCAATACCATCGGTAATAATACATTTTTGTCTAAAAGTGTGCAGCAACACATGTAGACAGACAATATAACAATAGTCAATCATTAAGTTAACCCAAAAAACACATTAAAGTGTTCAACTTAATTTTTTTTGGTCAGTGGCAGATATTCATTCATTCATTTTCTAAACTACTTTATCCTCACAAGGGGCGCGGGGGGTGCCGGAGCCTATCCCAGCCGACTTTCGGGCACGAGGCAAGGGGCACCCAGACAATCATTCATGCTCACACTCATACCTAAGGGGAATTTAAAGTGTCCAACCAGCCTACCATGCACGTCTTTGGAATGTGGGAGAAAACTGGAGTACCCGGAGAAAACCCACGAACATGCAAACTCCACTCATTTGCGTTCAGGACTCATTTTGTGGACGCTAAAGCAGCTACACTTGTCCACATGTGAAATTGTCAGTAACATATGTCAATGAATGGCTTCATCACAAAAGTTTTGCTCCGTCGTACCCGGTGAAGAAGTTGTGCTGCTCCGTCTGGGAAACATTGTAAGCGTTGGGGGTCCCGAAGCACTGATCCAGCAACACGTGAAAGCTGAAGAGAACAAGTTCATAGGGCAACGAGTCGCCGCGTTACCAAGAAATGCCGATTGCTTCGCTATACTGTTGTTTCAATATTTGTCGAGTATTTTGTCCTACTTTCCGGTCAGGTTCACGGCCTTAACCTCCACGTAGACCCTCTGTCGCAGCTGCATTCCCGTCGGAGGGACGACCAACGGATAGCCGAAATCGGAGTCCTGCGAACGCACGTGAATTTCATTCGTGTTGAAAACTCATTTCGACGCTTTCCTTACATTAAAAACCTTCATGACGAGCATGTCAACGAAGCTTCCGTTGTTATCTTTGTTTGCCACGGAAACCGAGGACCTGAAAATAAACCAGAGGGAGGAAAGTGCATCTCGTTAGATCAGCTTCATTCATTTTCTCAACTACTTATCTGCACAAGGGCCACAGGGGGTGCTGGAGCCTAGTCTAGCTAACTACGTTAACCAGGCGAGGGACACCCTGAATCGGCGGCCAGCCAATCGCAGGGTACAATGAGACAAAGGACAACCAATCATGGCTAGGGGCCCTTTAGAGTGCCCAACCGGCCTTGTTTTTGGAATGTGGGAGGAAACCGGAGTACCCAGAGAAAACCCACGCAAGCCTGGGGAGAACACCTGAATTCCACAGAGTGACCTGGGATGGAACCCACGACCCCAGAACTTGTGAGGTGGATGCGCTAAACACTACCAAAGTCAGCAATTAGTTGTTACTCACGCCATTATCTCAGTATTGTTGAGGAGGTATTCCAAGGGATAACGGCAGGAAAAGTGGTAGTAAAGGTCGGTGGAGTAGCTGATCACCGCTGCATCCTGATTGGATGTGTGGGTGTCAATAAAACCAGTGATGATGACCGACTGGATGCTAAGGAAGTCGCCAAAAGGGCCCGTGGGATCCGGGGCCTCGTCCACAATCTTAAGCAGGTCACGCAAGTGCACACAAACAGAGCAAAGTCATCAAGAAAGTGGATTTCAAGTTGAATACAGCTATGGAGCACCAATTACAAAAAATAATGTAGCCACACACACCCGAGCCTAATAAAACGCATTAACTTCCAATAGTTTCTCCATCATAATGACCCCAGTGAGCAGAAATCCAAAAGCCACCCCAAATCACGGCGGATGGACAAAAAAATCATTCGAGTCTTGAATTACCAACAAAGTACTTCATCCATGACATGTGGGACCGAGGTTTTGCCCCACCAGAACGAGTGACCTCTGACCTGCAAAGACTGTCGACAGGGATTTTGATCGCTGCCGTTGACCGGAAACTGGTAGCGGATGATCGGGGGGTCCGTAGTGGAGTCGATGGAGCCCTGGCACGCTGTGATGTTGTGTTTCCCATTGAGCGCCATGGTAGAGGAGTTGAAGCCTGCCCACTGAGCTGTGCACAGGTTGACCTCCAGTGTTATGAGGGTGGTGCCGCAGTCCACCGTCAGGTCTGAGCTGTCTTTGAAAAACAGGACCAGGATTATCGTTATCGTTAGTTTTAGTGCTTGTAGTTTGATCTACGTTGCAATCACACAAATAAACAAAAGGCGTACAAAGTGATAATGAATTGCATTTTTATTCCATTTAATGGGAACCACGGTACGGTGGAGTCGTGGTTTGGGCGTCTGCCTGATTGTTCTGGGGTCGTGGGTTCGATCCCAGGTTGGTTCTCACTGTGTGGAGTTTGCATGTTCTCTGTGGGTTTTCTCTGGGTACCGTGGATCCTCCCACATCACAAAAACATGCTAGGCTAAGTGGTTGAAGACCAGCTCTATGATTGGTTGTCCAAAGTAAGTTGGGATAGGCTCCAGCACCCCGCGCGATCCTTGTGAGTATAAGCTGGTCAGAAAATGAATGAATGGTTTTTCAGTGGTAAACTTGTTCAAGCCAATTTAGATTCGCAAATGCATCTGCATATGTTTTAATAATTGGGTTCATTATTTGATTGATTGATTTATTTGATAAGGGACAGCACATCTTAATGAACATATTTATATTCATGTTAATGAACATAATACTAAACTAATATCATTACATTTCATTGTGATTCATTTAAATGTTGCCTGTTTTGTTATATTACTAAATATTGAATCTTAACTATCAAAAAATGTCAAAGGTTTGGCTATTAATGTATTTTACTTTCTTATATTGATGTTAAGCGGTCGATTAAGTCAGACAAAAAAATGCACAGGCAGAAATTAGGAAAGTTGCAGCTGCAGTTGCAAGAATAACATTTATGAATCATCTACCTGGACTCCTTTCATACTCTGAGGAGCAGTTGTAGAGGCAGAGGGTGGGCTGCATCAGAATGGCCAGCAGAGAGAGACAAAGAAGAGCACGATTCATCTTGTGGGGATGCAACATTTCCATCACTCTGGTGCAATGAGAAGGAACCAAATTGCAAAAGCAATGTTAATCATTTTCTTGGGTTGAAGTGCATGCTCCAACAAGCGATAAAACCACAAAACATCAAAAGAACATTTCAGTTTCAGTATAATTCAATGGACAACGACATCCTATATGTAATAATGATATCATCAATCCAAGGATAAGTTGGGAAATTAACTGATGTGCATTATTCAGAGTCATTTTCTTAAACATATGAAAAGAAAAGAGTAGTAATGCCAAGTAATGGAAGAAAGTAATATATATATAAAAAATGATAATGCTGATGTATTTTAAGAATAGATAGAATCAAAATGGTCTTACCGTTTATGGACCTTAGCAGGTATTTTGTCACTTAATCGTTCCTAGAAGATCGTTTTTATACATCGAGACACCCAAAACCTTGAAGGCGTGTCCCATATGCACTAATCTCAGCCAATTATAGACCTTTTTATAAAAAAACAAATGTATAGGACCATCCTTGAATACCTGTTGGTTTCCATTTGGCTACAGTATTTCAACAAGAATTATAGATTACATAAAAAAAATAATTGATACACAATTACATTATCTTATTGGCCTTGGTGCAATTTAAACACAGATACAATGCATGGAATCGAGTCAGATTTTATCATTAGTTGTTCATTTGAAGGGATAAAATGATTTATCTTAATTTTGCATTAACATGTGTGTGTGTGTGTGTGTGTGTGTGTGTGTGTGTGTGTGTGTGTGTGTGTGTGTTTCACTCAGAGCTAAAGTAACATTGTGTGCAGTTTAATGTCAAATCCAGTGAGGAAACACGTTTGCCAAAGCTATTAAGTTCAGAACCGACCTTTTGGTAATTTCCCTTGCATGTCAAAGGTCAATTTTGTCTCATTCTTCGCCGTATTGTGATTGTGCACATATCGCTGCAGGCCTCACAATGAACCGCTCAAGTGAAATATATCATTGTTAACAACAAAGACAAGAAAAAGACAGAACATTTGTTACACGAGCCGCGTATCATGTCACTTCTCTACTATATGCATCCCTCGTGGCGTATTAACAGAGACTCGCGTGCGCAAATCCCTTTTGAAAGGCAGTAAACATGTTATACATTTCCGTACAGGGGAAAAAAACTATGGTGGAAAGGTCATTTTAGGGTTTTGATTGTGCGGGAACAAAACAGAGATGATTATCACTTCCTTAAGTGAGATGGAATACGGCGGGTTTATATGACAAGCGATGATAGTTTCATTCATAAGCATAAATTGTGCAATGTGATATGTAATTAAGACATGACGGATGGGAGAATGCACACTTGATTTGTGTGAGAAGAAAAGCACATTGGGAATTCTTCACCAAAGAGATTGTAAACAAGAATTCTGTAATTACAAACTAATTCCCGTGTCAGGTTCTCACGTTTATTCATACTTTTCAACAAGCGTATTAAATGAATGTGTGGTAGTTGTTTGCAATAAGCAATTCAATGGGAACTTTACTATTCTCTAGTGGTCATAGTTGGTATAACTCCACATATACAGTAATGACTCACTTATTGCGAATTCACTACTTTGTGATTTTTTTCCGCTATTAATTATTTAAAAAATATATAATATGTTTATAAAAATGTTAAAATCCACGCTTAAACTCCTTAGCGGAAGCCACGTTAGCGGACTCAGCACTTAAGAAAAAAAAGAAAAAAATGTTATAATATGTGTTAACCTACTTCGCAATTTTTCGATAATCTGGTCTATATTAACCGCAATATTCAAGAGATTACTGTATATAGTACAATATATATATATATATATATATATATATATATATATATATATATATACGGGACCTCGATCCAGCAATGTGTGGTGATCATAAAAAAGTACCTATATAAAAAACGATAGTAGGCGATAGTAGCAAAATTAAAAATATTAAAAATAAAAATGAATATAAAATAAAATCATTGTATGCCAGGTGATTAGATTTGATGACATTCTTTTTTGCAATATTTCCTCATGAAGAAAAGCTTTCCACAGATGTTCAATTGGATTTAAATCAGGGTTTTGGAAAAGTTTTCTCATTTAAAAAGCTTGCCAAAGATGTTCAATTGGATTTAAATCAGGGTTTTGGAAAAGTTTTCTCATTTTAATTTTTTTTACCCCTTTCATTTTTCTTGCTAATATTAGTATATTTGTATTGTTATGATTCTGCATAATTATGGTGGTGGCTGTGTTTACTTGTTTCTCCAAATATTAAAAATAAATATATGTGTTTTTAAGAAAACTGCACATTTTTGCATTGGCGCTCCTCTACAAAATTAGAGATACATTCCACCAATTAAGCGCCAACAATCAGCGATGTGTGTTTCTGCTCCAAATTTCTGTAATCAAATCATGCCAAGGAAGAGGGAAAAAAACAGTAAAAATAAATAAATAAAAAAGAACTTTTATGCCAAGCCTGGAAAAGATTATCTTCGGCGATTTGCTTCTGTTGTGGGCTGTGTTGACTGGGATTTAAAAAATAATAATAATTAAATAAATAAGAGTTGCATTTGTCATACATAGACGAACACAGAAAGAATTAAAAGAGACTTTCTTTGTTTTCATGCAAATGGGTGGAATCGGAATTGAAATGTCTTTTCCATATAATTCCAGACTATTTTGGAGACTTTCCCCACTTGATTTCTGGAAATGAAGTCACACTACCCAGAGACCAAAGAAAAGCAGTGAACAGGAAGTATGGAGTGGACAAAAAAAAAAGGTTTTCCTGTCTTTCCTCTGGATTCCTTCCTGCCCACTGCTCAATATATACAGTAAATGTCTTCTATTCTCTCGTGACATGCTCTGTTTGGATTACTGTTTTTTTGCAGCATGATTTTTTGGGGGGAAATGTCTTCAACTCTCGGTTGCACTTTTAATACACGTTTCTTATTTTTCAAGAGAAGATGATCACTGCCCAGTAATCCAATATTTGGTATTCTATGCAGCTTTTTGCTGTCAGCTGAGATAGGCTCCAGCACCCTTTCAGGTCAGACCTGATGAGCAAATGTTCTTTTTGTGGCCTTTGTAGGGTTAAGTATAGTTTTTGTTTTTATTACCAAAAATAGGCACTTCCTCTAAAAAAATGGTTAAGTGTAGCTTCCTTTTTAAATGAGAGAATGTGTCAATAGAATATTGTTAAACGATTAAAACATAATAATTAAAAACACATTTTCATAAGGAAGGCCCGGTGATTGAGTGGTTCGCGCGTCGGCCTCACGTTGGGGGGACCTGGGTTCAAATCCAGGTCGGTCCACCTGTGTGGAGTTTGCATGTTCTCCCCGGGCCTGCGTGGGTTTTCTGCGGGTACTCCGGTTTCCTCCCACATTCCAAAGACATGCACTGTAGGCTGATTGGACACTCTAAATTGCCCCTAGCTATAAGTGATTGATTATTTGTTTGGTAGTGCCCTGCGATTGGCTGGCTGCCAATTCAGGGTGTCCCAGTCAGCTAGGCTCCAGCACCGCCCGTGACCCTAGTGTCGATAAAGCGGTTCAGAAAATGAAATGAGACATTTCCATAATAATATAAATATGTGGGTGGCCCGGTAGTGAGTGGTTAACGCGTCCGTCTCACATCTCTACAGTCGTGGGTTTGATCCCAGGTCTGTCCTCACTGTGTGGAGTTTGCATGTTCTCCCCGGGCTTGGGTGGGTTTTCTCCATGTACTCCAATTTCCTGCCACATGCAGTGAAGGCTGGTTGAACACTCTAAATTGCCCTTAGCTACGATTGGTTGTCCTTTGTCTCCTTGTGCCCTGCGATTGGCTGGCTACCAATTCAGGGTGTCCCAGTCAGCTAGGCTCCAGCACCCCCTGCCACCCTAGTGAGGATAAAGCGGTTCAGAAAATGAAATGAGACATTTCCATAATATAAATATGTGGAGTGGAGCGGCCCGGTAGTCGAGTGGTTAACGCGTCGGTCTCACATCTCTGCGGTCGTGGGTTTGATACCAGGTCACTGTGTGAGGTTTGCATGCTCTCCCTGGGCTTGGGTGGGTTTTCTCCAGGTACTCCGATTTCCTCCCACATGCAGAGAAGGCTGATGAAAACTCTAAATTGCCCTTAGCTATGATTGGTTGTCCTTTGTCTCCTTATGCCCCGCGATTGGCTGGCCACCGATTCAGGGTGTCCACTCCCTGATCAGCTCTAGCACCCCCCACGAGCCGGTTCAGAAAATGAATGAATCTAAAATCTGTGTGTTTCCTTTTAGACAAGTAGAGGGGGGACTGGTGGTCTCATTTGCCCCCCTCTCCTCCTCTTGTACTCCTCCTCCGTCAAATCGTGCGCACGACCCACTTTTCCATCCAACGCTGAAATCGCAGCTCAGTCTTGCTCGGCCCCAGCGTGCGTTTGTCACGAGTTCCGTCCAAAAAAAGCTTGTTTTTCCTCACTTTTTTCAGTCAAGAAGCAAACGGCAGCAGACGTGAACATGTCGAGATGGATTTTGTGAGGTGGTTCGGCCCGCTGGTCGCTTTTCTCTTCCACAACGGCTTCGCTTCCAAAATCAATGGTAAGACGTCAATCGACGCTTTTGGCTTCTTCCTCCACTTCCGATCGGTCATTATTTTTTTCCCAACTTGGACGCGTGTTTACTTCGGATTTACTGCTGGAATTCAAACGTGAAATGAGGAAAAGTCCGAAGAAAAAGTCGCGTCGGGGTTGTAATTATTAACAGGCGACGTGATGTGGAAAATATCAGCAGCCACATGTTGTTTTCTTCTGGGCTTCTCGTTCTGGAGGTCCCATCTCCACTTGGACTAAACATCTTCTCTTCCCTGACGCCAGGAATAAGGAAAGAGGACCACAAATCAAAAAAATCAAAAAAATCTAATGTTTGGGGCCAAGTTAAACAGATGAAAACAATCATAAAGTTGCAAAGTCTTAAAGTGTGAAGCCAAAAACAAGAGCAAAGTTGCATAGGCAAGCAGTGTTTCCTTCACAATGATGTTGTTATTGTTTTGGGGGGGCGTGGTTATTGTGCCAATTCTGATAATTAATCCCACATGTTATTGATGGTGATACATTTCTCGCAAATGCACATAAATCTATTAAGTGAGTTGTTATTGAATGGCAGCCCGGTGGAGAGAGTGGTTAACGTGACGGGATCACAGCTCCGGGGTCCCGGGTTCAAATCCAGGTCAATCCACCTTTGTCGAGATTGCATGTTCTCCTCGGGCTTGCGTGGGTTTTCTCCGGGTACTCCAGTTTCCTCCCACATTCTGAAAAACATGCATGGTAGGCTGATTGGACACTCTAAATTGCCCCTAGCTATGAGTGTGAGAGTGAATGGTTGTCCATCTCCTCGTGCCCGAAAGTAGCCGGGGATAGGCTCCAGCACCCCCTGTGCCCCTTGTGAGGATAAAGCAGTTCAGAAAATGAATGAATGAATATCTGCCACTGACAAAAGAAAATTAAGTTGAACACTTTAATGTATTTTGGGGGGTAACTTAATGATTGGCTATTGTTATATTAACTGTCTACATGTGTTGCTGCACCGTTTTAGGCAAAAATTTATTATTGCCGATGGTATTGGTTGCCGGTGTATGGCATGAAGTTGGGGCCGCTGTGGGTGCAGAGATTTTTGTTCCAACTGTTACAGCACAGAAAGTTGAAGCATCGGAGGTTGGGCTGAAACAAGAAGCACCTGACTACAATCCCCTGATTGCACTTGCAAAATACCACAGTTGTGGAAAGGTTTCCTCTTTAGAGCCTGGAATGAAAGAACCCCCGCACCCACTGCAGCCCTTTGTGGAATAGTTTGCCCACCCCTGAGTTAGTGCATTTTAAATCAAACTTTTTAGGATATGTCAAGTACCCTTTTGTAGATTTATTGGGGTCCTGGGTTCAAATCCATGTTAATCCACCTGCGTCGAGATTGCATGTTCTCCTCGGGCCTGCGTGGGTTTTCTCCAGGTGCTCCGATGAACTCCCACATTACAGAAACATGCATGCTTAGCTGGTCGAACACTAAATTGCCTCTAGCTATGATTGGTTGCCCGTCTTTTTACACTCTGCAATTGGCTGAGCACCAAATTCAGGGTGCCTGAAGTCAGGATAGGCTTCAGCACCACCCGCGAGCCTTGTGAGAATAAGCAGTTCAGAAAATGAATGAATAAAAAAAGGCAGATGACGACACTCACATTTATTAGCCATCCAGACATAATATTTGATTACGAAAGATTTTTGAATTGAATTGAATGCTTTTATTGTCATTATACAAGTTGAATGAGATTTAAAGCTTTCACCTTATAGTGCAGAAATAACAACAGATCAATAAATAATCAATACATTAAAAACAGTATTGCAGTTTTTTTAAACACAGCTACAGGAACAATAAGTCCAAAAATACATGTAGCATTAGATAGCCACTTGTTGTATTATTGTCTTGTGTCCAATCATTGACCTGATTCAAGTGTGGTGAAAAATAATTCGTGTTTACAGCTCTAAAAATCTTTAAAAAGAAACACAAGCCAAATTTCAAGAACAACATCTCCTCCCAACTTCCCATGTCCATATTTACATCCAATTTCAAAGAAGTGTTAAGCCGTCACTGACGCTGGAGTGAAGTTGACCTCAGGAAACGGTGGCGACTATTTCAAGTTCACTGTCACAAAAACAAAAAACAAAGTCAAATGTTGTCGTTACTACCAACCAAACACTCAAATCCAATCATAAACTTAACGTTCACTCACTGCATAAAATTTTAGTTCATCTCACTTTCCAAGAAAACAGGTAACGGAACAATTCCGACAACAAGAATGGAAAATCTGCACTATCGTCAAACGGCATTGGAACGCATCAATGTTCCTGATACTATTTGGAAACAATCTATATATTTTTTAAGGCTTACACTTGGCCATTTTAGGTCATTCATCTCCAGCTATCAAATCTGGACAGAGTGAAATGTCTTATCTGCGACGGTATTGACATCCGAATGTACACGAGCACACAGAGGCTAAAATAAATGACCATGTTGCTCTTTATTTTTTTTATCCTTAAAGCACAGTACTGCATGTACCTTCAAAGCCAAGGTAAGTGTCCCTTTATATGCTTATCGGGACTGCCATGATCAGGCCCGACTAATACGTCCTCAGACAATAATGACCTAAGAGTGACTATTAAACAGTGTAGTTTATTTAGACCACCAAACAGCAATCTATATTGTCAAACCCAGTGGCGGTCCGTGCATTTTCTCATAGCTCCTTCAACGAATCAATCCAACCCTCAAAAACTATTTTATGGCTATAAAACCTCTACTGCAGCTACAGCTGCGACACATAAAAAATAATCAATAAATCAATGCACAAAAATGGGGTAAAATACACTTCCTAGCAGCATTTAATGATTAAATACAAATACTGGAGCTTTTCAGACATTACAACCGGGCCAGGGGGGTGATTGACAGCGAAGGACGTCAATGGCGAAATGGCAAAAAATTGCACTAAAATGGGGTAAAATCCACTTCCTAGCAGCATTTAGTGATTAAATACAAACACTGGAGCTTTTCAGATATCAGAACTTGGCCCACAATTGAAATATTATTTCGGAATATAGCCATATTTTACTCACCAAAAATCCTTTTGAACTGTACACAATATCCATCCTCCTTTCTTTCTTCCTTCTTTTCCATCGGCATCGAAGCTAATTCTGAAAGTCGAGCCTGACCTGTTATATTTCTGGCATACGTTTTTATTCGATTTAGTGCTGAAAATGTTCGTTCCTGGTTATGACAGATTTGCTTGCTTTGGAGTTGTCTGACCTTTCTTAATGATGTCCAGCTTTTTTTTTCTTGAAAAGTCTGTCTTGAAAATGGCTATGACAGTAAATCTGCAAACAAAACCATTTCTTCTCCTCCTTCAGCCATTGCGGGTTGACAAAACCGCTATTAAATCAACACAACAATATATTTGCTTGTGCAGCTCGCTCCAGATACAGTTTGGTAGCTCTGGCTAGTCCCCTCTATCACTAGCCAATCATAGTTGGTAAAAGCGATGACGTATCCCTACGCCTGCGAGAAGACTTGGTGTCACCAAATCGAATTCTGATTGGTTAAAGCAACAGTCTTATCGACGCTTGTTTAATGCAGCAGAGCCTGCAGAACTGATTGTGAAGGCCTTGAGGCCGATTTCTGACCCTGGCAACAAATAATGGCTGAAATGTGATTGGTTAAATGCTTCAATATGAAAACACATATCTGGAAGCAGTGCAACCAGGGGGGAAATCAATGAAAGGAAGCTAACAGACCATTTGGAATCATAAAATGAGTATTGATGGACAAAATATAATGTATGATTCAGATATTTCTTAGGCCAGCAGAGAAGGGCTTGAAGGCCGTGACAGCCCGCCACTGGTCAAACCTTAGAAACCCGGTTCAAAGATTAAACAGTTCTTTTCCCATTTTTCTCCTGATGGTTGAATGTATCGACTGAGTGCAATACAACCCCATCGGCGTCTAATTTTGCGACCATGTGACCGCTGTTGAAGTCTCAAGACAACAGTCGATCTGTTGTTCTGCTCTATTAACGCTCGACGTTTATATCCAGGCCAACGGATCTGCCGGCGGGGGACGGGACGTCCGTGCTACAAGGTGTCCTACTTCCAGGACAGCCGGGGCAGGCTAACCTTCCAGGACGCCAGGCAGGCGTGCCGGGCGGACGGCGGCGAATTGCTGAGCATCGAAACGGAAAGCGAGCAGCGACTGATCGAGAGGTTCATCCAGCAGCTCCACGCGGCCGACGGAGACTTCTGGATCGGACTTCGACGCGGACCTCAGCGCTTCAGGACGGGGAATGCTAACCCCGGATGCCCCTCGCAGTACTTCTGGTTGGACGGGAGCAAGGCCAAGTTCAGGTTGCGTTCATTTCTGGTCTATTGCCTTCGTAAAATCTTCTCGTTTGGGCCACGCTGATCTTTCCACTGTCGCTTGAAGATTGATAACCACAGACTTTAGAAAGGAAAATTATTGGAATATAGCCTGTGTCGAAATAAAAAAGATTATTAGTTTAAATGAGTCATTCCTGGGAGGATATCCAGTTAGTCGTGGCAGTTTAAAACGGGAAACTGAAAGGTTTTTGTAAGAATACAATAAATTATTCCACCAGAAGGAAAAAAAAACATGCTGTTAAATTTAGTTTGAGAAGACACATTTGGTATTGACAAAAATGTTAACCAAAAAGCCTTAAAGCAAGGGTGTCAGACTCGGGTTGGTTCGCGGGCCGCTTTAACGTCAACTTGATTTCACGTGGGCTGGACCATTTTAGATATAATATTTAGATTTTTTTAAATGGATTAAAAGCCCTGAATATTCAGTTTTTTATAAATCTAAAACAATGTTTATTTTAGCTTTTTTTAAATATATTTTTAGATTTTACAAACTGATTTTTGAACTAAATAGACAGAAAAAATGGATTAAAAAATGACAATTATTGATTTAAAAGGGGGAAAATCAGGAAATTTAATATACATCTATACTCTTCATTTTAATTTGATCCTAAAACAGAAAGTCGGCACTCATGATTTACTTTCCCGGGCCACACAAAATGATGCGGCGGCCCAGATTTGGCCCCTGGGCCGCCACTTTGACACCTGTGCCTTAAAATAAGAAAAAAAATATATAGACACTACAGATATTTGCTTTAGTTGGCTTCATATCAAACGACTTATGTTATAAATTGGCTAAAACAAAGTCAAAATATTTTTTTGTCTATAGACCAGGATTGGTGAACACGTGGCTCTCGAGCCGTATTCGGCTCCCGGCCAAAAAAAATGAATGCGACCGTGGTCCTTTGCCTTGTTTCATGTTTCTCTTATTTTTAAACACAATCAAATTCATCAGGGCCCATTAAAACACATCATAAATTACATTTAAAAAATAATTTTGAAGATTAGATTATTTTTAATGCTGCTTTTGATGAATTAAATGAGTCGAAACATGTGCATTTTAGGAACTGGCACTGGGATGAGCCTTCCTGTGGCGGCGAAATGTGCGGGGTTCTTTACTACCAACCCTCCGCGCCGGATGAGGAAGGTCACTTCCTGTTTCAGTGGAATGACGACAACTGCAACACCAAGAACAACTATGTCTGCAAATATCCGAAAGGTAAGCCTGAAAAATCACCTATTCCTGCTTAAAATTAAGGTCTGAATCCTGAAAACAGTGCCCACCATTGTGCTATTAATTTTTTTTTTAAACGAACTATCTGGCATCACATGCTTTTGTATTTCTTACACTTTCCCAGTATTTATTTGTAGTGTAAAGCTTTCAAAGTGTTATTTTCTGTACACGTGTGTAAATATACAACATGTGAAGTCAATCATTTGTTCATATTTTCAGAAAAAGCGTCAGTATTTACAGAGGCGGGGAAAGGAAACGCACCACATGCAGGTACAACATCAAACATATCTAGTTTCAAAAGACGCGTTTGAAAACAAACGGACAAATTACAGTGGTGTCTAAAACTTGATATTCGTTCATGCTGTATTTTTCTTAATTTTTAAGATATTTAAAAAGGTTGTCAATCCAATCTTGTATTTAGCATTGCAATTTTTTTGTCTAATCTGTTACTTATACCATTAGAACTATATGATATGGAGCATTTATTATTTTGTCTGCCAATAATTACGTCAAAACAAGCACTGAATAAAAAAGACGTGTTACTTGAGACATTCATGTATTATTTTATTTTAAACCAATACAACAATCAGTTTGTTTCTTTTTCAAACAGTTCCAACCGTGACGCCAAATCTATACTTTTCAACAAAAAGTGGCAAAACGATGAAAGAAGGAATTCCTGAGTCATCAGGTTAGAAGATTATTTCTTGATGCCATTTATATTTTTAAATAAACTAACTAAATCTTTCTTTTTTAGTGTCTTTTTCTGACAGCAGCCTGTATATTCCCTACATCCTGTATGCAACCATTCCGGCTCTCCTCCTCCTCCTGCTTGCAGTTTCTGGCTTTTTCTGCTACAAACAAGCTCAACGGTATGACAGCAAAACGCAAAAATATTCATTTTTTAATCACAGGGTTTTAATTACACATTCCTAATTTTCCTCAATGCTCCCAACAAAATGCAGAGTGCTTTTGGTCATTTTAAAACGGACAGAAAACAAAATACAATCAAACATTTTATTGTATTTCAACATAAAATCTTCCATCAAAACATAGCAGTCCTAACCGAATGTAAAGACATATTCCAAAATATCATGTAAATTAGCATAGTTCTTTCTGTCATTGTGTACAAGCAGCCAATAGAAGATACATAGATCACAGTTATCATTTTTTGATTGCTATATTGGAAGGGAAGAAAAGAAAATGAGTTCTGTTACTCATCTTCTCAACACTGGCGTCACTATCACATGTTTGAATTTGAGTTTGATTTATTTAATAAGGGACAGCACATATTAATGAACATATTTATATTCATGTTAATGAACATTTGTATGTAATTATTGTAGCCGAGGACTAATTTCCATCATTAGCCCCTTGTGCAGGTTGAAGGTAAATGATCACACACACACACACACTCCCACACACACACATTCTCAAACACACTCTCACACACTCCCACACACAATGCACACTCTCACACACACTCTCACTCTCTCTCACACACACTCACACACACAATGCACACTCTCACACACACTCACACACTCGCACACTCTCACACACACTCTCACACAGACACACACTCTCACACCCACTCACACACACACTCTCTCACACACACATATTCTCAAACACACACTCACACACTCTCACACACACTCTCACACACTCCTACATATATTCACACACTCAGCCAATCACACACACACACACTCCCACACACTCCCCCACACACACACCCACACACACACACTCTCACACACACACTCCCACACACACGCACACGCAAACACACACAAACATACACACACACACACCAGTAGCACAGTTTTAGACAGCGTTGTGATGGCAATTTTGTGACAATAATGTACGTACGTAACAAAGCGATCTCTTCACAATTTGCCCCTTCATCGTAATAACAGTCATTTGCTTTCAGGAGGAAGTCAGACAACAAAGCCTCCCCCAGCCAAGCCAAACCTTGGATGCCCACGGAAGCGCTATCGTGCCCCATTCAAGGACCCTACGCTTTCAGCGACATCACAAAACTGTCCCACCGCGACGCCGACGGCACCCTACCGGCAGATTTCAAAACAAAATACCCCCATTCCCCTTCCAGGGAGCCGCAGTGGAATAATTACGAGAACGTTTTATTGACGGACAGGGAGAGCGGCTTCGTGAGTAACGACATCTACGAGACCAGCGGGCCTCACGGTGGACACCATCGCCCCAAACCAGGATGGGTTGAAAATGAGATTTATGGCTAGCACCTGCTCAAAAATGCCGCTAACTAGTAGCATTCATATCCCACATGTCTGGTGCAGGATACCTGAACATGTGGGTGCACTTATTGGCTTTTTGCGAGGAACAAAATAAGACTTGTGACTGTTAATTATACTTAAGATACATGTACAGAAGTATTGGAATACAAGTATGGAACAATAACTTTGCCCTTCATGTGAATTATGTCATAAATTCTGCATTCCCAAAGGAAAATTTGCACATTTGAAAAAAAATATGTTTGACCGATGTGTTGGTAAATGAAAAATATCTCATAATTTTAAAAACTTGCATGCCAGAACGCCCGTGAGTCAATATAATTGATACAATATTATGTTTTTTGTTTTTTTAAACTAAAAAATACCCTGCTATTCATCTAACCCTGAACCAGGGACCAATAATATCTGGAATGAATGAGCTAGGTTATGCAATAACAGATGTTTTAACTTTATTCATTTTACTTCAAGTGGTTTACATTGTCCTTTCTTATCTGTCAATTCTGTCAAGTTATGTAACAACAGTTTTGATTTCAAAGAGGACGTGATTAACCCAAATATTCCAACTTGTCAGCTTGCCTGCAAATGCACCGCGACTATATTTGGTTAAGACTTTTTTTTTTCCATGCAAAGGCTATAATATTCATCCAATAAAACAATTCTGCAGGACCGACGGGCCTTTTCTTCGACCCGAAAAAGCTCAGCGATGCCCGCAATGCTAAAAAACTGCAGATTTCCCACTTCCACCTGACAATTCGATAAACTTTGATGACACTGAACAGTCCTCTAGGGAATTTTTCCACACGTCGTGAGTCGCTCACTCTCATGAACGTGTTCGATCCCCTCCGATTTATGTGACTCGATGAGTGCCGTTTGGGTCAGCCGGTGTCGTGGAAAGCTGGAAACGGCGCAGTCAAGGAGAGGCTAAGTATGTTCTTGGAGAATGGTCGACAGGAAATGCCAAAAGCACATCTGGAACTCTTACATTCAGGAAGTCGTTGCGTGACAGCGGGGGCCTTTGGAGCACAGCCCGGCCTACGTGTAGACCACCGTTCGGTGGGAGACCAGAACGTTAAAAGTTGACGTTTAGGTTGGTCGCGTGAGTATATTAGGCGTCTTCCTTGCAGGGGGTGCTGGAGCCTATCCCCTGTTTATGTAGTGAATTGCTTTGTTTGGTGTTTTTTTGCTAAGGAGGCATTGAATTGATTGTTGCCCAATTTAGAGTTAGTTAGTTAGTTAATCCTACCAGTTTAAAGGAATTGGACTGTTATTGTCATGATAAATACTAGTATGAAATTTAAAAAAAAATCAAGGTTGAGTTTAGAGTGGTGTAGGAAGCTATACCCAGATTTTATTTGGTTTTATTCATTAAATTGCATGCGGTTGTTTTTATTTGCAGTTTATTCATTTGTCATTTATTTGTATAAAAATGTATAATTATGTATGTGAAGTGAAATGCGACCCAAAATGTAAAGCTTATGTATGTGACAGGGTCGTTATGGAATAAGTTGTGTTTACTTATTTATTTTAATCCCCCAAAATGCCAAAATACGCATATAAACCGAGTAGAAAACGGATGACGTAGTTGCAACTACATCATATGTCCACGGAGTGACGCTGTTATGCAGCAGACCAGGACGTTTTGGTTGATAAAACGAAATAGTTCAGTTTGTTGTCAGGACGTTTTCACAATACGTATAACATTGTGAATCTCTGTGTAATACTATAAGTTAGCGTAATACCTCCCACGAATCCGTACACTACCACCTACCGAATTAATTCACATAATTACATTCAAATAATGTTTCTATTGTTTCCCCTGCACTTTAAACCCACGCGAGCAAAATGGCAGATTAAGGTCTCGCAAAACAAACAAGCATTCTACCCCCCAAAAAAAGTTACCGTGTGCAAGATCTACACACACAAAACACGCATTTCGGAATAGCTATGTTACCGGTTGACGTAGGAGGTGGGTCTGGTTGTCGTGGCAACCAATTGGCACCGAAGTGTGGAGCGGCTGCGTGGCCACGCCCCCTGTACAAATACCCCCATAGCTTTGACGTCAATGCACGTCAGGCGGAGAACATGATGCCTCCTTGCGAGTCAACTCGTGCGCGCTGACTGATAGAGGGGACCTCGATCTGGAACATTAGTGCGGCATTGTGGCTGCAGGAAGGCGGCCGAACAGATCGCAGCCTCCCCGCCTGAGAAAGAGAAAGAAAATGGGACGCCTCGTGTCGCCGCTTCCGACGGCCCACTAAAGTCTGGGTTTGGGTTCGGTTTTTTTTTTTTTGGATGGACACGCTTCGAATGGCGGCGGCGGTGGTGGCGGTGGAGGGGGCGTCTGTTCGTGGTTTGTTTGGCTTTTTAATCTGCAACAGCTCGAGGAAGCCCGAGTGAGCGATCCCCGCACGCCAGCACCACCACCACCACCACCGCCACCGCCGCCAGCTCCCCCCCCAACGTGTGCTCCTGCTCGTGCGGGTCTACCCCTCTTCGCCCTCCGCTCGAGAACAGCATGGTCATGGCTGACAGCAACCAGAAACCGCTGCTTCGGGGTCCCGTCCGCGTGGGCTTCTACGACATCGAGCGCACTTTGGGCAAGGGAAACTTCGCCGTCGTCAAACTAGCCCGACATCGCATAACCAAGACGGAGGTGAGTCAATCAAGCCCGACAAGTGCTTAGTTAGCTCGGAAGCTAACTCGGGCTACTGTTGGGAGTTCCAGACCCGAGTTACATAACTTTTTTTTTAGCTACTCGTTTTTTTTTTACGTCTGGCGCCAGCATTGTGTACACTAAAAAGAAAGTTGATCCGGGATTGTATGTGTTGTGTGTGCGTGTTTGTTTGTGTTTGTTAACCGTCTCCCGATTGCCGGATGGGCTGACAGCGTGCACGTTTAACCCCGCTTGGCACGCTTCGCTGCCGGTAAGAGCTCCGAGCGCGATCGCTGCTGGGAAACACGAAGTGTAAACATGTGAAGTTCCTTCATGGCCCACCACAACCTGCGTTATGAAGTCTTGTGGTCTTACACTTGTTGACATTGCAGATGAGTCCGGATCATTATGAAATGCTATTGAAACCAAAACAAAAAAAAGTTTCGATTTTCTATACATCGTCCTATTCATGTCTCATCTCATTTTCTGAACCGCTTTATCTTCACTAGGACCGATGGGGGTGCTGGAGCATATCCCAGCTGACTTTGGGCCAGAGGCGGGGGACACCCTGAATTAGTGGTCAGCCAATCACAGGCCACGATGAGACAAACAACCAATCACTCATAGCTAGGGGCAATTTAGAGTGTCCAATCATCTTACCATGCATGTCTTTGGAATGTGGGAGGAAAACCGGAGTACCTGGAGAAAACCCACGCCGGCCCGGACTGAACATGCAAATTCCACACAGGTGGTCCGACCTGGATTTGAACCCTAGTCCCCCCACTGTCTCCGTCAAACAAATACCAAATGATAGACGATCAATCAAATGATGCAGTTGTCCACACTAACATGGTGGACAGCAATTTCAGTCATTCATGAAAATGAAGATAAACGATACCATAATCTTTGCTTCTTTACCAAAGAATTAATAGTAATACAAGTTACAGTAAGGGAAAAAAAATCTAAACAAATTGCATTCCTTGAAACTTCAAGTGTTCTTGAAAACATCTTGACAGGTCATAATAACAAGGAACTAAATAACATGCGATGCATTGCATTTTTGCATCTGTTTCGGCTTTTACGAATAGCAATGAAATATAAATAAATACTTTCTTGACATATTCTCTGTGTATAATAGCCGTAAAGCTTTTTTAATACATGCATGTGACTTTGGATTTTTCCATAAGGTCACATCAAATGTGGCGTTACTTATTATGCAAGTACCTGACCACTTTGCCCTTTTTACACACCCACAGACCAATCCCCCATGCAAGGTCTTAGACCTCTCTGTCTTAGACCTGTTTTACACAAAAAGCCTAGGGAAAATTTCCAGAACATGCCTGGCCTTTATCTACCTTTGCGTATTACATACACACACTCCAAAATAAATGGGATATGACTTTAACTTTGCACTATCGGATGACTAAGGACTCGGTGACGTCAACATCAGCAGGATGTAAATTACTTTCCGGACAGCAAGAATTTCTGTCACCATTCCAGCGGCGAAAGCATAAAACATCTCTTTTGCCGTTGCCTTACACACAGGTGCTATCCTTTCCTCTGAAAGGGAAATATTTTGTAAGGCGGCAAGTACAGCGCCTGCACGTTCTGTCCGCAGCAATACCATCTATGTTTGTATTGTACTTTGTGCAATTACACGATTTTCATGCCATAATCCAGGGGTGTCAAACCCAGTTTGGTTGGCAGGCCACATTAATGGTGAACAGATCTCATGTGGGCCGGACCATTTTAGATATAATATTTAGATTTTTTTAAAATAAATGGATTAAAAGAACTGGATTAAAAGCCCTGAATATTCAGTTTTTTATAGATCTAAAACAATGTTTATTTTATCTTTTTTTAAATATATATTTTTAGATTTTACAAAATAATTTTTGAACTACAAACAGAAAAAATGGATTAAAAAAATGACATTTATTGATTTAAAAGGGGGAAAATCAGGAAATTCAATAGACATCTATACTCTTCATTTTAATTTGATCCTAAAACAGAAAGTCGGCCCTCATGATTTACTGTCCCGGGCCACACAAAATGATGCGGCGGGCCAGATTTGGCCCCCGGGCCGCCACTTTGACACATGTGCCATAATCGAATACTAGATGACCAATTTATCTATGGGTCTTAAACCCTGGTTGTTATTTTACCACCTTTTCGACAACTTTGCTTTTGTACCTGTATATATTGAATTAATTTATTGAATTAATGACCTAAATAATGTCACCGTGCGCCTGTACATTTTCAGGTCATGACCCACGTGGCCTAGCTATGTAGCGAGCAGAGTCTAAAGACGTCCCGAGAATCTAGACCAAACTTCGTGGGTCATTGGTCGCGTTTTGTAAGCCAAATAATGACGTTATTCCATCATACTGCAAGGGGGCTTTTGTGCATGATACCACCACACAGATTTTGCAAGTAGTTTCAGCCAAAAATAGGCCACGTGGCTTGCGAAATCTTTCTGATCTTTAGTCACTTTAGTTGTCTAAACGTGAGCAGTGAGACTGTACAGCTAAATAATGATTAACAAAGCCCATGAAGGCCAGACTCTTGGTTAATCTAGTTAATGAGGTTAAATGGTGCAGTGGCTAAAGTCTAGCTCGGTAATTTGTAGGCACTCTTCACGACGTGAATTTAGATCGCCCAATTGACACACCTGGACACATTTTGGCCTGGGTATTAGAAGAGTAGCTCAGGTTATTATGTTAATCTACATTCTGTTACAGCATGCTTAGCAGACTCAGGTTAGGTAAGGTTAACATAATCGTTGACTGTTGCACCTTTGGAACAAGTTATTTATGATTTGACACTGTTGATCTTCATGAAACATACATAATTTCCACTAATAATACCCTTAAACACAGATAGTTGCATTCATGAAGCATATGTGCAAAATACTAATAAAGAACATTTGTGGTATTTTAACGGCTGACCTTTGTATTCGTTAAATATTGGAAACGTGGAATTGTGTCATTCGTCTGCTTCTCTTTTATGGATATATTTAACGTCAACGTACTTTAGTCGCTACGATGGTAATTTTCCTTTGACACGCTGTGTGTGCTGTGGTCTCAGCATGTGTACTATGTCACAATGACCTATGTGTTTTCTCAAAACAGTGGCAATTTCTTACAGCGTCGTATGCATGCGATTGCGGTGCTGGGAACCGGGCGCTCCTGTTGTCTACTCATGCAACTTGGCCCACAAAAAATTAAGAATACTATGGATATATTTCACTCGCTAATGTTAGGGTGAATCATGAATGTGAGCATACGAAATAATAATAATAATTTAGGTACCTACTTTACGTTCACACAGAGCACAATAAAAGTGCTCGTAAACAGCCGGTAGTTTTTTTTTTTTGTAGGCGTGAAGATCAAAATCCGTTTGTATGTTAACCAAAACTGCTTTGTCGAGGTGAAAAAATAAATTGCATGTACATTTCTCAAGGTGTCAAAGAGTGTGTTTTGGGATTTTATATTATAATCATACATCTTGTGATTAAAGGCCTGTTTCTGACAGCATGGGTTATTTTAGACCTGTTTCAATCAATCATTTGCAGACTAACCCGTAAAACGAACAGACTTTGTGTTGAATGAATTGTGTTATGGGCACATTTTTTTAAGTGTATTTTTTTTCTTACCCAAACTCAGTGGTTTGTTCAAAAGAAAACATGACACATGTAGAGAAAAGTTAAAACAAGCACAATTACTATCAAGGACTATATTGACTGCAATTGTGCCCCATTTTTTGTGTGTGAATTTAAATTTGATACTCCTAATACAAAAAAAACCCTGAAATGTCCCAGTCACATGCTAGTTAATAATTATCTCATGTCTGACCACATTACAGGTGGCCATTAAGATTATTGACAAGACCCAATTGGATGCAGTCAACCTGGAAAAGATCTACAGGGAAGTTCAAATAATGAAAATGCTGGACCATCCGCACATCATCAAGCTCTACCAGGTCAGTTTCCCCACTACACAAACTCCTGAAATATATTCAGTAAATTCCTCTGTTTTCATTTAACTCCAATTTAAAAAAAATAAAATGGGTTATCTCACTATAAATCTAAAGTTAACTTGAAAATGCTATTGTATTTTTAACCATGTTGCACCTGGGCCTTGGAAAATAAACCGTACATAAATATGTTAAGCTAACTCACCTCTCCGACAATACATCAAAATGCTTATAAAATGAGTGAAATTATGTAAGCATCTGGGTCCTACTTTGTGGTTGACATAGAAGGCAAGTGTTCTTCATCATTACACAAGCGTGTGGAGACGTTCCAGCTCTCAGCAGTGCTATTTTGGTGTTTGTCATTCTTTACAAAGACATAACCATGCAATCGGTTCAGGTCAATTAGTAATTTCCTCTCCAATCTCAGATGGCGTTGTCCTGGTGGCCCAGTGGGACGCCCGAGCCAGTAAAAATGAGATGCATGAAACATCCACACAATAGACCCCACTCTTGATTATTTTTGGCTAAACTTTGAGTATTTTTTTTAATGGACTATTTAGAGAATAGAATTGTGGTTACGCTCCATTTGTGCATGTCAAGTGAAAAATTGACTAATATGAAGGGTGCGCTCTCGTGTCGGATGCGTGGGATGGGTCTGACAACTGGATGAACGTATTCAAATTAGAATGCACAAATGTAAGTAGCTCTTGCATTTGCTAATGGGCTACATTTATTTATTTTTCTAATGTGCAACACTAGGCTAGGCTCACCGTATCCTAATTATCAAAACTAAAGATGCGTGTTTTGCTGTTTAGCATTCCAATGATCAGTGTCGGTGAATAGGAGAACAGCCTCATAACACAAAGCGCCGCGTCGCTTTGCTGAGTCTGGAATTCCAACTATGAATCCTCCACTTGTATTGGCTCTTATGACATCGCACATGTTGGGCGAGAGTTATTTCTGCGCACGTCGCATGGCGTGACAACAATGAGTCGGTTTAAAGCAAAAGCAGAGCAAATATTTCCACTGTTTTGTTATTTTTGGGTTGGGGGGCTGTGTCTTATAGGTACACGGTCGATTGGTCGCCGGTCTTTTGGTCGCCCGGAAGGTTATTGATAATTACCATTTAAATCGTTGCTCAAATTCCCTAAATACAAACTGGGAATGACTATTTAGTCATACTTAATGCCCTTTTAATTATTAGGCTAAAGAAAAGCTCCAAATTTCCCGGACTTTTATTGTTTTTTGTTGGAGAACTTGTCAAGACCCTGACTGAACTGACGTAGCTTCTTAAAGGGACAACGCATGTACATACAAACTCGTATACACTCACATGTCGGCTCAGTGAAACTACTCATTGGCCATTGTTGGCTTTTATTGATGCGTAGACCGTGTTGTTTTACCTTGTTTTGTCGCCGGTCTTTTGGTCCCGGTCTTTTGGTCGCCCCAACTGTGACAACGGGCGACCAAAAGACCGCGACCAAAAGACCGCGACCAAAAGACCGCGACCAAAAGACCGCGACCAAAAGACCGCGACCAAAAGACCGCGACCAAAAGACCGCGACCAAAAGACCGCGACCAAAAGACCGGGGACCAATCGACCGCACACGGTCTTATAAGCTAATTATGTGCTTAGGCATTGATAAATGTAGCAAGGACAATGTTTTTTTTTTGGTTCAGATTTAGCCTTCCTTTAATATTAATTTTGATTAAATTTGTGACCATTTTTTAAAATAGTGTATTTTTCAAAAATTATTATTGCTTGAGAATTTAAGGTGTAATATTTTCAATATCTGTAAACGAATAGCATCAAATTACACTGGCGCAACTTTGCAGTACCGAAGACGCATTGTAATCCTTATTTTATTGCGTCACAGACATTCATCAAATTCCTTCATGTTCACTTTCAGCACTTGGATTAAAAATATCAGCAACATTGACGTACTGAATATGTATTGTAATGATTGTTTTAGTGAACCTCAGACATTCGTCAAATTCCTTCATGTTCAGTTTCTGCATTTTTGTGTGGCCAAAGATGTCCAACAAAAATGTTTTGAAACCCATTTCTCTTCCAAGGAAACATTTTCTATTTCAATGAATTAGACAACGTAACAGATGGAAAATTGATCATCGACAAAAGGAGTGGGATGCTCTCGTAGGAACGTCTGGCTGCTTCCGTGTGTCTGATTCACCCTCCTCTCTCCACATTTAATTCTGTTTGATCTTATGAATGTTTCTGCTTCTAAATCGGGTCTCCTCCTCCTCCCACACACACTACCGCTTTAAGCCAACACTATGATGATTTTTTTTTGGAGTCCCATTCAGATGATCTCTGTCCACCTCCATTCGTTTAGACCAGGGGTGTCAGACTCGGGTTGGTTTGCGGGCCGCTTTAACGTCAACTTGATTTCACGTTGGCCGGACCATTTTAGATATAATATTTAGATATATATTTTTTTATAAATGGATTAAAAGAACTGGATTAAAAGACCTGAATATTCAGTTTTTTATAGATCTAAAACAATGTTTATTTTAGCTTTTTTTATATATATATGTTTAGATTTTACAAAATGATTTTTGAACTAAAAACACAGAACAAACGGATTAAAAAATTACAATTATTGATTTAAAAGGAGGAAAATCAGGAAATTTAATATACATCTATACTCTTCATTTTAATTTGATCCTAAAACAGAAAGTCGGCACTCATGATTTACTTTCCCGGGCCACACAAAATGATGCGGCGGGCCAGATTTGGCCCCCGGGCCACCACTTTGACACGTGGTTTAAACTGTTGTCATATCAATGCACTTTTGTTTTGCTTCTTCCTTGTCGATTGTATTGGTCGGGTTCCTTCAGAGCTCATTTGTATGTAAAGTATTGGCCTCGGTGTGCATTTTAATTCGCTACCCTGCACTCTTCCCTTCACAGGTGATGGAGACAAAGAATATGCTTTACCTGGTCACCGAGTATGCCAAGAATGGGGAGATCTTTGGTGAGTCATTTCCTGAAACGCATTGTCAGTGAAAACTTTTTGTCTCTCCCATGTTCGTCTTACCAACTAATTTCCCTGTTGCATCATGGCTGCATTTTTTTTTTACAAACAATATAATAAACTAAATACCTAGTAGGTCACAACCCTAACACTTTTTGGAAATCAGTCCAAGTCGTCATGCCAGAAATTCAATGGCCAATGTTCAGATTGGGAGCTAGTCACGTGCTTTGTAAAATGTACAAATGCCGTTTATTGGATGTGAACTTGGCTTCAAAGGGAGACGTGATTTATTGCCATATGATGGTGTAGAATCCCCTCCTGGCTGCTTAAGTTTCTACACAAAATGGAACTTTTTGTAACTGGAGATAACCCGGGAAAATGCTGTATCCTTTATTTAGTTTCACCCAGTGGCGGTCCGTGCATTTTCTAGTAGCGCCTTCAATAATATCCTCATACAATTGAAATATTATTTAGGAATATAGCCATATTTTACTCACCAAAATCCTTTTTAACTGTACACAATATCCATCCTCCTTTCTTTCCTCCTTCTTTTCTATCGCCATCGAAGCTAATGCTGAAAGTCGAGCCTGTCCTGTCGTATTTCTGGCATACGTTTTTATTCGATTTAGTGCTGAAAATGTTCGTTCCCGGTTGCGACAGGCTTGCTTGCTTTGGAGATGTCCGACCTTTCTTAATGATGTCCAGCTTTTTTTTTCTTGAAAAGTCCGTCTTGAAAATGGCTTTGACAGTAAATCTGCAAACAAAACCATTTCTTCTCCTCCTTCAGCCATTGACAAAACCGTTATTAAATCAACACAATATATTTGCTTGTGCAGCTCGCTCCAGATACAGTTTGGTAGCTCTGGCTAGTCCACTCTATCACTAGCCAATCATAGTTGGTGAAAGCGATGACATATCCCTACGCCTGCGAGAAGGCAATGACGTATCCCTACGCCTGCGAGAAGGCAATGACGTATCCCTGCGCCTGCGAGAAGGCAATGACGTATCCCTGGGCCTGCGAGAAGGCAATGACGTATCCCTACGCCTGCGAGAAGGCAATGATGTATCCCTATGCCTGCGAGAAGGTCTTGGTGTCACAAAATCAAATTCTGATTGGTTAAAGCAACAGTCTAATTGACGCTTGTTTAATGCAGCAGAGCCTGCAGAACTGATTGTGAAGGCCTTGAGGCAGATTTCTGATCCTGGCAACAAATAATGGCTGAAATGTGATTGGTTAAATGCTTCAATATGAAAACACACATCTGGAAGCAGTGCAACCAGGGGGAAAGCAATGAAAGGAAGCTGACAGACAATTTGGAATTATTTAATAAGTATTCATGGCCAAAATATAATTAACATCCGTCCGTTTGTCAGTAGGTTAAAGCAGTCTTTAGTAAGATGTTTTGATCGTAACAACAGAATTGCCAATTTACAGGCAAAATAGATGCACAAGCCTAATCATGTGCCAGGAATAAAAACAACTCTCACAAAGCTTGACCCTTCACAAAAAAACACTCATTTAAACCCGACACTGCGCACTCACAGACAACAATGCAACTGCCAAGTTTGAAGTAGAATACTTGACTGACTGCGGAGACGAGCTAAAAAAAGAACGCCCACACATTCTTTTTATTCCCTCCTGGTCGGATTTTTCTGAATCAGTGAGAATGTTAAGATCTTATTAGCATATTAGCGTATTGTCACATGGCGCAAAAGCAGCTCCCAATGAAGGAATGTTTTAGCAAATATTTACGAACAAAGAATTGGCATACCTTCACTACCGTCACGTGAACCTGAATTTATCGTTGGCGGATTGATTGCAAAGTAAAGTCGGAACCCACTCGCGATTGAACCCTCGATCGTGTTAACCTCTCGACCACCATAGCACTGAAATAATAATCATATCGATGTGGACTTCTACGTCATGATCCGCATAGTTTATTAGGACCTATAAGGCTGTCTGAGAATATGAATCTTAATTCCAGACATGGATGGCTTGAGAGGATTACTCAACAGTCATTGACGTCATACTTGTGTGTGTGTGTGTCTGTGTCTTTGAGGCCAGTGTTCCACTTGTGATGTTGACTCAGCAACTGCTAATCCCGCTCATGTGACCTACAGCGTTCTGGGAAGAAGACAAATAAAACCCAACAAAAAAAATGAAAATAAAGAGATTACAAGGCAATTGCACTAGAGCGAAACAATATGGGCATGAATGTACAGCTGTCGCCGCCCCTCCCTTTCTCTCTATGTTTAGTCTCTTAAATAACTCGATGGCTGGTTATTTCACTCGGCACAGTGTGGATATTTCCATGTGGATCATCACTGATTTGGATTTGGATTTGAATGGATTTATGAAACCATTGTGTCCTGATTCCTCTGACCCCTTTTGCCCCGATTGCACAATGGAATCTCGTTATGCAAGAGGTAGCGTATATGTCATCATCATTTACTGCAGTAGTCGCTTTGACTCTAGACCGCCAGATAAGAGTTTTATCAATCCAAGTATGTACAGCAGAACCAGAAGAGCAAGTTTACATTTCGCAGTTTTTCCTCGTAAGAACTAATTAATTTTCAATTCATCTTTGTTTAACAGTAACAGTTAACCATGAATAACTTTCAGCTCTGTGAAATTCCAACTAAAACACTTACCATATTTTCTCGCATCCACGCCCTATTTATCGCAAAAAAAACGTCATCAAGGGTACTCAGTGCTCAGCGGAGAGGCACTTCACGTAGACGCAGCCCTCTCGAGAGTTCTTGTCCACCGTGATGTGGACGATGCCGTCGTTGCTTACATGCGCATAAATTAGACTTGCCATGTACACAACTGCAAGGTGACAAAGACGAAACGCCATAAGGCAAGACAATCCGATGGCGTCCTATGCGAGAGAAATTGTAAAATTTAACGATTTTAAGGCAATTTTAAGGGTACGGCTTAAACGCGGAGGCGACCTATATGCGAGAAAATACGTTAATAACGATCCAGACATCCAGCGGTTCGACCTCCACCGAAATATAATCGTGTTTAAGTTCAGCCCCTATTGTTCATTTTTGTGTTGTGTGCGTTTTGAAGTCATTCTGTATTTGGGAAGCATGATAGCTTTTTCTGAATTGTGTTCATTCGGGAAAATACATAACTGCCCTTCTTAGAGTCGACTCGCCTTCTCTGACACGACAAATTTCTACACGTGCCTAACAGCAAGCTCTCTTCCAGTAACTCGATGATCAAATAAGAAGATGTGTCAGAAAAGTTCCTAGACTGCTGTCCGACACTCCTTTAATTCCTAGGCACTAGATTTCTCCTTGCAAATCGCTTTGGATTGATACCAAACTCTCTCGCAAATCTTCATACACTCCTTCCGTCATCACAGCAATTGCATTTCCAAATGGAGACCCTCTTGAGCTTTGAAAAGAGAAGAAAATCTTTATAGAGCTAGCTCACTTGAGTCAAGAAGGAAAAGCTCTTGTCAGTAATTGTTATATACTTAGGGCATTGTGAGCAACGTCCACTGATGGCCCTGTGATTTAGGCTTTGTACTCGAGGAACCATGACTCATCACCACTAAAGATGCTCCCAACATTGTACAATTGCCGTAATAAAGATCTGGATAAATCCTTCGTGACATCACGCATAGCCTTAACTGGCCACCTTGTTCTCCCCGAGTACACTGGTACCTTGACCTACGAGCAGCTCCACCTACGAGATGACCGAGATACAATGAAAATTTTGATCAAATAATTTGCCCTAGATACGAGAAAGATTTCGAGATGCGAGAAAGCCAGGTGGCCATGACATGAGAGGCTGTTTATCATTGTAGCGCACTGTCTTTTTTGCCGCATCTCTTTCGTATATAACAGATATCTACAAGCACTGAACGATTTATTCCGACGAGTTTCTCCTACGCATCGACCAGGAAACGCACAACGTGCATGCACGGGCAAAAAGAAGGCTTTCTGGGTAATGATGTATACTCGTGCACACAACACCGATAGGCAATGGCACCCTTTCTCAGAATAAAACTTCATTACCCACAATAAATACATGGGTAGGCTGTTATTCCTTCCTTAGCCTGCTAGCTCCCGCGATCGCTCATTCAAGACTACTTCTCGTTGGCAAGTGGTTGTGCGTTATCCTATTGTGAGGACATTTGTGTGCATCATTTTGGGAATATTTTGAAGGGAATACAACAGCAAACAGCCCATCAATAGCGAACGTGAGGGTGGAGGCGTGGCAAACAGCTAACCCGCCCAGAACGATGGTAAAAAAACTAAACAATTCAGTTTTGTGTAAAGTTACATTAAACGTATGTTTGAGTGTCTGTATATGTTAATCCAAGTTAATTTAAATTTGTTTGTTCCGTTAAGAGTGCGTTATCGTGGAACGTTGGTGTTTTTTCAGAGGGTTGGAACGAATTAATTTGTTTTTAGTTCATTTCAACGAGTTACAGGAAGCCCGACATACGAGCTCAGTCCCGGAACGGATTAAGATCGTATGTCGAGGTACCACTGTACTTTTTTTTGGTCCACGTTTGTGAAGCATATTTTGACATCTTTGGGCAATATGCGGACATCTCGATGCCGTTTTTTTTTTGCGTCGTGTGGTTGCAACGAGCACACTACCACACTTAGCTTAGTGAACAGTGCTTCATTTGTAATTATAAAACACCTTATGGTTCCTTTTTTTAAGGAAATATTTTATATGTGGTATGAGTTAGGACTGTATTGCATAAAACTCATATCTCCCAAAGGCACCTCATAGAAAAGCAAATCGTGGCGTGGAGATTGCCGCATTTATTTTTGTCAACATGTTGGACTTTCAGCCTCATTTTACCGATGTGGCTTTGCGTCTGCCACTCCTCAAGATAATTCAAACGCGCCGGACGGATCAAACCTGGAAATTGGGTCAAATGCAAATACGGCGGCGGTCCAGTGAGTGGAGGTTCAATTCAATAAAAAGGGAAGAAGCATGTGAGGACGACCATTTGAATATGGAAGGCGCTGTGGAAATGTAGGGCATGCATATTTAAGAAAGCACTTCTGGCGTGAAGCTGCGAGAGAGGTTGCTCTCTCACACACACCGCACTCGATGCCCGATGGGAGAGGAAGGAGACATTGTTGCCTTCAAAGAAACACAATTTTAATGCATGCCATTTCCATAAGCTGTCAATTTTGTTTGCTCTTGAACCCGCTAGCATCTTCTCAGGTGATAGGGCATTTTTGGACACCAGTATGTTGCATATATCTGAATTTAATGTTTCAACATGATAAAAAAAGTGTTTAACTAATATTTATTCTTATTTTGTCTGACATTTGTGTGGTTGTGGGTCAAAACTGTGGAATTTCCATGTGTTCCAAGTATGTTTTGATTTTCTTCAGGTAGTCCGAAGAACTAAAATGTCTAAGTCTGTGTGCCGGCAATTGTTTGGGTGCCGACTTGTTCAAGGTGTTCTGACCCTGTCTCTCGCCTAAAGTCAGCAGTGATATCCACCCGCTCGTTAGCCACTTTAATAGGATAAGAGGTATTAAGACGAGTTGGAAGGAATATGTTGCAGTCTTGGGGATAAGTGTCATTCAAATGAATTTATTTAAAAGGAGAAAAATCAGGAAATTTAATATACATCTATACTCTTCATTTGAATTTGATCCTAAAACAGAAAGTCGGCACTCATGATTTACTTTCCCAGCCCACACAAAATGATGTGGCGAGCCAGATTTGGCCCCCGGGCCGCCACCTTGACACAAGTGACATATAGCATGTAAAAAATTAAATATTTTGGGAAGACAATTTTGGGAAAAAATAATATTTTATTGTGAATGGCATTGCATTCCTCTTTTACGTCGAGTTTGATTTTCGGGAGGCCAAACGTTGCCATTAGCAGGACTCTTTCTTTGACAAAAATAGTTTTCCAATATTCATTTGAAAATTACACCCAACAGAGCACCGGAAAGGTCGTGACCTTTGCGACGAACTGACCTTTACCACCTTGTGTATCCTAAAAAATCAATAATACTCAGGCATGAATTAGTGCCTGAGTTGAATGTTTGAAGCAAATTGCAAATTGTGGCAGTGTATCTAGATGTATATTTTTTTTAGGTAATTCTTTAATTCCAAGCACTTTATACAAAACTAGCAAACAATTTCATTCCAAAGTAGAACCTACGACTTATGTTCATATTAAAATGTCACCATTTTTTTTTAATCAAAAGCCTTACAAAGAAGATTGGCTTTAACATAAACCTAACAATACTTGGAATTACACCAAGCCTTATTAATGTCTTAATATTACACCGAAGAATCTCCGATTAGAGATTAATTAGTCTTTTCATGTCAGTAATGAAATTGTATCACAAGGCAGGAATACGATTAAGAATCTATAAAATTATATCTACCGGCAAACTATTCTTACCTTGTAAAACTGCTCGTTTAATAAAATAGAGCTACCCAAATAGAATATCCCAAAAATCAATAGATGATATTCGTGACATATAAATACCATTAAATGGTTCAATTTTTGAACAAACATAGTCTTAATCAGCCAAATAATTTTATTCAATTATTAATCTTACAATGCGCTAAACATCACGAGACTCCTGGGGGTGCTGGAGTCCATCCCACGTGGCCATATATGCGTATCAACCAAACAGGATGGAGTTTTAGCTTGGATGCTAAACCAAAGCAGAGCTCCAATTGGCTCCAAGCCATTTTTAAGCGCTTAGAGCGCTCCAAAATGAAACAAGCCTTGGGAGATGTGACTTTAATGTGTTTAATGTTGCTGCATTTCAATGCCTTAGCTATCGATTATTCATGTGTTTTTTGGCCCTTGTGCTCCCCACCCACATGAAAGCTGTGCAATCAGAAGTTAGTCCAAAGGTTCAATCCAGAAATCTGCACTGTTTATCCCATCTAACCTGAGCAGCTGTTAAGAGAGTCAATTCTCCTGCCAACACTTTGGCATAGCAAAGCGACTCGTAGTCTGTTCCCTAATACCCCATGATTCATGCTTGTTCTGTTCGCTTTCCCAGGAAGCACGGCTCAATTTGTCGATACTTTGCCTCTGCCAACATTGCATTAGGGGATTACTCATTCTGCTCCACTTTGACTTGTTTTGGGCACTCTTTTTAAGCTCAGTGGCCAGATAATCAAGGATGGTTGGGTCAAGTGATTTTCTAAATATTTGGGCTCCATTGGAAATAAGCTTTTTCTGGTCGGTGGCCTCGTCAAAGGTTAGGCAAACGGCAGGTTCGGATAAATATACTGTGGTAATGTCATGAATTTCTTGGGTGTCACGGCTGTATATTTAGAATCATATCATTTGCAAAGGAGATGCCTGTGAAATGTGTCATTTATATTGATATTGTTATCCAATAAAATCCAGTCTTAATATTGGTTCAGCTGACACTCCGTAATCAGTTCGTAAAAGTGATTTAAATCGGGAATCAATTCTATTTGGTTTCCTCAATTGAATCATTCCTCTCGCTACACGTGACAGTAAAGTCAATTACTAGGTCTAATCTAATATCGTTTTCTAGACTAGTGTGCTGTTATTTTTTTTCCTGGTAATATCAATCATGTTCCTCAAAGTTATTGTAGTAATTGTTTATCTCATTATCATGCTTTCACTATCCGTCGAGTGATATCTGAATGGCTGATGATTCAGAATTCTTTGGGTGATGACAGACAATGGAACATTGGTGAAAAGCAGTGACAAAAAAGTGATGACAGGAAAACAGTTGACTGAGTGGAACATTCTCAAATTTCAATAGTGTGACTAAGGCATCTCCAAATTGAATCGGTGTGCTACCGTCTAACCGTGAGAACCATTGATTGAGTGAAGAATGTCTGAAAAATAACGATGAGCAGTCTAATTGGTATCATTTTGCCAACTCTTACAACCACGATTGGCTAACGTTCCTCTAGCGATCTCTTCTTTACCTCCTCGACACATTCCCCTTCATGGTGTTTCTTTTGATTAGCAGTGTTGCATGAAAGCATCCGAGCTACCGTGGCCACTCAATGCCCTCCTTTGTGGAATGTACCAACTTCTATCTAATCAGTCCCCCTTTTTTCTGACGTTGGCAATTGGCCATTGATGACATTCCAGTGGAAGTCAATATTAAAACAAAAAAAATGCTATCTTTGAGAAATAAAGCCAAGCCATCCGGTCGCCCCCATTGTGGGCGTGACCACTGACTGCTTATACCACGCCCTTCTCAAGTGTAAAATTAATCATTATTATCATAGCTTGTTGCAAAGTAGAGGAAAAGTCCATAGAACTCATCTACCAAGCCAGCGAGGGTTTTTTGAACGCATCTCTCCCACTAGCAGAACTTAGTGAAAGCTAACATTGGCTTCCTTGGAATGCACCACTCATCAGCAGATAAAGATCACCCACAAAAAAAATTCTATTAAATTTTTTGTCTTGGGTTTGGTTGGTTGTCAGCCTCGCTGGCAGTCGACAAGTCGTTGCGTTCATTCAGGTTGGCCAGAATTGCTGAAATCTACCAAAAATATGGGACATTTTGTTGGGCAAGAAAATAGTAACTGAGTTATAGTAGTTGGCAAACAAGCTGCAGTTGATAGAAATAATAAATTATCCTTTTTGACAGAGCAAATGACCGAGTGGATTGTTTGATCACGAAATTCCCCCATGTTGTGTTTTTTAAAGCCGTACAGTCTTAGTTGGTTCCCATTCTTACAGTTTTTCCTTTGTTTTTCTGTAGATTACCTAGCAAAGCACGGGAGACTGAGTGAAATAGAGGCCAGGAGGAAGTTCTGGCAGATCTTGTCAGCAGTGGAATATTGTCACAACCGCAAAATTGTCCACCGGGATTTGAAGGCCGAGAATCTGCTGCTGGATAATCACATGAACATCAAAATTGCAGGTATGACAACATGCGTGACCGGTATTCTCTCGTGGGGGGAGGAAGAAATGCAGTTTTTTAATCCACAGCCATGCTCTGATGTCAGCGCTTACGTAGTTCAGAAATGTATTAACTACCCGCTTTAGTCATTCGCACGTTTGTGTTGTGAAGTGGTTCGGGTTTGCGTGTGAGATGAAGAAGGCCCTCTTTTCAAAATCGAATGTGAAAGGAGACAACTTCCCTCCCTAAGAAAACTGTAGCTTTGTATTTGAAGTGGGAAAACAGTGAATGAAGTTCCAAAAATGAAACAATACCAGATGTAGGCATGCAAGACCAGTGTTAAAATCTTTGAAGTAGTCCATTTATGGAAAGATATTTGGGAGTTTTGAAATTCAGTGACAAATTAAGGGAAATCCTGAATACTATTTTATATTTTTAGATTTTACAAAATGATTTTTGAACTAAAAACACAGAAAAAAATGATTAAAAAATTACAATTATTGATTTAAAAGGGGGAAAATCAGAAAATTTAAAATACATCTATACTCTTCATTTGAATTTTATCCTAAAACAGAAAGTCGGCACTCATGATTTACTTTCCCGGGCCACACAAAATGATGCGGCGGGCCAGATTTGGCCCCCGGGCCGCCACTTTGACACATCTGTATTAACCTGATGTGTCCAATTATAATAAGTGTTTAAGAAAGTGGTGATGAGGAAATCTGTTATTTGGAAGCAGTAATATTTGGAGCTACTCAATTGTTTGGACAGCACTTAAGGCGAAGAACCGTTTGAGAACATTAAATTACAGTTTCCATTTATTTGTCCACAATGTTCTAAACGAAAAAGGTCACATTTGACTGAAGCATATTACAGCCAGAGAGTTCCATTTTAGGGCTACATTTACTTGGCCCATTGTTTGCTCATCTGTTTCTCCGATTAATCCCAAGATTGCAACCTGAAGATGTTATTACCTCAATTTAAAGAGTTGCCTTTCACCCACCGGCAATTGTCCACATCACATATTAATTATGAAAAAACAATTGTCAGAACATTAGTTTTTTTAGCGATTAGGCAGGAGGTAAAAACATTGCACTGGGACGTAGTTAAGCTGCTTTGTTATTAGTATTCATCCTACCCAGAATTGAGGGTGAATTATGACTAACATTAGTGATGTTAAGACGGAAAAAAACATTTAATATAAGGAGAACACTTTTTGAAATACTCATCACTATGAATTGTCAGTTAAGGGGGGAATGAATTCTTTCAAAGTTTAATAAATTGCAAATCTGGTATAGCTCGGATAGAAAAAAAATATTATTGCATTTTGCAGCAATGCATTTTTTCAACGATGCTAGACAATCTGAATTTCGACAACCTGCAGGTTTTAAATGTCTTGAATGGATTTTTCATGCCGCTCAGAGTTTGGTGGAACCTGGTGGTCAAGTGGTTTGTTATATAATCTCTTTACAAGTCATGACACGAAAATCCTTGGCAGAGGTAAAAACTACAAAGAGACTCTGTTGTTGTTGAGTACCCAGCATAACACCACCTGTCTGCATCATATGACATGTTTGTGCAACAGAATCTTGGGTTGAGTCACTCGGGAAAATACATGACTCAACCATCTTCTTAGGACTATCGTGCTATCTGCAGCGCCACATAGTCTAAGACACAATTTTTTTGCTCCCTCCAACCAAACTATATGATTCAATTAATATTGGTGGACACTGAGTTAAATTAATTAATTAAATTGTTCGCTTCTTTCAGATCATGACATGACTAAAATTGTTATCACGATTAAAACAATAGTAAAGAATAAACCTGCATTGGCAAGCAGACTATTTTCAGCCTCACAAAAAAAGAAAAAAAGAGAAAACGCCAGAGAGAATTCTTTTAGTGGATCCACTCTGTGTTGTCCTGCATCTCATAATCGCTTAATTTGGCCGTGTTATTGTCCTATTGCGTTCATGCTCCGTGTTAGCCTTTATTGCTAACATGGTAAAACACATTTCTTCCTCATCCGCCTCTTCTCCTAAGCCTTGGTCTGGAACTAGCGTTCATCTCGCAACAGCGCCCCCGTTCTTTGTGGTGGTCAGTGTAATTACAGTTTAAAATTTAAATTTAATATTATCGTTGACAAAAATTATTTCACGATAATTATCGTTATCGTTTTATCGCATAGCTCTAGTTGTAACATTAGATGAACCTTTATCTGTAGACATTTCTAGTGTGTTAGTGCTTCTGCAATATTATGCTAATATTGTTGTGTGTGTGTATAACACACTCGCTGTGCAATTTGCCCGCAGCATGCAGCAGCTTTTTGACGCCAACCGGGTGGCTCAGTATTCCGCTGCACGAACTGGGTCACAGCTTCTAAAGCTAAATCTGCATTGGCAATAACAAAATATATCAACAACAAAAAACATTCTTACCTGTATCACATCTTGCCTTCAGAGCAGCATCACTACACTATTAGAAATGCTATAGTCGTTGGGCGTGGCACACCCCGACAAGTTTATGTAAAGGAAAAAAATAGCAAGAGGGCTAAGTTAGCACAATTGTCTGCTTCTGTTAATTTTGGTTCTGATTGCTATCACAGCATGAAATTGGCAAAAAGAAAACACCATCGTTTTTTTTTATTCCCTTATGCCACAGGAACTCTAGATCTGTGTTCATCACAAGTTCACGGTGAGAACTTCCTTTGAAACTGGGGAAAATATGCGGATGGTAGCTAGACGGAAAATACATACAATATTTCTTTTATGCTCAGTAGAGAGCAAAGCCTTTGATAGGTTCATATGAGTCATGTGACCTCATTTGGGGGATCTTTTTATTCATTGTATAAATGTGTTTTACAGCTATATATTACATTCTGACAAAAATGAATGACACTATGTATGGGGATATTACATAAAACACACAACATAATGTATTTAAGTGGTGTACCATTACGAGGAGAAAAACTAATGTATCATGCTGAATAGCAAACACTATAAAAAATGTCATCTCCACAATTGCTGTTTTATTTTTTTGCGATGGTTTCATTGAATTGAATGTCTTTTATTGTCATTATACAAGTGCAAGATTTAAATTGTAACCATGAAGTGCAGACATGAATAAGTAGTCAAAAATGAAGTGATTTAAAAAAGAATATTCACTATTTGATGCAGCTCTTGTATCATCATTAATTGTTTTGTTTTTGGCAGATTTTGGATTCGGGAACTTCTTCCAGCCTGGCGAACCGCTTGCCACGTGGTGTGGCAGCCCCCCCTACGCAGCTCCCGAGGTTTTTGAGGGCCAACAGTATGAGGGTCCACAATTGGATATCTGGGTAAGTTGTGTCATTAATGAAGTTTTGCAGCTTTGGAGCGCCTATTTTTTTTTCATTTATGTCCTAACAGCCAATTTATGTTCATGTTTTGGTGTATTTGTTTTTTTCAGAGCATGGGTGTGGTGCTATACGTGTTGGTCTGTGGTGCTTTGCCTTTCGACGGACCCACTTTACCTGTGCTCCGCCAGCGGGTACTAGAAGGAAGGTTCCGAATCCCTTACTTCATGACAGAAGGTAAGAATCCTATTTTAGCCAATATTTGCTTGAGATACACGCTGATCATGTTTAATCTGAGAGCAAGAAAAACATCGTACGTCATAGTAATGATAAAAAGATGGTCCCAAATAGGTCTCCGTTAACGGTGATTCGTAGGACTTTATCTTTAACAACGACAAAAATAGAGCTGTTGTTGATCTGTCTAAAATCACCACACCAAAGTCTTCCTGTCCAGCCTCACTTCTGACCAACTTCTCCAAATGTGCATGTAGTGTAAAAATAAAACTCACATGACCAGGCAAACAATTACAAAAAAAAAGCAGCCTATAGTCCGGAAAATACAGTAATTCAAAGGGGAAGACGAATAATTTCAAGTACACAATTCCTTTGTCTTTAAATGTATGCGATAAATTCGATGTGTCCCTTGAGCCAACCCAAGTCTGCCTTGCCTGTTTTTCTGTACCTCATCATTTTTCACAGCCAAAACGACACATTCTAATTTTTGTTTTGGTATGACTCACGTGCAACATGATTCAATTCTAAAGTGCAGTTTTTTTTTCGGGACACGGTCTGAATGCATTCATTGTGCAGCCAATGCTCCAATTGCCGTGTTTTTTGTGAGGGAACCTTGAAACAAGTCATCGGGGGAGGGGAGAAGGTCAGTCTGACTGTCCCTGAAGTTTAGGAGAGGGGTGTGCTGGGCTTCTTTTTCGTTAGTTGCTAGTCAATTGTCTGCTGAAGCTTAATTCACACTCTAGAACACGTGTCAAAGTGGTGGCCCGGGGGCCAAATCTGGCCCGCCACATCATTTTGTGTGGCCCGGGAAAGTAAATGATGAGTGCCGACTTTCTGTTTTAGGATCAAATTAAAATGAAGAGTATAGATGTATATTAAATTTCCTGATTTTCCCCCCTTATAAATCAATCATTGCAATTTTTTAATCAATTTTTTCTGTGTTTTTAGTTCAAAAATCATTTTGTAAAATCTAAAAATATATAGATCTATAAAAACTGAATATTCAGGGCTTTTAATCCAGTTCTTTTAATCCATTTATTTAAAAAAAATCAAAATATTATATCTAAAATGGTCCGGCCCACATGAAATCGAGTTGACGATATATTTATTTAATTTTTTTTTAAAGAACTGCATCGAAATCCCTAAATATTCAGTTTTTAATAGATCTTAAACAATGTTTACTTGAGCTTATTTTTTTTCTTAGTAAGGGAAAACTTTGTTTTTTAATTGAAAAGGAAGCAAAATATTTTTTACGTTCAATATTAAAGTGGAAAAAAGAAAATATTTTTATTTATTTTCAGATTTTACCAAATGCTTTTTGAACTAAAAACTAAACAAAAAGAAAGATTTAAAAAATTGCAATTATTGATTTAAAAAAGGGGAAAATCAGGAAATATAATATACATCTACAATCTTATTTTGAATTTGATCCTAAAACAGAAAGTCAGCACTGTATCATGTACATCATGTACTTTCTCGGGCCGCACAAAATGATGCAGTGGGCCAGATTTGGCCCCCGGGCCACCACTTTGCCCTAGAACATCTCATCAGTGTGAACCAACAACGGGTCTCCGTTAGTGCACGTTTGACTCCACATTACAGAAATTTGTGGCTGAAATACATCAGAAACAGTTTACCAGACTACCATTGAAACGTGAGTCATTGTGCGTAATTCAAATAAGAAATTTCTTCATGAATAGATTTACGACATCCCTCTTATTTCCCACCCTTCTTCTTTTCACTTTTGCTTTTGTCCGCTTTATGTGCTTTTAGTGCAAATATTCACATTTCATGTCGCTGTGACATAATAAGGAAAGATCTGTATCAATTTGCCTTGAGAAGTATTTCAAAAATAGGCAACAATTGATCACTTCAAATTGTCTTTTAGCCATCTTTTCAGCTACAAGCATCACTATCCTAAGATTCACATCACATTCTTGATAGTTCATCCAGGATAAATTTGTGGAAATATCTTATGCAATTATTCAATGAAGGAAGGAAACATTAAAAAATAAAATTTTGTGTAAAATGTCAGGACAAATATTTATTAGCCATTGCTTAAAATTGATTAGTATGACAGTTTTTCCATCCAATAAATCCAAAGATTTGCATCTTTTAAGCTGTTTTCGCAGTTAAGGATGCTGACATTTTTTTTGTCTTCATTAATGTTTATGACCACAGGATTTATATTTCAAGCAAAATAATGTCGACTTTAATAGGAAGCTGCTTTAGATAGACTTAATAATGAAGTACTGGCTTCTTAATGGGAGCGTTCTCCTTCACTTTGTGAATTTCTACAACTCTTGGAGCCCGTGAACGTTAACTGCAATGCTTCTGTTCTGCAGTCTGGTAGTGTAATGTCCTGGCCAGGAGCAATGTGTCAGTCAGTCAGCTAGCCAGCCAATCAGCATGTTCCCAGCAGTGTCCCCGACAGAGTGCACAACCTTCGTTCCCCTGCACCATATTCATCTTTCATTGTTGTTATAAACACAGCTGCGGCAACGAACAAAAACCAATTTGTCGATGACCGTACAGCGCTTGCTACTAAAATCCAAGTTTTTATATTTGTGTTGATGCGGTGCCTGGGATGTCTACCTTTTTTATTATTAAAAAAATATCTAGAGGTCATCTGAGGAACAATAAGCAAGTTAAATGAGGTTCCTGAGAAGACGTGACCTGATGCATATTCATTTTATTTCTCGTTTTTAATTACAAATTAGAATCTGTCGTTATACTCCATTGCAAAACACTATATAATAGCTTACATGTTATTGGTCATTTTTTCCCAGCAGTGTCACTAAAATCCAAGCTAAAAAGGGGAAATTAAAGAATACATTCCTTGCAGTCGTTCTTAAAATGCAAATCTACTAACTCATGGATGTTGTTCAAAAAATAGCAAATCTGACCTTGTCCCTGCTTTCCAGCAATTTAGGTTTTTAGGGATTATCCTTTTTTTATCCAATGAATAGCACCTCAAATTTACCCGTTATGTCACAAGCAGGTGTTTTCAGCATTCCCCAACTTCTCCAAGTATTAAATTCCCTTTTCCTAGCTTTTAGGAAATATCTCGTAGGCAAAAAATGAGAGCGTATAATGAATGAATAAAAAAAAATCCTTTTGAACATTAACTTTCGGAAAAAAAACATGTTTATGCTTCAGGAGCAGCAGTCCAAAAGTCCTAAGGGTGCCGTGGGTAGGCTAGGAATGCCGTTGAGGCGTTGCGGGTGCAGGCAGGGGACCTTTATCCTGTTAAGAAGCCAGCTGTGTCTGACGTCAATCTCATCTAACCATTAAGAAGATGTCAGGAGGTCTCGTTTGGACAGTAGGAAAGTAGGAAAGAGTGCAGACGTTGCTGTTTCAGAAAAGGACCAAATCTGAAATTGCATTTTACATTCAGTGTGGTGATGGCTATTGTTTTTTTTCTGTTCTCCCCCCGTCTTAGATTGCGAGCATCTGATCCGCCGGATGTTGGTCCTGGATCCGTCAAAACGCCTCTCCGTTGCCCAGATCAAAGAGCACAAGTGGATGACACTCGATGTTCCGGTGCAGCGGACGCTTCTGTACAAGCAGGCCGTCTCGGTGGAGGGCGAGACAGGCGTGGGCGAATACAGCGAGCAGGTTCTGCGTTTGATGCACAGCCTTGGCATCGACCAGCACAAGACTGTGGAGGTAATGACAGACACATTTGGCTTCTCTCACAATGCAGCATTGGAAAAGAAAATAAGATTTTTTCCTTCTCGTCTGCATGAAATAAATGACTTGAAGATCAACAGTCAGACCAAAAGCCAAGTTTTTTTTTTTAAATATCCCGATTGGCACGCTCACCATTGAAACTTTGATCAACCTTGATTCATTCTTGCAAATTCCAACGGTGTGATATAATAGTCGAGAATAGAAAAGAAGTCTCCTTGAGTCAGACTCTGACATCGCCGAGATCAGGAGCCCATTCCTTTGAAAAATAAATAAATAACCTTGTTGCCGTGATGTTATTTCTGCTCCAGTCTCTGCAGAATAAAAGCTACAACCACTTTGCCGCCATCTACTACCTGCTGGTGGAGCGGCTCAAGGCCCACCGTTGCAGCTTCCCGGTGGAACAGCGGCTGGACGCCCGTCAACGGAGGCCCAGCACGATAGCCGAGCAGACCGTCGTCAAGGTAGTTTGTGAATAATCCATAATAATAATAATAATAATTGGACATAGGCTTTGTCATCATGATTGACTCGACAAAAAGCCTAATTGTCATCATACCCAGAGACTGCGTATGACGAAATTGGTAGTGCTTCTCCATAAGGTGCGTTTTCCCGGCAAAAGACCCAAATAAGTGATAATTTCGGACTCGTAATTTGGCATTCTGCCGTGATGGATACTTCGCATCACCCCCCCGAACGGATCACTTACCTCTCACTGTCTTTCACTTACCTTCAGTCAGCCAGTAGGAGGCAGATCACCGCCCAACGTCTATTCATATTACCTCACCCCGAAGTTATTACGCAGAAAGGATTGTGTGTCGTGTTACCGCAAGTTTAGAGTCCTGATGGATGCGGGGAAAAACTGTCCTTAAGCCTATTTGTCCGTACTTTGTGGGACCTATAGCGTCTGCCAGAGGGCAGCAGCTGGAACAGATTGTGACCAGGGTGGTATGGGTCCCTGATGATGTTCCTGGCTCTGCCGAGGTATCGAGGGCTGGCCATGTCTTCCAGTGAGGGCAGAGAGCAGCCGACGATCTTCTGGGCAGTGTTAATCACTTTCTGCATGGCCTTTTTGTCTACTGCCGTGCTTCCAGCGTACCACACTGGGATGCAGTATGCCAGGATGCTCTCCACAGTGGCTCTATAGAAGGTTACCAGAAGCTTAGTGTTCAAGTTGTTCCTCCTGAATACCCTGAGGAAATGGAGTCGTTTCTGGGCCTTCTTCACTACTGCCGTGGTGTTTGTAGACCATGAGCTTATCCATGACGTGGACATCAATGGCGTCCTGATCAAAGCACTCTTATTCACACCTGCATCCAGAAGCCGGCTATTCATTTGGTTTCTCCACCTGCTCGTCTTCGCGGCCTTGATCTTTTCCACTTGATTATGCATTATTTTGTCGTTTGTCCCCCCCCGCCTAATTTATCGTTTGTAAAATTTTCAACAATGGTGGCAGCTCCTTTTGTTGCCTGGTCGCGCTTGGAGAGTCAACAGCTGTGGTTTGAAGAAAACCTCCGAACAATTTTCCTCTTTTTCTCCCTGCAGTCGTCTAGCGGCTCGGCCCAGGTGGGCTTGCTCCCGCAGGGGGTCCGTCTGCTGCGATCCCCCGCGGTTTCCCAGGCCGCCTCCGATGCCTTCGCGTTCGCCCAACCCACCTTGGAGCAGAATTTCATGGCCGAGGACGTCAACACGCCCAAAGTAAGTCCATAGAAACCGTCATTTTTGGACTAAGACATTCGTGATTTCAAGCAGTCTCACCAAATGTCACAAGAAAATTGCATTGAAGCTGCAGTGCGGGGGGGCGGGCTTGGCCGGGCGTGGCCAGGTGCGGGGGGCGTGGCTGCAACCGGGCCTCGGCGTGGCCATATTTGTAGATGTAAACGATTCCGGCGTGAGCAAAAAATCATGTGCGTTTCTATAATACCGTATATTCTCGCGTATTAGCTGCATCCGCGTATAAGCCGCACCCTTAAAATTGCCTTAAAATCGTTGAATTTGACGATTTCTCTGGTATAAGACGCCCCCTGATTCACAATTTTCACCTCCGTATTCATGGTTTTAATAGGGAGTACAAATGTGTTACTTTGAAGGGAAAATCTTAAAAAAAATCCTCCCACGTGGTATTTCTGACATTCTTGATGAATCGAAAGCATCATTGGCTGGGTTGCACATTCCTAAAGGGTGTTGCCTGCATGTAGACAAATTCAAAAAGAAAGTCATGTGACCAGTACAACCAGGAAGTGTGTTCTCAGCGATCTAGTTTGTCATCCCAAGATAAGATGACGGCGCCCTGAGGAGCGATAGCAGGCATAAGTGAGTTTTTTTTTCATGTTTTATGCAAGATTTTTTTCTTGAATTTCATTCATCGACATTAAAAATATTTTTTCAGTTCATTTCTAAATCTTTTGCGTTATGGCGCCTTGCAGTTTCGTGCATGTCAAGCCTAATTTGTGCACATATAAGCCGTACCCTCGATTCAGTCATTTTTTAAGCGGCAAATATGGCATATATGCAAGAAAATACAGTACTTATCAGACTCTTTGCTAGCACCCCCGTCGACGACCTCTGCAAATATTTCCACTAGTGCCCCCCTGACCACGCCCCTTCCCGCTCGTACTCCTCTAAACCCTAAACGGATTTGTTCCGCCACTGCCTCAGTTTACATTTGTATTATTACTGCATATGTACACCAAAGGCCAGTCAGCTCATTAGGCTTTAAAATTCCACGTCCAGGGTCAACGTGGGGTAAAAAATGTAGCGGCTCATCGTCCAGAAAATGACGACGGCCGTTTAACTCCTGGCGTATGTGTACACGGTCTCTAACCCCATATGACAGTCCATTCACATCCGGCTTTGGTTATGGAAAATGCAGTTATTATAGTCATTATGGTCCTGCCAAAGAATGTCCAGAAACATTATCCCGATGCGCTCTGACAGTGATTCGCTTTGATAAGCCAGAGGCGTGTGTGCGGCGGCGTGCGCGCGCACATGTGCCCGCATGTCATGCTTCTTTTGCATGCTTCGTCAACCTGCGAGAGTTCAGATGACTGGTCCTCCTCTTATGTAAGCTCCGAGCCAAAACGCTCACATCAGACGGGACAGCTGCACGTCCTGCCCCTCTCTCCGACCGGCACCCCCGTGCGCGCGCACGCTTTTTTTTCCTGTGTTTTTCTGTGCCAAGCACTGACCTTTTTGCTGCCGGCTTGTCATGAGTTGGCAGACGTTTACAGAAAGTCAGCCTCGCGCGTTTTTTCGGAGCCAAAACAAATTTATTTGCAGTTTATCACTCCCCGATATGTCTTTAACGGCGCGTCCTCCACCCTGGATTCCAGCAAAAAAAAATGTGTGTGTGTGTGGTTAGCAGAGCAGGACAGGGACACGGCAGCAGTGTGTGTCGTCAGTGTTATCTGCGTGAATGGAGTACGGTTATGTAAGCGCTCCTGTAATGATGTGAGCAAATGTGTTGCTGAGCAAACGCACATTGACAGGAAGCCGCTGGACACGACCACCAATCTGAATACTTTTTTTTTGCGCTCATTAACTTTGCAAGTTTTTTTTTTACCCCCAGGATTTAGCCTTATCCTTTGTTCTTCTCATCTCCGTCTCAATGATTGTTTCCCCTTTGTGTATTCTGTGTGAGTGTGTGTGTGTTTGTGAGACGGGGGGCTGTTGGGTAACAGCATTCCGTTCCCGGCGCGGTAGTGAAAACAGATGGAGAAGTTGGGACTTTGATGATGATGGGTTTCTGTGGTTATGTTTATGAAATTCATCTGTCGTAAATGCCTCCCCCCCCTCCCAAGGTTGCCATTTAGAAAAGGGCTTTGTCATTGAAAGAGTTAGTGTCGTCCTGTTTTGATCTTAAATTAGGGCCCATCATAAAATTTTCGAAGGATTATCGGCTTTTATTATTTACACATTTATTCAAGGTCGCAAAAAATTGTCTCGGTAAGTGGAACAGCAACAGATTAGGTTTATTTTTGTTATTACGTAATGAAACGTTTCAGGTTTTGTCAAGTTGACGGCAACCAGTCTGTGCATTCTATAATGTAGCACTCTGTAATTTAGATGACAACACCTGGTATGTTTTTCTTGGGAAAGTCAGTAGCTCAAAGTGTCTATAAGAGCGTAAACCGAAAATGTATGACCTCTTTATTTAAATTCTAAATTTATGCCCCTACACGAGCACAGCTCATAATGTGATGTCTGTTATACCCATACACACATTAATAGAATCAAGCAAAAATGCATTTCATAATTAAAGACAAAAGAGCAGATTATGTGGGATACTTGCGTTTGATTGGCTAAAATATTACTAGCCTTTATTTAGTTTTTCATCACTATAAGTAAACTTCAAATCTCGGTTATTTCACTTCATTCATTAAGATTCTTTCTGCTGGGGTTCATACAGTAAAAGTGTCAGCTTTCTTTTTCACAATCTGACATTATTTTCCAAGTAAAATAAGTGATTCAGCTTTTTATTTTTGGGTCCCAAAAATGAAATTGAAATGGCTAAAATGAACAAGAGTTTCTTGTAAACCCCGTTTAGGTAAATGGCTGTCTGCTGGACCCCCTGCCTCCCTTAACTGTACTTCGCAAGTCCTCCACCTCGTCTCCTAGCAACATGATGGAAATGTCGATTGATGAGGGCATCGAGACCGAGGAGCCAGACACAGAAGAGGACACACCCCACATGCTATTAGCTTATCAGACGGCTCGTTTCGGCCAGAGGCGACACACCCTCTCCGAGGTCACTAACCAACCGGGAACGTCCAACCAGGGTACGTCAGCTCATCTTACATCAACGTAGATTTTTTTTCCCCTTCCATTTTAGCGAGACCTTTTTCTTCTTTTCCTTCTTAGGTAAACTATTCGCTCTCTGTCACAACCCCTCTACGGGAAGCATGGACTCGGACATGGGCTACGACATGGGCTCCGTGCACAGCGACCTCAGTCTGCTGGAGGACTCCCCCTCGCTCAGCGAAGTGGTCCTAGCCAACAGCACGGCGTCCCGCGTCCCGCCCACGTCGTTCCTGAGCGCGCGGCCCGCCAACCCGGCCATGGCCGCCCTGACCTCGCAGCACAGGGACGCCCACAACCGTTCGCCCATCAGCTTCCGAGAAGGACGCCGCGCCTCCGACACGTCCCTCACCCAAGGTCAGTCGCCCGCTCCTCCTCAGCCTCGGTACGATTCCACACCCTCGTCACAGTCCGGACATACGTGGCGGGACCGAAAATGTCACCCATAACAGAAGGACGCGGGTTCGACGGCGAGAAGAAGTGTCAGTAAACTGTCAAATCGTGTCTCTTTGGGTGCCGTCGCAGGGTTTGAGAAGAGTTTTGACATCCAAGCGCGTGCGTCCGCTAACAAACCCCCGCTAAAGCTGCTCCTTCCTTCACACCTTCCGATGAACTGTACATAACCATCTACATATGGCACATATAGTATCTTCCCGATTGGCTCATTCTCACCCTCTCACTCACACCCCTCCACCCCTCTCTTTCTCAGCACCCCTCCCAGCCACCTCCTCCACTCAGGCCCTCTGATGTCTGATTCACATCATGAATCACCCGCCGATATTAGGTTTCAACCCACATATGTCGCCATCTTCCCTTTTTCTACCGCTCCCGAAGCCGCAGTTTCCCCTGCAGCCGGTCGGCGCACACGGCCCGTCTCGTTTTTTTCTTTCGCTCTTATGTTTCCGGCAGCACGCAATGAACCCATGATGTCGTACTCGGTTAAGTTATTCACTGCCATTGACAGAGGTTAACTTCCAAGCCATTTTGACTGAGAAGGGATGGCTACAAATAATAGAAATTGAACTGAAGGTTAATTGAATTGGACCTCTATTGTATTTAATGTCAGGCATGGATTTTGTTCATTTTAAATTGGAGACATTTAGTTTTTAGTTCTACGCCGTCAGTGGTTACAAGGGCTGCAATGGCATTTGCTCAAGAGCAGACCTCCATTCAAGTCCTAATTATGGATCAACACTAAATGGTACTACCTCATATTTCCACGTACTGCACATGGCGACCTTTAATTACATTGGCCTATGCCCCATCCTGCCATTTAAAAAAACGGCAATCAAAACCTTTGCACAGATAATTAGTAGAGGATTTTTGTACATCATCACTCCCTTTCCGTGTTTTCTATAGCCTTCCTGATCTTTGTTCTCTCACATGACAAGTCAAAAATACAATTACAGCTTGAGAACATTAGTTTCTTCAGCTATTGACTGACAGCTAGTTTTTTTCGTCCTCTTTGTAGAGAGAGAGAAAGTTGACGCAACGGATTCTTTTGCGTCAGACCGCTGACTCGGGTTAGAAATAACTCCCACCACCACAGTGAGTCAGGTCCTATCGTTAGCAGCCACAGCTCATCACCACTGGATGGCTCTTATCAGACACGCACACTCTCTTGCGCGCATTCGCCATCTCGCCCACGACGAACGACTCGGTGACATACGTCAGCAGAGGCCATTGTGAAATCTGACTGAGAATTATTCCCACAGGTTTAGTCGCCTTTCGACAGCATCTCCAGAACCTGGCGAGGACCAAAGGCATCCTGGAACTGAACAAAGTCCAAATGCTGGTCGAGCAAATGGGCTCCGCGGACGGGACCACCATGGGCCACCCAGGACCCCAGCACCACTTGCACAACCTACTGGAGGTCAGTAACACTGGATCGCGCATCAAGCATTCACGGAAGACGTTAGCTTCTCCACTCCAGTCTGTTTAGACACGTACCATATTTTCACGACTATAAGGCGCACTGCATTATAAGGCGCACCCTCAATGAATGACATATTTTAATTTTTTTTCCATATATAAAGCACACTGGATTATAAGGTGCCCTGTCTATTTTGGAGAAAATTTAAGACTTAAGTGCACCTTATAGTCGTGAAAATACGGTATTTTAAAAAAACAAAAACAGGCAACCCGACTGTTGTGTAACCCCTCGAGAGCTGGCCAACTGAGTCTTGTTTACAGTGTCTGGCCCCCCCTCAGGGCCTGGAGCCGTGGCCAAAACTGAATGCCACCATTGTCAAAAGTAGTCCGTCTTACCCAAAGCAGAGACGGCCATTGGAAAAAAACTGAATCACGAGGTCGCATTGTACGGGAACAACCTCCATAGTTTTCCAGTAAATAAAAACAAAAACAGACAATGAATAACCAAAGCTGACAAGACCAGCCTTTTTCCCACCAATGTTCCCCATCTTTCATAATGTAATACCATAGCTCATAGAGTTGGGGAGGCGGGGTGGCATCATCCTTTTAATATGCGCTCATTCTATTTAACTAATGTGTAATCCCTGTGGGACATGCCGTTTCATGGAAGGCATCTGGCTGATCAGTCAACACAAAGACATTTTGGCAGGGCATGGTATGGATAGACCACTTAGAAGACGCCTAGAAGCACTCAGTCCCTGACGCGGCTTGATGAAGCAAGATGATTTGTTTTGTGTGTATAGTCATTGACAACTTGTGCTTGAACTTCTTGTTGTTTGTGTTGGAAGACCGAGGCAACCAAGCAACAGGAGGGTCCGACTTTATACCAAGGGGGCTCGCAGCCGCCCCTGCTGTCCCGTAGGCAGAGTCTGGAGACGCAGTTTCTCACCCATCGTCTGCAGGTATGCTAACCTGTAGCTTAAAATGCTAAATGAACACGGACCTTCTCTTCATCCATTGGTACAATTAGTTGGACTTCATTCAATGTTGGAGATTTCTCAGCCCTTTCTAGAAATGTGACATAAGTACAAAGTCACATTGCATTTGGACATAGGAATCCAGTTCAGAAAATAATGTAAACAAGGAAAGGAACATTGTGGGGTGACAGTTGTACAAGGCTTGATGTAAACCAAGGGTGTCAGACTCGGGTTGGTTCGCGGGCCGCGTTAACGTCAACTCGATTTCATGTGGGCCGGACCATTTTAGATATAATATTTCGATTTATTTTTTTAATAAATTGATTAAAAGAGCTGGATTGAAAGCCCTGAATATTCAGTTTTTTATAGATCTAAAACAATGTTTATTTGAGCTTTTTTTAATATATATTTTTATATTTTACAAAATGATTTTTGAACTAAAAACAGAAAAAAATGATTAAAAAATTACAATGATTGATTTAAAAGGGGGAAAATCAGGAAATTTAATATATATATCTATACTCTTTATTTGAATTTGATCCTAAAACAGAAAGTCGGCACTCATCATTTACTTTCCCGGGCCACATAAAATGATGCAGCGGGCCAGATTTGGCCCCTGGGCCGCCACTTTGACACATGTAATGTAAACTCTGAGCTTCTCGAAAAACACCTGTAAATTGAGTCGCTACTATATTTTCACTACCTTCAGTTAATTGATTGTACATTTTGCGCAATTGGTTTAATGAGGGGCTTATCTGATAGCCACTTTTTGTGCCCAAAAGACCAACGTTCTGGCCAACAGTCCTACAAGCTGCCAGATGTTTTGTAAGGAATCTCCCCGAAGTTTAGAGCAGCAGCTACAAGAACACCGGTGAGTTTTTTTTCTTCCCTTACTAGATGTGGTACTGGTCTATCCAGTTAGGCAGATAGTTAACAAACAAGATATTTATTTATGAACCTTGGACGGTTTACAGACCAAATGTTTATTTATTGCCTACAACCTTTGGAACAGAAGTTAAAATGTCTGGATAAGTGTTTTCAAATTACATTAGCATATATCCATGTGGGAAAAAAAATATTCTACGGTGCTGTAAATTTAATTTTTTTAAAGATATGAACCATCTTATAAAATGCATTTCAAATTAGAGTAATCAGTACAACTAAGGCGCACTAACATACAGTAATACGTAGTTTTATTTTTGTTGTTGAATGGTGATGACAAGTGACAAAGTTGATTAAGCGGCAAGAATCTGTTTTTAACTGAATTTTAGCAACATTTGCAATCCCAAAACCATACCATGAATTCATAAGGTGTTAAAGAAATTAAACTACTAAATTATTTGGCAGCCACTCGTTATGGCACGAGGTATCAAGACAATTTGGACCGTTTTTGGGCCAAATCTACCTCTTGATGAGAGGCAATCTTGATGATTGAAGTCATTCAATATCGCCAAAGAAAAATCTCCGCGGTTATGACGCTCTAAATTGCTCGGTAGAACAACACGTAGCCAATTAGAAAGCACTGATGAACGCAAGCATCCATAAAGACAAAGACATTTCAGGTAATTTTCGGTATAAATCTGTCATTCCTATCCCGAATTTTGCTTTTCTGTTCGGCTGGGATATCTTACAGGCTTCTAATCGCCCTCCTGTTTTCACTTTGAGCTCGGCCAATATCTTTTATGTAACGGCTTCATCGTGATAATCTTTCCTGGAAGCCGAGTTTGTTTGATCAAGCTCTAATTTTAGCGCAGCGACAGCCAGCCATGTCGAACCAGTCACGCGTCTAACTGGGCTGTGTGGTCCTCGCAGACTGAATCAGAAGAGGATGTACCTGCAGCAGTCGCAGGGTCTGGGCTTGCCGGTCTACTTCAATCAAATGCAGATCGCCGAAGGCTCCTACCCGAATGTCGGCGCCCCCCTGGACCCGGCGGGCTCCCAGAACTCGCCCCCGATGTCGGTCGGCGGATCCCAGCCTCCATCGCGGCAAGACGCCTCGCCCTTGTACGGTCACCCTCACAGCCTGAGCCCACTGATGGAACCGGGGGAGGGCACGCTTTACGACCCCTGCCTGAGTCACCACCACTATCCCCAGCACCCTTCCAACGTCCCACTCCTTCAGCAGCACCCCTTACCGAGCCTCCATCACCCCCACCTCCACCACCATCACCACCACCAGTTGCCTCACGAAACTTCTGCTGCTAGTCTAGGCTTCTGCTACCCCGTCGAACAGCAAGCCTCCGAAGCCTTCCCGGCGCCCCAGTACGAGTTCCCCATAGACATAAGTCTGCTCCCCGGTCCCGCCCACGTTGGCGAGGCCGAAGCGCCCGGCGCGGTGGCCTCCGCAGAACCGGGCGAGCACCGTGGTCTGGTTCTCGCCGAACTGCAGAACCCGCTCCTGGATAGCGAGATGATGGAAACGGTGGACTCCCAGCACGGCTTCGTGCTGGTTAACTGACGCTGAAAGCAGTATTAAGCACGGAAAGCAGCGTTAAGAGCAGATTTGGAGATGCGAGTGTAGCAAACGGCGAGGGTAGAAAAAAAACTGAAAAACGGTGGTTCTCGTACGACGAGGGAAAACTGTTATTTCCTCGTTGGGGTGAACCTTTGGAGAACCGTTCGTACCAAAATCCTTCCCTTAGCTGACCTCCTTAGCCTCCCTGTACTCCTTCTCGTCGGCGCCACGCGGGCGCGGAGAAGAGATCGCCGTGGGAATTCTTGCGCCGCGGGGCGAGAAGCCGATGATCACGGCGGGATGATCTCGAGCACGGCGGAGGCGTTTCACGCCGGAATGGTTGGAAAGTGAACTCGTTCTGGACTGACTGGCAACCAAAAGCACAACATGGCTGACGAGGATGGCAAACTGTTGAATCATTGATTCCGAGCGATGGGTTTATGTTCTAGGACATGATTTGATATCCCTGATTTGGAGCTATAACTTCATGTCACAGTACTTTTTTTTTTCAGTCCACGTGGTACCGCGAAACATCTAGAAACTGCACCCAAGGAAAAACCACATTTACGTGGGACCCTATGTTAGAACTCTTGGGAATCTAGACATGTAAAATCTGGAAATCTCAACTGTAAAGGAATAAGCTAAGGTTTTAGGATTAAAGTTTGCTGACATGCTTAAGTGTGGTTCATCCTTGGGTGCCATTTCCAGATGAACGACACTTAAGTAAATCCACTATTTCTTATTTCTGATACATTGCTCGATCTTTTCAGACTTGAAAGGTTTTTATGAATCAACAACAGATTTCTTTAGTCCTAGAAAACAATCTCGCTTAAGTGTTGTTCATCCTTGGGTTCAATTTTCAGGCGTTTGTGGTGTTTCACAAAACAACAGTATTTTTCAGGTGAGTCTTCAACAGTTCTTGTCATTGTTATTCAAAAACTTGATATCACAGTTATTGACTAATTGCTCAGGACCTTTTTGAGCATTCATTAGCCACCCTCATAACGAGCTTAATTGTCTTCACGAGTCAACAAAGGCTGAAAATCAAGGATGTCAAATCAACGTTTTCAGGCTTTCCCATTTGTTAATGTTGTTCTTGACGCTCTAGTCGACAACAATACGAAACTTTGGAGTGAAAAGAGAAGACGACGAGCCACCCTCATTTATCACCATGCAGAATTTCAAGTATGACCGCGCACGAATAGGTCGCACGGGGTCAGGGGAAGGGGTGCCGGAGCACAACAGTCGTATTAATTATTTGCAACACTATTAATGAAGACACTCAGTATTTTGACCGGCCGGCTACACACGCATAACCCACGGATCTCTTCAGTGTTTTCTTTTGTAACTACTGAGCTTACACTACTGAAAAAGGCTCCCAACTCCGGGGGTGCTTGATTTTGCCCATTGGGATAAATGAGGGCGCTCGTGGCCAATGTTTCCGCGACAACAACTTGCTAATTCTACCTATTTTTGTGGCAATACTGAAGCAATATTATCCCCCCTCCGAGGTGATGATGATGATGATGAATGATGAATGATGCAGGGTCCAATCCCATCGCTTCGGCCGACGACATCAGCGAGTGAGCGCCAATGCGAGTGAGTCATTTATTTTGTTTGTTTTGCACAAGTCGGAGAGAATGTCACGTGACTGAAAAGGGCCGGACCGCTTCTTGGCCAACGAATGTAACGGATGAACCCGAGCGAACGAGCGGGACCACTTTGGTGTCGGTGGCGGTGGCGGTGGCGGGCGGGACGAGAGACACTTTTCAAAAAGAAAAAAAAATAAAGGACAAAAGTACTTTTAGTTTTAGCCGCGCTCAGACTGATGAATGCATTTGAAATATCTTGCGGGTATGATGATGACAACATTTCAAGTGAGTTTGGAGAAGTGTCCACGTGAGTTAGCTTGCACATCGTTTGTAGCAACCATCACGGACTTTGAGCTTAAATCCACCGTTAATTTAATTGTTTTATTATTTGCCGTTAACGGCAATCGACTTCCCCTATTTACCAAGTACTTTTGGGGCCAAGCTGAAAAGCAAAACATGGAAATGTGGAAGAATGTGTTGGTAGATGTTATCTGAGAAGTAAAAATAATCACGTGTTTGACAAGGACATAATTTAAAATTAATAAATTTCAAGTACTGTTCAACAAATAAAATGCATTATTGATATAAAATCACTATTTTGAAATTGAGGTGGAAAATTCTAAAAGTACTCTTATCAAATTTTAGGCTTGGAATTATTCCCAAAACCTATTTCTAAAAAAAGAAGTATATATTTATATATATAATAATGAGAACTTTATAGACATTTCCACTACCGTCTGAAATTTTATAATCATTCACTTGATCAATTCTTGGAAAAATCCATCTTTTGGACCTTCGATTTTTGACATTTAATCCCTCAAATTAAAGTACAATTCTGATTTTGAATTTTGACATGCACTTAAAATATTTGGTGGACATTTTTCATTTATTCTCATCATTATTGGAACAATGCAGCAATAATTTTTCTTTAAAAAATATAGATACATTTGGCAAATATTTGAGCATTCCCTCAGTAAATTACAACTTTGCAAAAAAAAAACGTGTACAATCTTTTTCAGATTAGCCCTAAAATTCATTGGTAGTAGTACTGTCTTTTAAAAACCCTTACATCTAATAACTCATCAAAACTGAACCTTTTTAGACCCGCCCCTTTTTTTTCTCATATTTTGACCACATAGCACAATTTTCTCACCTCACATTTTCATAATGTTACGCTAAAAACTGGCAACTCCAGCAATAATAACCGATGCTTTTTGTCTTTGACGCATCGCAGCCATAAAAGACCCCAAAAAAGACTCCAATATCGCATTCATCCATTTAAAACGTGGACATTTGTTAGATAAATTGTACAAATTAGCATCAAATAGTGCGTTGGTGGTATTTGTATTCTGTGTGCCTTTTACTTTCCACATTTTAATGACGGTGATGAATTGAATTCTCATGTTTAGTATTGATTTTGTCAATGAATCCCGCCCCCTTTGAGTAGAAACCCTTTTTACAAAAGGTACCAAAACCAAAGTCCCTCAAAGATTTTGTTAGTATAGTATGAGCCACTTACAAAAAATCATTTTTTATTTTGGTGGCCACGTGTGTCAAAAGTATTCTAGCAATATTTTTTGTGTATAGTTGAAAAACGGAAATCCTACGGATACATACTAAGTGGATAAAGTACATAGATTTTTTTTAAGCCACGCCTCCCGCCCACTTTGAGCCCCTGCTGATGAAACGCAACGTGAAATAGATTATTTCTATTTTTCCCCCCTCATTGTCGTCGACCACACATAAGCTAACTTGCTGTTGAGATTAAATAAAGGGTTATTGAACAGCTAATTTGCTGATTTACTGTCTTATTGTAGCATTTAGCTGCTGCCAAGAAAAAATATTTTTCACATTAAAATGGCATACATTTTTTATAGCGTGTAAGTTTACCAGCCGTAACCATGCCAAGATTTTAATCATTGATTTTGATCCCTAATTATAATAGAAAACCACCGTTAACGTCCATACGATCCCTAACATTAAAAAATAAAAAAATGATCCCAATGTATTTTGTTGCTATAGACAGCAATATGACTGTTATGATATTTCTAAAATGTATCGCATAACTTGGAGCTAAACACGCAATGTTAGAGGACCTTTTTTAAATCATATTTTTTTTAAATGTTAAAGAAATTGTTGCAATTACGTATTTTGAAAAGTATTAATTATGCGCCTTAATTGTTTCAACATACGCAGGCAACATGAGGAGTGCCATATGACTCAGACGGAATGATGTCATTATGCTAAATATGTCTTTTTTAATTTTTTTATTTCTTAGCTTACGCAGGCAAGACTGCCACACGGTTGAGAAAGACACACAGCAAGTTTATCTTTATTCCATTTCGATACAGCAACGACAAAAATTCTATACGCCCTATTCAATTGCCAGATTTTTGTGGTATAAAAGTATATCATTTTTAAAAATTTCCATTACTCTAAAATGTGTTCAATGGGTTTCAGCACATACTTGCTACTATTTAAAGATGCACTAAAGCCCGATTTGTTTGGATTATTTTTTAAATAACTTTAGGAGCCATTTTACCAAGTTTACGTCAAGGTGCCCAGAATGTCATTTTTCAAAGTGGCGTTTTAGTTGGTCTTTTTTTTTTTTTTTTTTTTTTTGGTTCCTGCAAAATTCATAACAGATTTTTTTGCAGAAGACGCTATTCTTAAATCAGACTGTTTGTAAAAAGTTTTAACAGTCTACATCAAAATTGAAAACGGCGCTCTGGCAACCCGGACGCCGACCCAGAATTGATCTCGTGATTGGACGATTTGTGGAGGGCGGGACATCTGTTGTAAATGGAATCAAAACAATCACTTTAATTGGGTGACGATCGAACGGAGACTTAACCATTGACAAATGTTAGAAGTATTTTTGGGGATAAAAATGTTCCTTTAAACCAAGGGTGTCAGACTCGGGTTGGTTCGCGGGCCGCTTTAACGTCAACTTGATTTCATGTGAGCCGGACCATTTTAGATATAATATTTAGATTTTTTTTATATAAATGGATGAAAAGAACTGGATTAAAACCCCTGAATATTCAGTTTTTTTATAGATCTAAAACAATGTTTATTTTAGCTTTTTTAAAATTTATTTTTAGATTTCACAAAATGATTTTTGAACTAAAAACACAGAAAAAAATGATTAAAAAAATAGCAATTATCGATTTAAAAGGGGGAAAGTCAGTAAATTTAAAATACATCTATACTCTTCATTTGAATTTGATCCTAAAACAGAAAGTCGGCACTCATGATTTACTTTCCCGGGCCACAAAAAATGATGCGGCGGGCCAGATTTGGCCCCCGGGCCGCCACTTTGACACCTGTGCACTATATCGATGTAGCGCGTCAGCAAGCAATGTACCCAAACTTAGTCAAGCTGTCAGCAACATCTACAGAATCTTGAATTTAGTGCATATTTAGACTTTTAAGTGTGCCTTGCGTTAGTAAATATGTGCCTGCCTTTTGTTCGTACGGTTTATTAACGCTTAATAAGGGGAATTGCAATCTTTAATAAGGGGAGCAATTGGCACAAGAACTGAAAAGCAAGGCTTTAGTTGGCAAAGTGTTTGATCGGAGAAGGTGACAAGAACACCTAATCCACGGATTGACGTGCGAGCGGAGGCCGGTCCGATATCGTCACGGAAAACAAACGCGCAATAACCGAATCATTCCGAGGAGTGTGAAGGACACAGCGGACATTTATTTTATTTAAACTGGGAAAGAAAGTTCCGATTTCTAGAAGAATTGAATTAAATTTGAGTGCAAAGCAGATGAGCAGCAAAGCTCAACTGTGTATTTCTCCTCCCTCGTTATAAAATACACACACATCGGGTCAAAGTACGCTTTGATGACATCAGCGGTCGCCTTGACAACGGGGGAGGGAGCATTACAACATCCAACTGCGTCTTTGCCGGCAGAAGATGGGGAGGGGAGAGGAGGGAAGGGGGGTCCGGATTAGAGCTGTGCCGCTCATTAAAAAAAAGAGACGTTAATAAGGCTTTGCTTTCTTGACATGAAATCGTCAGCTGTGTTTTTCTTATGGATTTATTTTTTTTTCTCTCCTGCAAATGACGTAAATGCATCGCGCGTGCTGCGTATTAGCGGCGGAACTACGATGGCCCTCGCTAACGTGAAATCGTCTCGTAAAAGACGGGAGAAAATATAGAATGATGACTCGTGTGTTTCTTATGGAAAATGTCAACTTTTTCCGTCGCTATTTTAAGCGCTTTTGTTTTTGTTCCCGTTTTTCTTGACACGAGCACAAAACGGAAATAATTTCCCAGGAGACAAAAGGCCGGCAATAGTTGAGTTTTTGTTAACTCATTGGCTGCATGTTTTATCAAAATTTGATATTTGTAATGATTTAATTTGGTTTTACAAAAAAAATCATAGTTGCATGTTATTTGTCGTCCAATTTTTTGGGTTATTTAAAAAATGACCATGTATAGTAAGGCTTTTTTCTTAAACAATGATGTATAGTAAGGCCTTTTTTTAAAGACCATGTATAGTGAGGATTTTTATTTAAAAAATGACCATGTATAGTAAGGCCTTTTTCTTAAAAACGACATAGTATAGTAAGGCTTTTTTCGAAAAAACGACATAGTATAGTAAGGCTTTATTTCATTGAAAAAACAACCATGTATAGTAAGGCTTTTTTTCTTAAAAAACGACATAGTATAGAAAGGCTTTTTTTCTTTAAAAAATGACATAGTATAGTAAGGCTTTTTTTTCGTAAAAAAACGACATAGTATAGTAAGGCTATTTTCATAAAAAAATGACATAGTATGGTAAGGCTTTTTTTTCGTAAAAAACGACATAGTATTGTAAGGCTTTTTTTAGTAAAAAAGACATAGTATAGTAAAACTTTTTTTCCCTAAAAAACGACATTGTATAGTAAGGCTTTTTTTTTCTCTCGTAAAAAACGACATAGTATAGTAAGGCTTTTTTCCCGTAAAAACGACATAGTATGAAGGCTTTTTTTCGTAAAAAAACGACATAGTATAGTAAGGCTTTTTTTCCCTAAAAAACGACATTGTATAGTAAGGCTTTTTTTTTCTCTCATAAAAAACGACATAGTATAGTAAGGCTTTTTTCCGTAAAAAACAACATGGTATAGTAATGCTTTTTTTTTTTTCTCGTTAAAAAACGACATAGTATAGTAAGGCTTTTTTTCGTAAAAACGACATAGTATAGTAAGGCTTTTTTTCGTAAAAAACGACGTAGTATAGTTAAGCTTATTTTTCGTAAAAAACGACACTGTATAGTAAGGCTTTTTTCCGTAAAAAAACGACATAGTATAGTAAGGCTTTTTCCCGTAAAAAAACGACATAGTATAGTAAGGCTTTTTTTCGTAAAAACGACATAGTATAGTAAGGCTTTTTTCGTAAAAAACGACATAGTATAGTAAGGCTTTTTTCCGTTAAAAAATGACATAGTATGATAAGGCTTTTTTAGTAAAACACGACATAGTATAGTAAGGCTTTTTTTTGTAAAAAACGACATAGTATAGTAAGGCTTTTTTTCGTAAAAACGACATAGTATAGTAAGGCTTTTTTTCGTAAAAAACGACGTATCGTTAAGCTTATTTTTCGTAAAAAACGACACAGTATAGTAAGGCTTTTTTCCGTAAAAAAATGACATAGTATAGTAAGGCTTTTTCCCGTAAAAAAACGACATAGTATAGTAAGGCTTTTTTTCGTAAAAAAACGACATAGTATAGTAAAGCTTTTTTCGTAAAAAAACGACATAGTATAGTAAGGCTTTTTTCCGTAAAAAAACGACATAGTATAGTAAGGCTTTTTCCCTAAAATCAACATAGTATAGTAAGGCTTTTTCCCCTAAAACGACATAGTATAGTAAGGCTTTTTTCGTAAAAAACAACATAGTATAGTAAGGCTTTTTCCGTTAAAAAATGACAGTATGATAAGGCTTTTTTAGTAAAAAACTACATAGTATAGTAAGGCTTTTTTTGTAAAAAACGACATAGTATAGTAAGGCTTTTTTTCGTAAAAACGACATAGTATAGTAAGGCTTTTTTTCGTCAAAAACGACATAGTATAGTAAGGCTTTTTTCGTAAAAAGCGACATAGTATAGTAAGGCTTTTTTCCGTAAAAAAATGACATAGTATGATAAGGCTTTTTTAGTTAAAAACGACATAGTATAGTAAGGCTTTTTTTGTAAAAAACGACATAGTATAGTAAGGCTTTTTTTGTAAAAAACGACATAGTATAGTAAGGCTTTTTTTCGTAAAAAACGACATAGTATAGTAAGGCTTTTTTCGTAAAAAACGACATAGTATAGTAAGGCTTTTTTTCGCAAAAACGACATAGTATAGTAAGGCTTTTTTTCCCTAAAAAACGACATTGTATAGTAAGGCTTTTTTTTTCTCTCATAAAAAACGACATAGTATAGTAAGGCTTTTTTCCGTAAAAAACAACATGGTATAGTAATGCTTTTTTTTTTTTTCTCGTTAAAAAACGACATAGTATAGTAAGGCTTTTTTTCGTAAAAACGACATAGTATAGTAAGGCTTTTTTTCGTAAAAAACGACGTAGTATAGTTAAGCTTATTTTTCGTAAAAAACGACACTGTATAGTAAGGCTTTTTTCCGTAAAAAAACGACATAGTATAGTAAGGCTTTTTCCCGTAAAAAAACGACATAGTATAGTAAGGCTTTTTTTCGTAAAAACGACATAGTATAGTAAGGCTTTTTTCGTAAAAAACGACATAGTATAGTAAGGCTTTTTTCCGTTAAAAAATGACATAGTATGATAAGGCTTTTTTAGTAAAACACGACATAGTATAGTAAGGCTTTTTTTTGTAAAAAACGACATAGTATAGTAAGGCTTTTTTTCGTAAAAACGACATAGTATAGTAAGGCTTTTTTTCGTAAAAAACGACGTATCGTTAAGCTTATTTTTCGTAAAAAACGACACAGTATAGTAAGGCTTTTTTCCATAAAAAAACGACATAGTATAGTAAGGCTTTTTCCCGTAAAAAAACGACATAGTATAGTAAGGCTTTTTTTCGTAAAAAAACGACATAGTATAGTAAAGCTTTTTTCGTAAAAAAACGACATAGTATAGTAAGGCTTTTTTCCGTAAAAAAACGACATAGTATAGTAAGGCTTTTTCCCTAAAATCAACATAGTATAGTAAGGCTTTTTCCCCTAAAACGACATAGTATAGTAAGGCTTTTTTCGTAAAAAACAACATAGTATAGTAAGGCTTTTTCCGTTAAAAAATGACAGTATGATAAGGCTTTTTTAGTAAAAAACTACATAGTATAGTAAGGCTTTTTTTGTAAAAAACGACATAGTATAGTAAGGCTTTTTTTCGTAAAAACGACATAGTATAGTAAGGCTTTTTTTCGTCAAAAACGACATAGTATAGTAAGGCTTTTTTCGTAAAAAGCGACATAGTATAGTAAGGCTTTTTTCCGTAAAAAAATGACATAGTATGATAAGGCTTTTTTAGTTAAAAACGACATAGTATAGTAAGGCTTTTTTTGTAAAAAACGACATAGTATAGTAAGGCTTTTTTTCGTAAAAAACGACATAGTATAGTAAGGCTTTTTTCGTAAAAAACGACATAGTATAGTAAGGCTTTTTTTTCGCAAAAACGACATAGTATAGTAAGGCTTTAAAAAAAAAACGCCATAGTATAGTAAGGCTTTTTTTTCCGTAAAAAACGACATAGTATAGTAAGGCTTTTTTCCCCTAAAAAACGACATAGTATAGTAAGGCTTTTTTCCCTAAAAACGACATAGTATAGTAAGGCTTTTTTTCCGTAAAAAACAACATCGTATAGTAAGGCTTTTTTTTTCGTAAAAAACAACATAGTATAGTAAGGCTTTTTTTTAGTAAAAAACGACATAGTATAGTAAGGCTTTTTTTTCTTAAAAAACGACACAGTATAGTAAGGCTTTTTTCCATAAAAAAACGACATAGTATAGTAAGGCTTTTTTCCGTAAAAAACGACATGGTATAGTAAGGCTTTTTTTCCCCTAAAAAACGACATAGTATTGTAAGGCTTTTTTCCCGTAAAAAACAACATAGTATAGTAAGGCTTTTTTTTCTCGTAAAAAAACGACATAGTATAGTAAGGCTTTTTTTCGTAAAAAACGACATAGTATAGTAAGGCTTTTTTCGTAAAAAACGACATAGTATAGTAAGGCTTTTTTCGTAAAAAAACGACATAGTATAGTAAGGCTTTTTAACTAAAAACAACATAGTATAGTAAGGCTTTTTTCCCTAAAACGACATAGTATAGTAAGGCTTTTTTCGTCAAAAACGACATAGTATAGTAAGGCTTTTTTCGTAAAAAACGACATAGTATAGTAAGGCTTTTTTCCGTAAAAAAATGACAGAGTATGATAAGGCTTTTTTAGTTAAAAACGACATAGTATAGTAAGGCTTTTTTTCGTAAAAAACGACATAGTATAGTAAGGGTTTTTTTCGTAAAAACGACATAGTATAGTAAGGCTTTAAAAAAAAAAACGCCATAGTATAGTAAGGCTTTTTTTCCGTAAAAAACGACATAGTATAGTAAGGCTTTTTTTTTCTCGTAAAAAACAACATAGTATAGTAAGGCTTTTTTTTAGTAAAAAACGACATAGTATAGTAAGGCTTTTTTTTCTTAAAAAACAACACAGTATAGTAAGGCTTTTTTCCATAAAAAAACGACATAGTACAGTAAGGCTTTTTTCCGTAAAAAACGACATAGTATAGTAAGGCTTTTTTTCCCTAAAAAACGACATAGTATAGTAAGGCTTTTTTTCCCTAAAAAACGACATAGTATTGTAAGGCTTTTCCCCCCCTAAAAAACGACATAGTATTGTAAGGCTTTTTTCCCGTAAAAAACAACATAGTATAGTAAGGCTTTTTTTTCTCGTAAAAAAAACGACATAGTATAGTAAGGCTTTTTTTTCGTAAAAACGACATAGTATAGTTAGGCTTTTTTTTGTAAAAAAACGACATAGTATAGTAAGGCTTTTTAACTAAAAACAACATAGTATAGTAAGGCTTTTTTCCCTAAAACGACATAGTATAGTAAGGCTTTTTTCGTCAAAAACGACATAGTATAGTAAGGCTTTTTTTCCGTAAAAAAATGACATAGTATGATAAGGCTTTTTTAGTTAAAAACGACATAGTATAGTAAGGCTTTTTTTGTAAAAAACAACATAGTATAGTAAGGCTTTTTTCGTAAAAATGACATAGTATAGTAAGGCTTTAAAAAAAAACGCCATAGTATAGTAAGGCTTTTTTTCCCGTAAAAAACGACATAGTATAGTAAGGCTTTTTTCCCCTAAAAAACGACATAGTATAGTAAGGCTTTTTTTCCCTAAAAACGACATAGTATAGTAAGGCTTTTTTTCCGTAAAAAACAACATAGTATAGTAAGGCTTTTTTCCCCTAAAAAACGACATAGTATAGTAAGGCTTTTTTTCCCTAAAAACGACATAGTATAGTAAGGCTTTTTTTCCGTAAAAAACAACATAGTATAGTAAGGCTTTTTTTTTCGTAAAAAACGACATAGTATCGTAAGGCTTTTTTTTGTAAAAAACGACATAGTATGATAAGGCTTTTTTAGTTAAAAACGACATAGTATAGTAAGGCTTTTTTCGTCAAAAACGACATAGTATAGTAAGGCTTTTTTCGTAAAAAACAACATAGTATAGTAAGGCTTTTTTCCATAAAAAACGACATAGTATAGTAAGGCTTTTTTTCGTAAAAAACGACATAGTATAGTAAGGCTTTTTAACTAAAAACAACATAGTATAGTAAGGCTTTTTTCCCTAAAACGACATAGTATAGTAAGGCTTTTTACGTCAAAAAGACATAGTATAGTAAGGCTTTTTTCGTGAAAAACGACATAGTATAGTTAGGCTTTTTTCCGTAAAAAAATGACATAGTATGATAAGGCTTTTTTAGTTAAAAACGACATAGTATAGTAAGGCTTTTTTTCGTAAAAAACGACATAGTATAGTAAGGGTTTTTTTCGTAAAAACGACATAGTATAGTAAGGCTTTAAAAAAAAAAAACGCCATAGTATAGTAAGGCTTTTTTTCCGTAAAAAACGACATAGTATAGTAAGGCTTTTTCCCCCTAAAAAACGACATAGTATAGTAAGGCTTTTTTTCCCTAAAAACGACATAGTATAGTAAGGCTTTTTTTCCGTAAAAAACAACATCGTATAGTAAGGCTTTTTTTTTCTCGTAAAAAACAACATAGTATAGTAAGGCTTTTTTTTTAGTAAAAAATGACATAGTATAGTAAGGCTTTTTTTTCTTAAAAAACAACACAGTATAGTAAGGCTTTTTTCCATAAAAAAACGACTTAGTACAGTAAGGCTTTTTTCCGTAAAAAACGACATAGTATAGTAAGGCTTTTTTTCCCTAAAAAACGACATAGTATAGTAAGGCTTTTTTTCCGTAAAAAACAACATCGTATAGTAAGGCTTTTTTTTTCTCGTAAAAAACAACATAGTATAGTAAGGCTTTTTTTTTAGTAAAAAATGACATAGTATAGTAAGGCTTTTTTTTCTTAAAAAACAACACAGTATAGTAAGGCTTTTTTCCATAAAAAAACGACTTAGTACAGTAAGGCTTTTTTCCGTAAAAAACGACATAGTATAGTAAGGCTTTTTTTCCCTAAAAAACGACATAGTATAGTAAGGCTTTTTTTCCCTAAAAAACGACATAGTATTGTAAGGCTTTTTCCCCCCTAAAAAACGACATAGTATTGTAAGGCTTTTTTCCCGTAAAAAAACAACATAGTATAGTAAGGCTTTTTTTTCTCGTAAAAAAACGACATAGTATAGTAAGGCTTTTTTTTCGTAAAAACGACATAGTATAGTTAGGCTTTTTTTTGTAAAAAAACGACATAGTATAGTAAGGCTTTTTAACTAAAAACAACATAGTATAGTAAGGCTTTTTTCCCTAAAACGACATAGTATAGTAAGGCTTTTTTCGTCAAAAACGACATAGTATAGTAAGGCTTTTTTTCCGTAAAAAAATGACATAGTATGATAAGGCTTTTTTAGTTAAAAACGACATAGTATAGTAAGGCTTTTTTTGTAAAAAACAACATAGTATAGTAAGGCTTTTTTCATAAAAATGACATAGTATAGTAAGGCTTTAAAAAAAAACGCCATAGTATAGTAAGGCTTTTTTTCCCCGTAAAAAACGACATAGTATAGTAAGGCTTTTTTCCCCTAAAAAACGACATAGTATAGTAAGGCTTTTTTTCCCTAAAAACGACATAGTATAGTAAGGCTTTTTTTCCGTAAAAAACAACATAGTATAGTAAGGCTTTTTTCCCCTAAAAAACGACATAGTATAGTAAGGCTTTTTTTCCCTAAAAACGACATAGTATAGTAAGGCTTTTTTTCCGTAAAAAACAACATAGTATAGTAAGGCTTTTTTTTCCGTAAAAAACGACATAGTATAGTAAGGCTTTTTTTTGTAAAAAACGACATAGTATGATAAGGCTTTTTTAGTTAAAAACGACATAGTATAGTAAGGCTTTTTTCGTCAAAAACGACATAGTATAGTAAGGCTTTTTTTCGTAAAAAACGACATAGTATAGTAAGGCTTTTTTTTCGTAAAAAAAACGACATAGTATAGTAAGGCTTTTTTTCGTAAAATCGACATAGTATAGTAAGGCTTTAAAAAAAAACGCCATAGTATAGTAAGGCTTTTTTTCGTAAAAAAACGACATAGTATAGTAAGGCTTTTTTTTCGTAAAAAACGACATAGTATAGTAAGACTTTTTTCGTAAAAAACGACATAGTATAGTAAGGCTTTTTTCCCCGTAAAAAACGACATAGTATAGTAAGGCTTTTTTTTCGTAAAAAACGACATAGTATAGTAAGGCTTTTTTTCGTAAAAAACGACATAGTATAGTAAGGCTTTTTTCTCGTAAAAAACGACATAGTATAGTAAGGCTTTTGTTCGTAAAAAACGACATAGTATAGTAAGGCTTTTTTTCTTTAAAACGACATAGTATAGTAAGGCTTTTTTTTCTCAATAAAATGTATTTACTATACCATGTTCATGTATAGTAAGGCTTTTTTCTTATAAAATGACATAGTATAGTAAGGCTTTAAAAAAAGACCATGTATAGTAAGGCTTTTTATTTAAAAAACACCATGTATAGTAAGGCTTTTTTTCATTGACAAAACAACCATGTATAGTAAGGCTTTTTTTTCTTAAAAAATGACATAGTATAGTAAGACTCAAGATAAAAATGTAAAGTTGGATAAAACTGGAACCACACAGGAAGTCTTCCACAAGATGGAAAACCTCTGCAGACTGGGACCGAGGTAGAGAACATGCAGAGTCACTCCTCCAAGCTTATCCGCACAGTTCCTCAGTAGTCTGGAGCTGAAGACAACAGTAGCAGAGTACAGCTCTTCGACTCAGTTGCTTCTTCTCCCGGCACTTTTGTCCAGCTCCGAATTTCCAGCGGCATTGAGGTATTGCTCCTTCTGCTGCGTATTGTAACAGCTAGTCCCACGTGTATGACAGCGTAGGCATGGCTGAATGGTTACAAAAAAGAAGTAGCAGAAAGAAGCCAGGCTAACAGAACAAGGAAAGTTGTAAAAACCTTAAAGTAAAAAGAATAGAGTACATAGTAAAGTAAAAATGAAGTTTTCGTAAAAAACGACATAGTATAGTAAGGCTTTTTTTCGTAAAAACGACATAGTATAGTAAAGCTTTTTTCGTAGAAAACAACATAGTATAGTAAGGCTTTTTTTCGTAAAAAAAAAAACGACATAGTATAGTAAGGCTTTTTTTCGTAAAAAAACGACATAGTATAGTAAGGCTTTTTTTTGTAAAAAACGACATAGTATAGTAAGGCTTTTTTCGTAAAAAATGACAGTATAGTCAGGCTTTTTTCTTAAAAAATGACAGTATAGTAAGGCTTTTTTCTTAAAAAAGAAATAATGTAGTAAGGCTTTTTTTTCTTAAAAAACGACAGTATAGTAAGGCTTTTTGGGGTTAAAAAACGACAGTATAGTAAGGCTCTTTTTTGGTTAAAAAACAACATAGTATAGTAAGACTTTTCTTCTTAAAAAAATGACATGGTATAGTAAGGCTTTTCTTCTTAAAACGACATAGTACAGTAAGGCTTTTTTTCGTAAAAAACAACAGCATAGTAAGGCTTTTTTTGTTAAAAAAACGACATAATATAGTAAGGCTTTTTTTCGTAAAAAACGACATAGTATATATAGTAAGGCTTTTTTGTAAAAAAATACGTATTATAGTAAGGCTTTTTTCTTAAAAAATGACATAGTATAGTAAGGCTTTTTACTTAAAAATGACATTATAGTAAGGCTTTTTTCTTAAAAAACTACAAAGTATAGTAAGGCTTTTTTCCATTAAAAAATGACATAGTATAGTAAGGCTTTTTTCCGTAAAAAACGACATAGTATAGTAAGGCTTTTTTTTTCGTAAAAAAACGACATAGTATAGTAAGGCTTTTTTTCTTAAAAAATGACATAGTATAGTAAGGCTTTTTACTTAAAAATGACATTATAGTAAGGCTTTTTTCTTAAAAAACTACAAAGTATAGTAAGGCTTTTTTCCATTAAAAAATGACATAGTATAGTAAGGCTTTTTTCCGTAAAAAACGACATAGTATAGTAAGGCTTTTTTTTTCGTAAAAAAACGACATAGTATAGTAAGGCTTTTTTTCTTAAAAAATGACATAGTATAGTAAGGCTTTTTACTTAAAAATGACATAGTAAGGCTTTTTTCTTAAAAAACTACAAAGTATAGTAAGGCTTTTTTCCATTAAAAAATGACATAGTATAGTAAGGCTTTTTTCCGTAAAAAACGACATAGTATAGTAAGGCTTTTTTTTTCGTAAAAAAACGACATAGTATAGTAAGGCTTTTTTTCTTAAAAAATGACATAGTATAGTAAGGCTTTTTACTTAAAAATGACAGTATAGTAAGGCTTTTTTCTTAAAAAAATACAAAGTATAGTAACGTTTTTTCTTAAAAAAAAGAAATAATGTAGTAAGGCTTTTTTTCTTAAAAAACGACAGTACAGTAAGGCTTTTTCCCTTAAAAAACGACATAGTATAGTGAGGCTTTTTTTCATAAAAAACGACATAGTATAGTAAGGCTTTTTTCCCCCTAAAAAACGACATAGTATAATAGTAAGGCTTTTTTTCCTAAAAAACGACATAGTATAGTAAGGCTTTTTTCCCCCTAAAAAACGACATAGTATAGTAAGGCTTTTTTCTTCTTCTAAAAAACGACATAGTATAATAAGGCTTTTTTTTCCTAAAAAACGACAGAGTATAGTAAGGCTTTTTTTCCTAAAAAACGACATAGTATAGTAAGGCTTTTTTTCCGTAAAAACGACATAGTATAGTAAGGCTTTTTTTCCCTAAAAAACGACATAGTATAGTATGGCTTTTTTTCCCTAAAAAACGAGGAGTATAGTATGGCTTTTTTTCCCTAAAAAACAACATAGTATTGACAGGCTTTTTTTCTCAATGTTTTTTCCCATGTAGGCAGGTGGGGTTCAAATCCCAGTTAGGAAACATTTTCCCTCAATTATTTCTATGTATGTATAGTCAAGACTTTCTAATAATGACAAAGATTAGAGTGGCTACTTCATGGTGTAGTGGTTAGCTCACCTGACTGCCGTTTGGGCGGGCGGGGTTCGAATCCCAGTTGGGAAACATTTTCCCTTAATTATTTCTATGTATTTGTAGTCAAGACCTTCCAATAATGACAAAGTTAAGTGTGGCCACTTCATGGTGTAGAGGTTAACACACCTGACTACCGTGTGGGCAGGCGGGGTTCAAATCCCGGTGGCCGCTGACTTTAGACAGACTGGTGGATGAACCATTTTGCCATTAAAAAAGACTGAGTCATCTTTCCTTAAATAAAAGCACCCAATGACCATGCATAGGCGGGCCGCCTCGTGGTGTAGTGGGTCAGTCACCTGCCTGCGACGTGGGTGTCGAGGGTTCACGTCCCGGTGTCGCCAGTCAGCGACTGTATGGTGTCGGCAGTCGGCCGCAGGCCGACTGTCGAACACCACCAGGAACCCCTCCCCCTCAACTGTCTTCCGGTCAGCCGAAGGCTGACCGGAAATAAATTGTTTTGCTGAAAAAAAATGACTAAGTCTTTATTTTAATGAAAAAAGGATCATCCATTTACGGAACTACATTGTGTAGTGATCAGTCAAACGACAGCGGGATTCGAACCCCAGCTGCCCACATTGCAGTCAGGTGAACGAACCTCTAGGCCACGAATTGGCCACACTTTATTTTGTCATTATTGGAAGGTCTTGACTACAAATATATATAAATAACTAAGGGAAAATGTTTCCCGACCGGGATTCGAACCCAGGCTGCTCACACGACAGTCAGGTGAACGAACCTCTAGACCACGAATTGGCCACACTTTACTTTGTCATTATTGGAAGGTCTTGACTTCAAATATATAGAGACAACTATGGGAAAATGTTTCCCAACCGGGATTCGAACCCTGCCTTCCCACATGGCAGTCAGGTTAACAAACCTCTGCACCACAAATTGGCCACTTTACTGTGTCATTATTGGAAGGTCTTGACTACAAATATATAGAAACAACTAACGGAAAATGTTTCCCAACTGGGAATCGAACCCCAGCCTCCCACATGGCAGTCAGGTGAGTGAACCTCTACGCCACAAATTGGCCACACTTTACTTTGTCATTAATGGAACGTCTTGACTACAAATATATAGAAACAACCAACGGAAAATGTTTCCCAACTGGGATTCGAACCCCAGCCTCCCACATGGCAGTCAGGTGAGTGAACCTCTACGCCACAAATTGGCCACACTTTACGTTGTCATTAATGGAAGGTCTTGACTACAAATATATAGAAATATATACATAGTATAGTAAGGCTTTTTTCCTTAAAAAACGACATAGTATAGTAAGGCTTTTTCCCTTAAAAAATGACATAGTATAGTAAGGCTTTTTTCCGTTAAAAAATGACATAGTATGATAAGGCTTTTTTAGTAAAAAACGACATAGTATAGTAAGGCTTTTTTTGTAAAAAACGACATAGTATAGTAAGGCTTTTTTTTCGTAAAAAACGACATAGTATAGTAAGGCTTTTTTTTCGTAAAAACGACATAGTAAAGTAAGGCTTTTTTTCATAAAAAACGACATAGTATAGTAAGGCTTTTTTTTCTTAAAGAACGACATAGTATAGTAAGGCTTTTTTCCATAAAAAAACGACATAGTATAGTAAGGCTTTTTTTCCCTAAAAAACGACATTGTATAGTTAGGCTTTTTTTCCGTAAAAAACGACATGGTATAGTAAGGCTTTTTTTTTTTCTCGTAAAAAACGACATAGTATAGTAAGGCTTTTTTTCGTAAAAACGACATAGTATAGTAAGGCTTTTTTTCGTAAAAAACGACGTAGTATAGTTAAGCTTATTTTTCGTAAAAAACGACACAGTATAGTAAGGCTTTTTTTCCGTAAAAAAACGACATAGTATAGTAAGGCTTTTTCCCGTAAAAAAACGACATAGTATAGTAAGGCTTTTTTTTGTAAAAACGACATAGTATAGTAAAGCTTTTTTTCGTAAAAAACGACATAGTATAGTAAGGCTTTTTTTCGTAAAAAACGACATAGTATAGTAAAGCTTTTTTCATAAAAAAACGACATAGTATAGTAAGGCTTTTTCCCTAAAAACAACATAGTATAGTAAGGCTTTTTTCCCTAAAACGATATAGTATAGTAAGGCTTTTTTCGTAAAAAACGACATAGTATAGTAAGGCTTTTTTTCGTAAAAAACGACATAGTATAGTAAGGCTTTTTCCCCCGTAAAAAACAACATAGTATAGTAAGGCTTTTTCCCCCGTAAAAAACAACATAGTATAGTAAGGCTTTTTTTTCTCGTAAAAAAACGACATAGTATAGTAAGGCTTTTTTTTCGTGAAAAAGACATAGTATAGTAAGGCTTTTTTTCGTAAAAAACGACGTAGTATAGTTAAGCTTTTTAACTAAAAACAACATAGTATAGTAAGGCTTTTTTCCGTAAAAAAACGACATAGTATAGTAAGGCTTTTTTCGTAAAAAACGACATAGTATAGTAAGGCTTTTTTTTCGTAAAAACGACATAGTAAAGTAAGGCTTTTTTTCATAAAAAACGACATAGTATAGTAAGGCTTTTTTTTCTTAAAGAACGACATAGTATAGTAAGGCTTTTTTCCATAAAAAAACGACATAGTATAGTAAGGCTTTTTTTCCCTAAAAAACGACATTGTATAGTAAGGCTTTTTTTCCGTAAAAAACGACATGGTATAGTAAGGCTTTTTTTTTTTCTCGTAAAAAACGACATAGTATAGTAAGGCTTTTTTTTGTAAAAACGACATAGTATAGTAAGGCTTTTTTTCGTAAAAAACGACGTAGTATAGTTAAGCTTATTTTTCGTAAAAAACGACACAGTATAGTAAGGCTTTTTTTCCGTAAAAAAACGACATAGTATAGTAAGGCTTTTTCCCGTAAAAAAACGACATAGTATAGTAAGGCTTTTTTTTGTAAAAACGACATAGTATAGTAAAGCTTTTTTTCGTAAAAAACGACATAGTATAGTAAGGCTTTTTTTCGTAAAAAACGACATAGTATAGTAAAGCTTTTTTCATAAAAAAACGACATAGTATAGTAAGGCTTTTTCCCTAAAAACAACATAGTATAGTAAGGCTTTTTTCCCTAAAACGACATAGTATAGTAAGGCTTTTTTCGTAAAAAACGACATAGTATAGTAAGGCTTTTTTTCGTAAAAAACGACATAGTATAGTAAGGCTTTTTCCCCCGTAAAAAACAACATAGTATAGTAAGGCTTTTTCCCCCGTAAAAAACAACATAGTATAGTAAGGCTTTTTTCCCTAAAAACGACATAGTATAGTAAAGCTTTTTTGTAAAAAAAACCGACATAGTATAGTAAGGCTTTTTTTTCTCGTAAAAAAACGACATAGTATAGTAAGGTTTTTTTTCGTGAAAAAGACATAGTATAGTAAGGCTTTTTTTCGTAAAAAACGACGTAGTATAGTTAAGCTTTTTAACTAAAAACAACATAGTATAGTAAGGCTTTTTTCCGTAAAAAAAAACGACATAGTATAGTAAGGCTTTTTTCCGTAAAAAACGACATAGTATAGTAAGGCTTTTTTCGTAAAAAACGACATAGTATAGTAAGGCTTTTTTTCGTAAAAAAATGACATAGTATGATAAGGCTTTTTTAGTTAAAAACGACATAGTATAGTAAGGCTTTTTTTGTAAAAAACGACATAATATAGTAAGGCTTTTTTTCGTAAAAAATGACATAGTATAGTAAGGCTTTTTTCGTAAAAAACGACATAGTATAGTAAGGCTTTTTTTTCGTAAAAACGACATAGTATAGTAAAGCTTTTTAACTAAAAACAACATAGTATTGTAAGGCTTTTTTCCCTAAAACGACATAGTATAGTAAGGCTTTTTTCGTCAAAAACGACATAGTATAGTAAGGCTTTTTTCGTAAAAAACGACATAGTATAGTAAGGCTTTTTTCCGTAAAAAAATGACATAGTATGATAAGGCTTTTTTAGTTAAAAACGACATAGTATAGTAAGGCTTTTTTTGTAAAAAACGACATAATATAGTAAGGCTTTTTTTTCGTAAAAAAATGACATAGTATAGTAAGGCTTTTTTCGTAAAAAACGACATAGTATAGTAAGGCTTTTTTTTTCGTAAAAACGCCATAGTATAGTAAGGCTTTTTTCCGTAAAAAACGACATAGTATAGTAAGGCTTTTTCCCCCTAAAAAACGACATGTATAGTAAGATTTTTCCCCCTAAAAAACGACATAGTATAGTAAGGCTTTTTTTTCTCATAAAAAACGACATAGTATAGTAAGGCTTTTTTTTTCGTAAAAAACGACATAGTATAGTAAGGCTTTTTTTTCGTAAAAAACGACATAGTATAGTAAGCTTTTTTCGTAAAAAACGACATAGTATAGTAAGGCTTTTTTCCGTAAAAAAATGACATAGTATGATAAGGCTTTTTTAGTTAAAAACGACATAGTATAGTAAGGCTTTTTTTGTAAAAAACGACATAATATAGTAAGGCTTTTTTTTCGTAAAAAAAGACATAGTATAGTAAAGCTTTTTTGTAAAAAAAACCGACATAGTATAGTAAGGCTTTTTTTTTTAGTAAAAACGACATAGTATAGTAAGGCTTTTTCCCCTAAAAACGACATGTATAGTAAGGCTTTTTCCCCTAAAAAACGACATAGTATAGTAAGGCTTTTTTTTCTCATAAAAAACGACATAGTATAGTAAGGCTTTTTTTTCGTAAAAAACGACATAGTATAGTAAGGCTTTTTTCCATAAAAAAACGACATAGTATAGTAAGGCTTTTTTTCCCTAAAAAACGACATTGTATAGTAAGGCTTTTTTTCCGTAAAAAACGACATGGTATAGTAAGGCTTTTTTTTTTCTCGTAAAAAACGACATAGTATAGTAAGGCTTTTTTTCGTAAAAACGACATAGTATAGTAAGGCTTTTTTTCGTAAAAAACGACGTAGTATAGTTAAGCTTATTTTTCGTAAAAAACGACACAGTATAGTAAGGCTTTTTTTCCGTAAAAAAACGACATAGTATAGTAAGGCTTTTTCCCGTAAAAAAACGACATAGTATAGTAAGGCTTTTTTTTGTAAAAACGACATAGTATAGTAAAGCTTTTTTTCGTAAAAAACGACATAGTATAGTAAGGCTTTTTTTCGTAAAAAACGACATAGTATAGTAAAGCTTTTTTCATAAAAAAACGACATAGTATAGTAAGGCTTTTTCCCTAAAAACAACATAGTATAGTAAGGCTTTTTTCCCTAAAACGACATAGTATAGTAAGGCTTTTTTCGTAAAAAACGACATAGTATAGTAAGGCTTTTTTTCGTAAAAAACGACATAGTATAGTAAGGCTTTTTCCCCCGTAAAAAACAACATAGTAGAGTAAGGCTTTTTCCCCCGTAAAAAACAACATAGTATAGTAAGGCTTTTTTTTCTCGTAAAAAAACGACATAGTATAGTAAGGCTTTTTTTTCGTGAAAAAGACATAGTATAGTAAGGCTTTTTTTCGTAAAAAACGACGTAGTATAGTTAAGCTTTTTAACTAAAAACAACATAGTATAGTAAGGCTTTTTTCCGTAAAAAAACGACATAGTATAGTAAGGCTTTTTTCGTAAAAAACGACATAGTATAGTAAGGCTTTTTTTCGTAAAAAACGACATAGTATAGTAAGGCTTTTTTCCGTAAAAAATGACATAGTATGATAAGGCTTTTTTAGTTAAAAACGACATAGTATAGTAAGGCTTTTTTTGTAAAAAACGACATAATATGGTAAGGCTTTTTTTCGTAAAAAATGACATAGTATAGTAAGGCTTTTTTCGTAAAAAACGACATAGTATAGTAAGGCTTTTTTTTCGTAAAAACGACATAGTATAGTAAGGCTTTAAAAAAAAAAACGCCATAGTATAGTAAGGCTTTTTTTCCGTAAAAAACGACATAGTATAGTAAGGCTTTTTCCCCCTAAAAAACGACATAGTATAGTAAGGCTTTTTTCCCTAAAAACGACATAGTATAGTAAAGCTTTTTTGTAAAAAAAAACGTCATAGTATAGTAAGGCTTTTTTTTCTCGTAAAAAAACGACATAGTATAGTAAGGTTTTTTTTCGTGAAAAAGACATAGTATAGTAAGGCTTTTTTTCGTAAAAAACGACGTAGTTTAGTTAAGCTTTTTAACTAAAAACAACATAGTATAGTAAGGCTTTTTTCCGTAAAAAAAACGACATAGTATAGTAAGGCTTTTTTCCGTAAAAAAACGACATAGTATAGTAAGGCTTTTTTCGTAAAAAACGACATAGTATAGTAAGGCTTTTTTCCGTAAAAAAATGACATAGTATGATAAGGCTTTTTTAGTTAAAAACGACATAGTATAGTAAGGCTTTTTTTGTAAAAAACGACATAATATAGTAAGGCTTTTTTTTCGTAAAAAATGACATAGTATAGTAAGGCTTTTTTCGTAAAAAACGACATAGTATAGTAAGGCTTTTTTTTCGTAAAAACGACATAGTATAGTAAAGCTTTTTAACTAAAAACAACATAGTATTGTAAGGCTTTTTTCCCTAAAACGACATAGTATAGTAAGGCTTTTTTCGTCAAAAACGACATAGTATAGTAAGGCTTTTTTCGTAAAAAACGACATAGTATAGTAAGGCTTTTTTCCGTAAAAAAATGACATAGTATGATAAGGCTTTTTTAGTTAAAAACGACATAGTATAGTAAGGCTTTTTTTGTAAAAAACGACATAATATAGTAAGGCTTTTTTCCGTAAAAAAATGACATAGTATGATAAGGCTTTTTTAGTTAAAAACGACATAGTATAGTAAGGCTTTTTTTGTAAAAAACGACATAATATAGTAAGGCTTTTTTTCGTAAAAAATGACATAGTATAGTAAGGCTTTTTTCGTAAAAAACGACATAGTATAGTAAGGCTTTTTTTTCGTAAAAACGCCATAGTATAGTAAGGCTTTTTTCCGTAAAAAACGACATAGTATAGTAAGGCTTTTTCCCCCTAAAAAACGACATGTATAGTAAGATTTTTCCCCCTAAAAAACGACATAGTATAGTAAGGCTTTTTTTTCTTATAAAAAACGACATAGTATAGTAAGGCTTTTTTTTCGTAAAAAACGACATAGTATAGTAAGGCTTTTTTTCGTAAAAAACGACATAGTATAGTAAGCTTTTTTCGTAAAAAACGACATAGTATAGTAAGGCTTTTTTCCGTAAAAAAATGACATAGTATGATAAGGCTTTTTTAGTTAAAAACGACATAGTATAGTAAGGCTTTTTTTGTAAAAAACGACATAATATAGTAAGGCTTTTTTTCGTAAAAAATGACATAGTATAGTAAGGCTTTTTTCGTAAAAAACGACATAGTATAGTAAGGCTTTTTTTTCGTAAAAACGACATAGTATAGTAAAGCTTTTTAACTAAAAACAACATAGTATTGTAAGGCTTTTTTCCCTAAAACGACATAGTATAGTAAGGCTTTTTTCGTCAAAAACGACATAGTATAGTAAGGCTTTTTTCGTAAAAAACGACATAGTATAGTAAGGCTTTTTTCCGTAAAAAAATGACATAGTATGATAAGGCTTTTTTAGTTAAAAACGACATAGTATAGTAAGGCTTTTTTTGTAAAAAACGACATAATATAGTAAGGCTTTTTTTTCGTAAAAAAATGACATAGTATAGTAAGGCTTTTTTCGTAAAAAACGACATAGTATAGTAAGGCTTTTTTTTCGTAAAAACGCCATAGTATAGTAAGGCTTTTTTCCGTAAAAAACGACATAGTATAGTAAGGCTTTTTCCCCCTAAAAAACGACATGTATAGTAAGATTTTTCCCCCTAAAAAACGACATAGTATAGTAAGGCTTTTTTTTCCTCATAAAAAACGACATAGTATAGTAAGGCTTTTTTTTCGTAAAAAACGACATAGTATAGTAAGGCTTTTTTTCGTAAAAAACGACATAGTATAGTAAGCTTTTTTCGTAAAAAAACGACATAGTATAGTAAGGCTTTTTTCCGTAAAAAAATGACATAGTATGATAAGGCTTTTTTAGTTAAAAACGACATAGTATAGTAAGGCTTTTTTTGTAAAAAAACGACATAATATAGTAAGGCTTTTTTTTCGTAAAAAAAAGACATAGTATAGTAAAGCTTTTTTGTAAAAAAAAACGACATAGTATAGTAAGGCTTTTTTTTTTAGTAAAAACGACATAGTATAGTAAGCTTTTTTCCGTAAAAAACGACATAGTATAGTAAGGCTTTTTTCCGTATAAAACGACATAGTAAGGCTTTTTTCCGTAAAAAAACGATAGTATAGTAAGGCTTTTCCCGTAAAAAACGACAGTATAGTAAGGCTTTTTCCGTAAAAAACGACATAGTATAGTAAGGTCTTTTTTCGTAAAAAACGACATAGTATAGTGAGGCTTTTTTCTTTAAAAAATGAAATAATGTAGCAAGGCTTTTTTGTAAAAAAAAAACAACATAGTATGGTAAGGCTTTTTCCGTAAAAAACGACATAGTATGATAAGGCTTTTTTAGTAAAAACGACATAGTATAGTAAGGTCTTTTTTCGTAAAAAAACGACAGTATAGTAAGGCTTTTTTCTTAAAAAATGACCATCTATAGGAAGTTCTGGCATTCTGAAGCTGGGATTTGAACCCAGGATGCCAAAGCTGTAAGACTGACGCAGTAACTACTACAAGACTAGAAGTGATCCGGCATTTTCAGGTTAGTACGCTGCATCATTCCTTTTGAAATGTTTTCACAACTTTTTTTTTATCTTAAGGTGAAACGGGAAGCTGAGTCATTCCAAAATGCAGCTATTGTAGTTGATGTCATCGTGTCACTGTCAAACTTCCTTTTCTTGTTAACTCGTGCCGAGAGAGTGAAAGTGGATGACATACGTATTCTTTGTAACTTTATTCAGATGAGGGAGGATACAGTAGAACAGCATCAAATGTGGGAAGCACTGAAAGGAACAATAAAACAAAGTACACTGGTCGTCAAGGTAAGTCTTCAAGAAAAAAAATACAAGACTAAAATGGGGGTTTTTCTTTCCCCAAATTATCTTCAATTGAGAGGAAATTCTCATTTTAATTGGCCCAATTTATTTGTTGCCATCAAAGGCAGGGAGTTAAAACATTCCTGTAGTTAGCCTGGGAGGTGGACTACACATCCTTGGTGTCCTAAAAGTACAGGACGTCAATCTTCAAGCCTAACTGCATTCTTGTGCATTGTTGTTTGGGTAGCCAATTAGAACAAACATATAACACTTACTTTCTCAATCATCATGGGTGTTTTGAAGTTTTATTATTTAGAATTTCAAGCAACACTGGATAAAATGCTCACGCTTACATTGCTTGTTGATGTTTTGGTGCTAAAATTATGGAAAATAAAAGGGGGCTCAAAGCAAAAGGAGGAATGTGAGTGGGGTTGGTGGGACTCATAATGCTTGGCTAGAGAGTAATATTAGCAGGGCCTGATTTTACAGCGAGAGCTCTTTCTAATTGGTCTGTACAGTTAGCCGTTGATCTTACACATCAATAAATATCTTGTAAAAGGCTTGAGCTGAGACGTGTCGCTTGAGTTAGGCCAGTGAGAGAACTGCAAAAGAGAGAACACCACTTTTTAGGATCTAAAAACGTAAACAAGGGACAGTTAGTGGACTTTTGCTTACCGCTGATGGCCTCCTGGGCAAAGTACTTGACGTCCATGTCTGTGTCGGTGGCCAGCTTCTCCAGCACCGGCTTGACTTCTCCCTGCAGCGTGCTGGCGACACAAAACAACGGTGAGATCTCCCACATTCTCCCACTTTCGCCACCTCCGCTAGGACTTACCTGCCGTCCAGGATGGGCCCGATTTTCTGCAGCGACTTGGCCACGTTGAAGCGCACGTTGGCCACCTGATCGTTGGACATCTTGAGGACCACGGGGAGCATCTGCTTGGTGGTGATGTCCTGACCGCACGCCTCGGACAGTGCCTGATGACGCAAAATACAAGTTGGTTAGTCGAATAAAGAGCACAAAAAAAATACTATTTACCGTCTATTTCTCTTGGGTTTACGTTTGCGAGACTCACGTTGATGCAGAAAAGAGTGGTCATCCTGTGGAGGTAATTGGGATCGTTGGCCATGCCCAGAACCTTGGGCACGATGGTGTTTTGCGCCCACTCGGCCCCAAAGCGCTCCACCAGCTTCATCAGGTTGCAAGTGGCCGCCTCGCGGATGGCGTACACTGCAACGAGAAACGGCGGTCAACGGTGAGATTGGGCTGTCGGCAAAAAGAGCTAAAAGTGTGGGATGAAGTCAGCGAGGAAAGCATTCTGAGGAGAGCATATCCCCCCCCCCTTTTAATTTAGATCTTACATAACAGTAGTCCGCCTAACCCCCAGACGCGCGACATTCCAATGATGTAATGCAGCTGGCCCTTTGTCCTCCATCACACATCTCTAATTGGGGAAAAACTCCAGAGGAAAAAAAAGAAGTGCTTCAACGCGACCTACTACGAAAGACAAGGTTCCAGTGTGTGGCGGTGCAAAGCGCCACCATGTTTAGGGAAACTATACTAGTTTTTTTTTTACGAAAAAAAAGCCTCACTATACTGTCTTTTTTTAAAGAAAAAAGCCTTACTATACTCTTTTTTTCTTTAAAAAAAAAAAGACAGAGTATAGTAAGGCTTTAAAAAAAAAAATAAAAAAAAAACCAAAGCCTTACTATACTCGTCTTTTTTTTAAAGAAAAAAAAAAGCCTTACTATACTGTCGTTTTTTTAAAGAAAAAAAAAGCCTTACTATACTATGTCGTTTTTTTTTAAACCTTACTATACTATGTCGTTTATTTTTTTTTAAAAGCCTTACTATACTATGCTGTTCATTTTTTAAAGCCTTACTATATACTATGTTTTTTTTTTTTTTTTTTTTTTTTACAAAAAAAAAGCCTTACTATATACCATGTCGTTTTTTTAAAGAAAAAAGCCTTACTATAAATGGTTGAACGTCAAAAATCATATTTGCTCGTGGGTAAAGAGAATTTTTAGATTGGTGACCCTTACCAGCGAAGTGTATAAAAAAAATAAAGCTCAATTTTAATTTTAAGGTAGTTTCCCTTTTTCCAAGTTTAAAAAAACCACAATAAATCACCTATTGCTCACGGTTTGGTTTTAGCTGACACGCATCGATTCCGCTTGAAAAGGAAGCGATCGCCAACTTTCAAAATAAACGCAGCCCGTGCCGAGCAGCACGCAAACGAAGAAAGGCAGAAGCGTACGTACCGTGGTCGATAAGCCAGGCCATGCAAAGAGTGTTGAGCTTCTCGTCAAAGAATTCCACTCCCTGAGGAAACAGAACGCCAATTTAAAACAGCGCAAAAAAGCCACATTTTCTTTTTCCGCATTTCTTACCAGCTGACCCGCCAACAGGGGCATGTATTCGATGATGGCCAGGCGGACCCTCCACTTGGCGTCCTCGGCCAACTCCACGATGGCCGGCAGGAGGGACTGGGACAGCTGGCGGATGCCGATCACCTCGTTGACGCAGTCCAGGTTGGAGATGATGTTGAGACGTACCTCGGGGCACTTGGAAACAAACCATTTTATTTATTCATTTTTGCTCAACAACTTCATGTCTGTCATATCATAAAAGGAGAAGCGCAATGTACTGACTGACTCTTTACTATTTCATTGTGCAGACCGTCGGTAGGGTGAATTTCCCTCGCGCCTCCATAAAGAAAGTACCTCCCCAAATAAAATTTAATGAACGGAGCACAGGGGGTCTTTTGGTTTACGACGCCGGTGTGAGCCAATTCTGTAAACCAAGTTTATCAGAAAGTAGGGGAGGTCATATTTACAGTATTTATTCCCCTTAGGAAATAGTGTATTCTGCTTTTTTTCCCCATTACGAACACATCACGATTCAAGTATTTTTGCATCTAAATCCTTCATTTCTGGCTGCATTTCGAAAGTCCAGGACAAATTCCTGGGAAAAAGTTCAACCAGATGAACTAAAGCGTCAGAATCTTCCTTGATTGAATTACACGTTTAAAAAAATCAGTGTTTACGGAGGAATTTTGAACGCATTTTGATGACAATCGCCTCTTCAATGACCTTCACGGTATGTATGACCCGTCTAAAGTTTCGCATGATGTTATGATCGCATGCTTGGCACAGCCCGGGTAAATAAAAGAAGAAATGGAAGAGGAAATAAAGAACAAATGTGAATTTCCTTTACCTCGTCCTTGAGCTGAGCCAGGAAGAGAGGCAATAAATGCTCTATTGTGTTATCCTTGCCCAAAATGGCAGAAAGACCCATAATAACCAAGGCCAGTGCTGACTTCACATGTTGGTTGGTGTCGGAAACCAGCTCCTGCAAAAATAGAAAAATAAAAATCAGCATTCGTAGGTTGGAGATGATGGACTCATCAACATACATTTGAGGTTTCACACTAAAAATATTGATCTACGCAAAAAAAGTACAGCTAAAGTCGTTACACGCGAGTAAACACTGCCCCCTGCTGGCTGTAAAGCAGGCCTATTCAAACAGCATCATAAAAATTATACGGTTTTTTTGTCTCCAAGGTGTCACAGCAAAGCACATAAAAAATATTACAAGTTGGGCGGTAGAAAGAAATATCTTGCCCTTGTGCATGCAATTGACCATAAAAGGAGACTAAAGTTCACCTAGGTTTTTTTTAAATATTTTTTTTTTACCTTGACGCAAGGTAGGATGTGAGTCATGATGATCTGCTCACGGTTGTCCTCTGGGAGATTCTCGCAGAATTCTAGCCAATAGAGAGGAAAGATATTTACGTTAAGTGGTAATATTTGACACCTAGCTCAAATGGATTGGAGGCATAGTCTTATTAATAAATTGGCTGTGGATTTATGGACTGACCTTTGACTTTGTTGGCTGCAGCAGCACGGACTTCAGCCTCGCAGTCCTTGAGAAGGTTTTGGAAAGCTGGGACCAGGTCATTCTTGGTGATTTCTGGGCCCACTGCCTTTTGGAGCTGTTTTAAAAAATAAAGTCATAATATTCCTCGCTGATTAAATCGTTTCATTTCAGTAAAAACAACATTAAAAAAGGTGCAATGACTGATCGGGTGGCCAACTTAGCAGTAGATCAATAAAAAAATAACTGATCTTATCAGAAATCAATAAGCCATAACACATTATTACTAGAATTAAATTTTGCCATTTTGAATCTAGGAAACGTTTTAAATGAAAGCTAACATTTGGGCCACATTCAGACTAAAAAGTATTAAGATGTGGAAAAAAAAGAAAGACTTAAGAGAACTGATATAATTTAGTAGTTCATTCCCACAGTAAAGAAATGGAGCATTTTACTATAACCCTGCTATTTTCATATTCTAAAGCAAAAATACTGCATTTTAATTTTCGGTAAATGCATCTTTTCAACGTTTTAGACAACTATCAACTGTGTATCTAAAACAAAAGCCCCATTTCACACTAAACCAAGAGTAATTAAAAACTATACGCCGCTTATGGGAAAAAAATGAAATAAAATTTGGCATCTGATTAAAAAACAAAGATACAGTGATGAAGAAAGTTGGCAGAGGAGTAGTCCCAATGACCATGGCAGTAAACATCCATCATAATGTCATTTTGGAAAAGCGCAATCTCATAATAAGCACTTGAGGTCCAGCGGCAATCAACGTCAGCAGTAAAAGGGCTTATCCGGCAACTCTCACAGCCCGCGGATGATTACGTTTTGAATATGGTCTGCCACAACTAAATTAACAGCAGTGCGCGCGATGCAGCTCATTTATATTCAGGAGATGAGGCACGGCCATCTTAACTCAGCCTTATTGAGAATTTTCCCATTACCGACACGAGTTTGGCTGGAAATAACGGCAATCCCCAGCAATTATTATTATTATTATTTCCCCCCACTTGATCAGTCCAAAAGCAATACAAATTCACCTCAGAAAACTTGTCGGCCACCATGTAGCGGACCCTCCAGGACTTGTCCTCGGCGGCCTGGCGCAGGGTGGGCATGACCAGGGTCTCCAGGTCTTCTGGAGGCAGCAGAGTGGCAATGCTGACGCACGCCTCCACCGCCAGAAGCCGCACAGAGTCCTGGTGGAAAAAAATGGAGTCAACGAAGGAAGGACTCAGATGGTATTATACATTTAGAAAGGGGTAAAAAAAAAAAAAAATCAGAGGCAAAATTGAAATCTTATGAAATGCTCAAAGTTCGCAAAATAAAATAGGTTATATGCTCCCCAAAAAATTCAAATCATGTCCTAAAATAACACGCGTTTCTTAAAAACACTGGAGTACAAAGAAAAGCTCCCTAACACAAAATAGTGACTAAACAGTAAACAATAGCAACACAAAAACAAAAGGGAAAAAAATGTTGATGTCAAATCTCAGTCTTTTACCAAATTAATAGCACAAAAAAATTATTTTACTGAGGCCCAGTGTTGTCAAAATAATTACTAGACCGACTCAACTTGAGTAAAAAAAAAAAAAAATTCCTACCACACTTCATAAGATGTTACATGCATTAATATTTAGTTGGATTGCTGCTTTTGTCCTCGCCAAATGAAACCAGTCAAGGACAAAAAAAATTGGAGATGAGCTACAACATTTTTAGGCAATAACTGATTATGAATAAATTACTTCTGCTGGCAATATTAAAATGTTACCACCCTAGGAATATTCCTCAAACTTTATTAGCAGTATCTTGCCTATACAGGTATCAATGAGTTTGTATATTTAAGAGCATTTTTTTTCTTAAACAGAGCTTAAAACCTTCTTAATAACATTAGTCGTTTTATAGATCTTGCAATTGGGGAATGCCTGTTGGTGAACCTATCAATCTAAAATGTACATTTAAAAATGAAAACTAAAGTTGTTAGGAAATTACATTCTAAAAACCTGTGTTAAATATATAGGCTTTCGAAACCAATGTCAAATATTTCTGCTTTTACAAGAGACAGGATTGATGTGGATTGTCAAAATTATATTTTCCTATTCCTTCTGTATTATAGTGTTCCATTTCTAACTCAAAACTAAACAGCTTCTAAATAGTTTTAACTATTTGGAATGAACAAATATATATAAAAAGGGGGGTTGTTGGGGGAGGATACCTGCTCATCGGACGCCAAAGCGGTGAAGAGAGAGATGATGTCACTCCTGACGTAATCCAACTCCAACACCCGGGCAAACTCGCCCAGTTTGGAAGCGGCGGCACGTCGAACCATCGGCGTGTCATCTGAACAAAGGGTGCGGAAATGCCTAGAAGAGACGCCGCCACGACCACGACAACATCGTCAACGCGACTTGGAAATACAAACATAATAATCCACGGCGTTAAAATGCGACTCACTGGCGAATTTCAGCCTTGACGGTGCTGGAAACGCGGGGATAACAAACGCTAAAGAGGCCGCAGGCGGACGTGCGGGAGGTGAACCAGTCACCGCAAGACAGGCGTTTGACCAAAGGCTCGAAATGGACCTCCAGGTCAACTGGAGAATGCTCCTGAGAGATCTTGCGCAGGGACTCCACTGCTTTGTCGCGAACGACCGTCTCCTCTACTGTAGCGAGGCTCTCCAGGGGTGGCTGGAGGTCAGGGAAAGTGGGAAGCCATATGTCAACAACGGGCAAAATGCCATTTTTGGAGGAAATTGTAGAAGACGTGGAACCTACCAGGAGGCAGTGGACGTACTCTGGGCCACCCACCAGCATCGTGAAGTTGCCAAGCTGCTCGGCCAAGGCCAGCAACACCTCGTCTTCATCATAGATGGTGTCTAACAGAGGGGGGAAAATGATCATTCCAATTGACCAATCACATGATAGCCCCGTTACATAAAACATGACTGTCGAGCTAGTGTGTTTTTATAGGGTGGTGGTGTTAATGGGTTACTACCTGTGAGGAAGGGAAGCAGTTCGGTGCGAGTCCGTTCCACACCGAGCGCCAGTGCAATAGTGGACAGCTTTTTGATGCTGTTCAGTCGCAACTGTGGAAAAGGAGAATGAACCCATCATATATTAGCTGCAACTGACAATGCTAAATGTCCAGTCTATTTTGACTGGGAGAACCGGAAGCGATTATTTGTCTTTGACACTGTAAACAGCCGATCCTTAAATAAATTGAATGTCTTATTGTTGTAAATAGTGGGAAATATGTCAGATACTGCAGAATCTACACCAAACTGTATACCTGTTTATTAACCATATATCCATAAAGATATATACAAAAAACGGGGTCGTGTTTTATCAACCTGAAATGTACGAAAGTATTCTATAAAGGTGCTTTGGCCATCGGTACTGTATAATATAATGTTTATATATGTATATATATAAAAAAACTATATTTTTGTAGTTACAAAAAGCAAGTCGAATAAACTCTAGTTAACCATAGTAGAGAACAACTGTCATTATGGATGCAAGAAATTGTGATTTAGGGAGTGGGTGTGGGTCTTCTATTGGCGGCCGCATGTTTTGGTACGACGGTTGGCTGTAATAAATACAAGCACAGATCCCGTTAATGCGCCATTCAAAGCCAATTCCTCGCAGATCCCTATCAAATGTAGCCATATTTGTTGTCGTATGGACGAGAACTGAAAAACGACCAAGCTACTGTCATGGTGTCCAATCACTCGATACGGAAAAACATCAGAAGCTAGCTTGGATCAGACATTTTTTGGCCCATTTAGCTGTTGAACACAAACTCGAAAAGAATACTATATCTGATCATACGTGTAGTAGAAAGAGTAACTTTGAAGAAAGGCATCATCTGGACGTGGGTGCGACCGTTTGCGAACGCCGCATAGGCCATGGCATGTTTTCGAGTTAGCAATGCTAACCAGTTATCAAGCGGTAAATAAAACACCACAGCGATCCCTGTGATCACCCGATCGGCAGAAAAGCGACAGGAAAGGAAAATATGCCAATCGCCACGTACCTGAACATCCTCGTTTCGCAGTTCGTCGATGAGAACTGCAATAGGGTACAGAGAATCGTCTCCGTCGGCTCCGGCCATTTTGGAATATACAGCGGTGATGAAGCGAACGGTGAGAACTTGGCCTGCTACGGGGTTTCCGGCCAGTTTATAAGGAGCGATGACGTCTTCAAGGAAATGGCTTCTCCCACTCTAGTCATGAATTCATATAGAAGACGTTCATGCTCGTTTCCTCTTTTTCATCTTTTATTAAGATCACGTCAAACTGTGGCTCCAATTGCTCGCAGAGCCTGACACAATAAGATAGTTTACTTTCAAAAATATATATCCATTTGCAAAAACACGCACCTAACCCACACGTTTCTGGTCAATGCACATGTATTCTATATTTTAAAGTGTACTTTTTAACCATTAGCAACATGTCTGTTTGCCTGTCTCCCGTTTATGTGTGAATTAAAATAAATAAAAAAACAAATGATAAACGTTGGATTCCATCACATTCATATGGGCTATATTTTTTTTTTATTTAACAAAAAGCAATTTATAGCTATTTTAAAGGACACTCAATTGACAACAATATTACATTCAAACAAAAGTCCCTATGGAAGAAAAAAAAGATCAACAACTGACGACGCTCATTTCCATTGGCCGCTAACACGCATCAGACATCTACTCTCATATATCTAACATCTACCTAACTGCACCAGTTGAGCCAAGATGGCGTCCCAACAACATCAACCCGGTGTTCCAAGTTTACAACAACAACAAGCCGCTACCCTGCAGCAGCAGCAACAACAGCAGTTGACTCAACAGCAAGACTTTGACCCGGTCCATCGCTTCAAAATGCTCATTCCGCAATTGAAAGAAAGTCTACAGGTAACGCACTGGATAGAACCCCAGCTCTTCCTATTAACGGCGTTTAACGGCGTTTATTTTTGTTTCGCCTCGCAGAACCTCATGAAAATCGCGGCGCTCAACTTCGCCCACAACACGAACATTGACAACGGAGTGTACGTACCCTTATTTTTCTTTTGTTTATACGTCCGCCGTTAACGACGGAACTACGTCATCAAGTGGCGACCCAAAATGGAGAAGCCATCACCCGCGGTGGTTTATTATTATTTTAAATCTAATTTATTATTTGTTTTTAATGGGCCCTGATGAACTTGAATGTTTTAAGAGAGAAACAAATAAGAAACACAGTAAATACAAAATAGGCTAAGCAAAGAGCCACATGTTCACCACTCCTACACTATGAAATGGGTTTCTGTTCCAGTAAAAGCAGCGACACTGCAGTCCAACGCTTTGACAAAAGCCTCGAGGAGTTCTACGCCCTTTGTGATCAGCTGGAACTGTGTTTGGTGAGATCTGCCCACCTTGACTTTCCCTTTCACCCTTTTGACCCTTGACCTCCATCTGTTTTTTTAGCGGCTGGCTTACGAGTGCCTCTCGCAGAGCATCGACAGCGCCAAACATTCGCCCAACCTGGTCCCCACCGCCGCCTCCAAACCAGACACGGTGCAGGCGGAGTCCATGTCCTACGCCCAGTACCTCGGCATGATCAAATCCCAAATTTCATGTGCCAAGGACATCCATAATGCTCTGCTTGAGTGTTCAAAAAAGATCGCCGGAAAGGGACAACCTCCAGGAATCATGTAAATTTTCAGGGCATTGACTTTTTAAAAAAAATGCCATTTAGCGTTGGTTTTGTTTTGCCTGCTTCTGTGCAAGAAGTCATGTTTTTGGTCAGTTTTCACATTATCTCTGCACTTTGGGGAGACTGGAGGAATCCATTAAAGGTATAGGATTGAAAACTTGTTTGTCTTACGTTAATGAATTAATAATTGCCGTTAGCACAACATGATCAACATAAAATTTCCTGATATAGCACCAATTCATTTTTTTTTTAATTTCAATATTTTCCCTCAAATAATTGGAAAATTGTGGGTCAAAATGTGCACATTCATGTTGACATTTTTATTTCTCAATGCTGTGTATATTCAAAATATACGAGAGCAACAGTTGCGTCACTAAGCTTGGATGAAAAATGAACAATACAAAAAAAAGGAAAGTTTTTTTTCTTTGTACAAAGATTACAGCAAATACAAGACATTTTCAGTACTTAGCAACATCTGTTTGACCTCATCTAAGTGCATTTGAATCATCCTAAAATCAGACACTCAAGTTATGGCCCTGTGGTGATGGTCTCAGTGTCATTTTTTTTTTTGGACACCAACTCAAACAATCAATTCCAAATGACAAACACGTTCTTAGCATTTTTTTTAAAATCCATAAATGCCATCTTATCTCCCCGTTCAAACCAGATACCGCGATACTACCCGTGCTTTCCATACATCTCCAACTTAGCTTCATCCGGAAACCAGCTAGCTAACCTAATCACAGGTATCATTGCAAAGTTCTCACGTCCTCCATCCTTTTTTTTTTCTCCACAAAGCGGGAAAATTTGAAATGTGAAAATTTTAAGCGATACGGTAGCAGAAGAAGAAGAAGCAGCTTCGTGGACAAACTGCGGAACGTTAAACCTTGAGGAGCACTCACCAGGTCAACATTCAAAATGGAGAAAACTAAAACATCAGGGATGAATGATACCATTATGTTTGTGTGCCTAGCTCTGATTGCGTTAGGGAGCACTGGACAATTGTTTAATCTTTTGTTGGGTTGGAAGACTTCAGGATACTTTTAGGTTTGGATTTGGGATGTTCTCTGCAAAGGCACATAACAAACAGGTCATATGACAAACCTCAATCCAGTAAATCATTCTTTTTTTTTTTACTATTAAACCTTTGGCTGCCCGATGCTGGCGGAGATTCATGCTTCCGAAAAATGGCATTTTACTTTTAAATATATGAAGGTTGTATTTTCTTCTTTTGCATCATTTTCTGGTCATGTGAACACAATTTCCCATCCAAAAATCTTAGGTTCTTGAGATTATTCATATATTTTTTCTTGAAAAATGACAACTTTTGGGAATTGAAAAAAGTTTTAAAAATACAAGTCAGTCTTTTTTATGCCAGTATTACTCATAAAGATTTATAATGGCCATATGTTATGGAAACAATGGAATAGATAGTTTTGGAATATCTTATTGTCAATAAACATTTTAGTCATTCATTAGCATGAATTGGTATATGTTCATAAATATGTACTGTCCCTTCATTAATAAATCAAACTCAATGATAGATCAAAATGTTATCCGTCAACTTCAGCTGCAACTTTAGAGAATTTGTAGACTATCATTTGTGTAAAAAAAAATCAAATTTCTTACTGAATTTACTATCGAACTTATGAATATTTTTTAAAAAAAAATCATACATTCCATCTTTCATGCAGGTTTAAAAATCTAGAAAAAAAATTCTCATGTGCACTTGTCTTCTGTTTACATTTGAAATACTCAATTCCATTTAACTGACTCTAAATATTTTTTTCCCATTGTTCAAGGTGTAGGGAGCATGGCGCTAACTTCAAAACATTTCTTTTAGCATTCATTGCATTTTTGGCGTGTTGGGCCTATCACGAGATGGTTTTAATTTTGGCAAAAAATATGCTTTGGGCAGTCAAAGTGTTAAAAATTCCTCCGCTAAATAACTAACCTGTGGGTGCGGGCACTACCGGTGAGAGCTGCCGACTGGCCTCGGTGATGATGGGGCGGCTCCAGCCGAGGCATGGAAACAGGAGGCTTGAACTTGGACAGCTCCTTCTGCCACTCCTCGTCGAAGGACTGCGCTTCGGCTAAGTGTGAAAAACCAGGACGCAAGAGTTATGAGAGGAAAAGGACAACAATAAAAATGACTCAACGCACATTCATCGATATTCTGGAAGTCCTGGATGAACTCTTTATCTCCCGTTTTCTTGTTCATTTTCTTCTCAACGACGTGTCCCCGGTCTTGGATGTGGTGGCCGATGGACATCTTCTCCATGCCGCTTTCAGAGTCTTTCAAGGCTCTCATTGTCTCCTTCACCTGCGCACGAGCGGAGCATTTTCCATAGGAGGAAAAGTTTTTGGTGATGATGTTGATTCGCATCATGTGGGCGTGTATTTTTAGGATCATTATGATTCATAAAGTGGTGACCTGATGCAAGTGATGTCGTATATTGTCAAGGGAAGTGTTATTTTTGGACTACTTTCAAAGTGAATGTTGGACAATAAAAAGAACGGAGTGAAAGAGTATTTGCTTGTATTTTTATTTTTTATTTTTTTTTTAAAGCAGCTTTTTCAGTAGGTTCAAATTATTCCAGCAAAAAAAAGCTGCTAATTTTTTTTCCATACCTCTCATTAAATTACCAACTAATTTTGTGTACTTTCAACAATTACCTGAAAAACTGGAGACATTTCTCCAAAATACACTTGTTCTACCAAAATATTCGATTTAGCTCCATTTTAATACAATAACTTTGAAATCAAAGATTATATTTTCATCCTGAAAATAAATCATTATGCCCAAAATACTTGCACTACAATACATCCATAATTACCAATATTAACACAATCATATTAACAGAATCAAAACTCCAAAAACATGCTAATTTTCTTTCCCTACCTCCCATTAAATTACTAACTAATTTTGTGTACTTTCAACAATTACCTGAAAAATTGGAGACATTTCTCCAAAATAGACCCACTTTTTCTAGAAAATATTCTATTCAGCTTCATTCTAAGATAACAATTTTAGTGATTAAGATTACATTTCCTCCCTTAAATTATACTATTATGCAAAAAAACTACAATACCCATAATTACCAATGCTAACACAGAATAAAAACTCCAAAAACATGCTAATTTTCTTTCCCTACTTCCCATTAAATTACTCACTAATTTTGTGTACTTTCAGCAATTACCTGAAAGATTGCAGACATTTCTCCAAAATAAACACTTTTTCTAGAAAATATTATATTCAGCTTCATTCTATGATAACAATTTTAGTGTGAAAGATTACATTTCCACCCCTAAATTATACTATTATGCAAAAAAAAAACTTGCACTACAATAATTACCTATGGCAACACATCATCATATTTTAACGGACCGCCACTGCGAATAATTACTTACGCCTCCGGGGCCCCGACGCGTCGACGACGAGGCCTGAAAGACCTTCGGGGGGTCGTTCCCAACCTTGGAATAGGTCATGACTGACGAGGAGCTGAAGGTGTGGGTGTTGGCGTCCGTGCCCATGGTCTCCTGGACGCGCAAACCCAATCAAAAGCGTCAGAGGAAAAGCTCGGGAGGAAACTCGGCGGCGTGAACTCACAAGGTTTTTGTGCATCCCGTCCATCCTGCCTCTCATGTTGGTCACAAAGTTGTCGAACATGCCGAAAGGGGTCATCGCCGTGTCCTGCACAAACACGGGAGGGAGAAAGAATGCTGGTCACGGCAGCTGCTTTCAAGGCATTACCAGCTCATAAATGACGCCCTTATGGTTGTATGTATTTAAAAAAATAATAAACATACATTGGATAGTCCCCTTTAAATGTGTTAGCGGCCAAATTGGGACAAAATCACAAAGCGTTGCACCGTAACTAAACTTTACGTATTTTGCGTATGAACTTTACGCCCGACTCAAGTTATTTCTATTTTAAAACGTGATTAGTTTTGTTTGTACTGAACGTGCATTCTTCAGCGTGGCATTTTCAGCTCCCGCTCAAGTCTGATTTATATTTAACATTGACTCCAGTTCGTTTGGACCTAATTCAGTGATTTTACACTTGTCACTGGCGCCTGATGACAAAAAAAATGAGTGGCCAGTCAATGGCATTGATCAGAATACAAACATTCATATATGTATCCCTAAAAAGTCAAATAAATACACTTTTGACCCCGATACATATCAATATATATCCTGACATTGTACAGTAATCCCTCGATTATCGTGTGTTCACTTATCGCGAATTTACTATTACGCAAATTTTTCTGCTATTATTATTTTTTTTAAATTATTTATTTTATTTTATTTTTTTAAGTTCATGAAACTCTTGCTACTAGGACTCAGCACTGAAAAAAAAGTTAAAATAAGGGTGACCCTATTTTGCGATTTTTCAATTTTAAGTGGACCAGACCATTTTAGATATAATATTTAATTTTTTTTAAATAAATGGATTAAAAGAACTGGATTAAAGTCCCTGAATATTCCATTTTTTTATAGATCTAAAACAATGTCTATTTTAGTTTATATATATATATTATTAGATTTTACAAAATAATTTTTGAACTAAAAACAGAAAAAATGGATTAGAAAATTGCAATTATTGATTTAAAAGGGGGAAAAACAGGAAATTTAATATACATCTATACTCTTCATTTGAATTTGATCCTAAAACAGAATGTCGACACTCATGATTTACTTTCCCGGGCCACACAAAATGATGCGGCGGGCCAGATTTGGCCCCCGGGCCTCCACTTTGACACCTGTGGTCTACATTAACCGTGATATTCGGGGAATTACCGTATTTCACCTTATAATGACATCATATAAAAGAATTTTTTTCTTATATATACAATTTTTTTTTTAAAGTCAGACAAACGGCTTTAGAATTTGAGCTCAGACTTTTAAACATTAACATTGCTTTCATCACCTGCAAATTCTTTACTTTCCCATATTTCACAAACGTGGGTCATCATCATTCTTGACTCTGAGTTGGCTATTTATTTGAATTAAATTTTAAGTCTGCATTTGTGAGACAATAAGCATACTGCCTACCCATTGTGAACCATATATATATTTCTTTTGGCATAGCTCCGCCCACTTGATCTGGGATGGAGATCATTCCACGGCATGAACGTTTCAAAGCGTGGAAGTCGGCCGAAGCCTTAAGTACTACGACCGGGCTTTATCTGGAACAAACCTGCCGGGTGTTTATGACTGGCGCGAGCATCCCGGCACGTACGAGGGGCTACGAGGGGCTACAACGGGCACGGTGTTGAATGACTTGTGTTCCATGTGTAATTGGGTCGCATTGCCGGAGATTAACGGCGACTTTGGCGCTGAAACCGAGCTTCATTCTGAGAAGGCTTGCACGGGGGGCCGAAAAGCCCAAAGGCTACCACGCCGCGCTCGCTCAGCTCTTTTCCAAAAGGTCAAGCTGATGTAAATAAAACACTCCTGCTCACTATCTCCCAAGGCCAATTTTATCCCAGAGTGGCATCTACGGGCAAATAAATGCCACGTCCATTTGGGAGGGCATTATATTTAGACCGGACGGCTTCGAGTAGAAGATAAGGAACCGTAAAACTGACAAGATGGCGTTCCACGTGATGAGAACGCCACTCTGTATATGGCAGTAGTTCTAGAATAATAACGTATTGATCCGAATATAAGACGATGTTTTGTTGCATTGAAATAAGACTGAAAAAGTGTCGTCTTAAAATCGGGGTCTAGACATTGTACCTGTTCACAGCACTAGCTGGTGCCGATATTATTTACATGATTATTAAATTAGTTATTTACATTTCATTGACAAATGTGATTGCACTTTCGTTTACATATTTAAATGTTCAGATGTTATGATGTGAGTTTTTGCATGATTTGAATGAGGCAAAATAACATTTTTCTCTCGAATGAATTGTTATAATCATTTGTTTCAGATGTACTGTCATTATTTTGTGTATAAAAATTGAATTTTATGTTTTTCAAACTTGAGTCTTAAAAAAGAGGGGGTCGTCTTATATTCGGGCCAATACGGCATTACATACCTGTCAACCTCTGCCGATAACTGCCCTTATAAATGATTATGATTCCCCTTACAAACCCCCAAAAAACCTTACAAACACCGTATTTGTAAGGTTTTTTGGGGGTTTGTAAGGGGAATCATAATCATTTATAAGGGCAGTTATCGGCAGAGGTTGACAAGTATGGTATTAGGATTTTTGATGACAAGGGACTGTTTCAAGACTGAAAAATAGCATCATGTGACTGCAAATTTATAAACAAACGTGGACAGAAAGTGAAAGGTGATACAAAGTCGTGAGTGACGATCCTCAGGGGATGGCGGGGAAACGTGAACCCGCATTACTATGCTATCTAAGTGGGAAGTAAATCGACCGGCCTTATTTTGTGTTGAATACTAGATTTGAAAACGAAAATCAAGAGTATGACGTGGCTGACGTGTTGATGTATGATTTGCTTTTCTATGACAGGTGCATTTTTTTACAGAGCAGTGATCATTAGAGGCGCAAACTAGCTTCAATTAGCTTTTTTTTGTATAGTAATAAGAGAGTAACATGTTTGTCTCACAGTTCTGAAGTTCCGAGTTCGAACTGCTTGGTTGCGGCCTTCCTGTGTAGAGTTTGCAAGCTCTCCCCGGGTTTGCGTGGGTTTTCTCCAGGTGCTCTGGCACAATTCAAAAACATGCATGTCAGGTTCAATGGTTTTTTTTGGCCAATGGTCAATTCCCACTACTTTTGTCCAGCTTATCTTTTAAAAACAAATCATTTAGATAGCAGAAGATCTAAAGAAGCCAAATGTGGCTCTAGAGCTGCACCCTCTATCCTAGTCAACTACACTTACAAAAAAAGTAAAATACTTTCTTTAATACACACGCATTACTCCAATAGACAGAAAAAAAATGCAGATTATAGTATACCAAACCCCATTTTGAGAGCAGATTAAAAACTTTTATGCGCATTGTGTGCAAAGGTTAACACTTTCAATACTTTGAAATTGACTTTTTGTGTCCAATTATAAAATTATTTCTCATTTACAAACTGATATCAGCACCCCATGCAACTCCAAAAGGATCAAAAGTTGGAATCGCCGCTTTTCCGGCACTGAGTGAGGTCATTAGCGCGGGAGGTATTATCTAGTATTCAAGAGGCATCAAGTTGCTGTTTATTGAGGCCCAGTCTTGTGATCAAAGTCATTATCAAGGATAAATATACAGGCCTCCATGGCATAGCGGGATTAAACTGGTTCATGTGCTTGTCCTGATTCGAGGGAAGGTTAACGGGTGCAAAACTGGAGACCAAGTCCTACAAAGTAGGGCCTCTTGCTTCAGTTTGCTTTGAAAACCATTTTTGGAATATCAATAAAGCAGATATGCAACCTAATTTGGCCATGTTTCATAATCAATACAATAGTGTACATTTAGTTTGACGTTTTCAGCTCAAATTTGGTGCACATTTTTTGACATCCACTTGATTTCCCTACAGTTGAAAAACTAACTCGCTTCACAAAAAGCATCCTTCTCCAGCCTTCTTTTTTATTATTATTATTATTTTTTTCTACGACAGTGTTGTCCTCCATGATAGCAAATGTTTACTAAATAAATTCAATGGAACCTTATTGATTTTAGACAGTTATTTCTAGTGCTAAAAAGGCTATACTTTGAGATTTGAGTGAAGTATATGTCATTTATCTTAAATTGTGGGCTGTCTCGACGAATATATTGGATTCAAAGGGAACTTTAACATGAGCAGTTAACGCTTGGAACAGTTCAATCGCTTTGTTGACATGTTCTCACCCTGTGATTGCCCCTCAACGTCGGCGGGTCCAACGGGTCGTGCCCGCGGCTTCTCCCGTCCGTGATACTCGGCGTGAAGGTTCCGCCCATCGGCTCCGAGAAACTCCGCATCACCTGGCGCATGTGATCTCGGTGGGCCCGGAATGGATCTCTACAAAAGACAAGGAAGGTTGCTCAGTAAAAGGTGCTACTGGTTGTTGGCCAGTTGGGATACTGGGAGTGTCATTTCTAGTTTCTACGAGGAAATGGTGTTCATAATTTATATTGCTAAGAGTGATCTCAGTCAAAATGGATTGGATGTTGAGCCCAAATTCAGATGGATTTGATGTCAACTGTTGTCAATGGCAGCCAATGAGTTAAATACTAAAAAGTAAAAGTCAAAAGGAGACTTGGAACAAAAACTGTTATTTTTTTTTTAGCTTAGGTTATTTATTTGCACTCATTTCCAATGCTGCTTATTAAAGTCAAGGTCGAGGTTATTTATTCATTCAAATGACCATATAAAATGACTTTAACCCAGAATATTGGATTTTAGTTCAAATATTTTGAGAATTTTGTCATCATACAAATTAAAACCATAAATGAGACAATAATGTTCACTTTTGAGATGTTTAGAAACTTAGATTTGTATATATTAAAAAAAAACGTTGAGCTCTGATAATGACAATAGTAACAACACAGCTTTTGACGTCAAAACTTACGAGAAAAAGGGGTCATCGTCAAAATCCCTGTAGTTTCCAAACATTTCCAAGGGGTTACAAAAAAACGTGAGTTTAAACAATATGGCCAGATGAACAAAAAAAGAAGTCGAATTTAAACAAACATAATATTCCGAATGGGCTGCAGGTGTATCACGTTCGAGAGAAGCTCCGGTAATGCCCGTGGGGAGGGTGGAGCTAATTTAGGAGAGTGGGCATTTAACCACGTGACGTCAATACCGGGCTCTCATTGGCCGATGGGAGACCACTTCCGTCAACGAGGTTGTTGTCTCGCTCAATGCTGCCATGACGACGGCGCTTTGGAAGCGTGTCGTAAAAACTAGTCTTTGATACTAGTCATCGTATTTAAGTGAAACACAGCCATTTAGGCACCTTCTGACAAAACGGTGGCCAAAGTCCACTATTCGCGTCCATTCCGTGGGTGAAATAGCTTACGAAGCCACGGTTTCAAGGGTGTGCGCTTGCTTTTTTAGCCTGTATTTAGGAGCTCATTACCGCACCGGCTATTTGGAGGGGCAATGGCGGGGTGACAGTGTCCCACACTGGGTATAGATTTACCATCTGGTCCGGGCCATAAATAGGCCCGGATCTGATTCTCTGCACTGTCTTAAAATGTCACTCATAATTAAAATCCAGACATGAACGAACGCGACTTAATTAATCTTGGACAGTCAACAAGGTCACACAGTTTGAAAAGAAAAAAAAAATGTGAAAAGACGTCTGTCAACTAACGCTCTTTATTAATGGAGTTGTTTACAAAAGTTGACACGCCATATCGGCGGTTTCAAAAGTCTTAACTATGTGTTCAAATTATTTTTGGGGGGTGAAATATAAAACAGAGACCGAGATTAGTAGTCATTTAAAAACATTTCCGCCAACGAAATGCAGGAACGTTTCAAAAAAGTTTTAAATTGACTAGTACTCGAAACATCGCTTACAGCGACGCCTAGTGGCAAAATGCAAGAATGGCGTAATCCACTATATAAACAAAGTAGTAATTCTAGCAAAAATGATATCACAGCTTCCACTAGGAATTAATTCTCATTGTCATTCAATTAAACACATTTAAGTAATAATTGAATAAAACTTGAAAGGATATGATGGCCAAGTCCAGATGAAATAAAATGGCGTTCCTCGGTTAAGCCACGGGACTTCCCATGAGCCTCTCCTGGCGTAGGGAATGAAGTCGGTTGAGCCACAACTCCTCAGCCTTCTCTTTGTCAATGAACAGCTGTGTGAGATGACAGATGACAAAATCGAAGACAATAATAAGCGCTCGGATGAACATATTTCCGTTTCAAACATCCGCCATTGTACATTTTTATTCCTTAAAATGTAGACCAGAATTTTGATTTTAAAGGGGGAAAAATCAGTAAATTTAATCTATATCTATACTCTTCATTTTAATCTGATCCTAAAACAGAAAGTCGGCACTCATGATTTACTTTCCCGGGCCACACAAAACGATGCGGCGGGCCAGATTTGGCCCCCGGGCCGCCACTTTGACACATGTGATCTAAAAAGTTTAAATGGTTAAACACAGAATTATGAACAAAAAAAATGAAACAAAAAAAATGTCATCCACGCACATTACGGTATCACACTTGCGTGTTTGCTAGCCTACGGATCGGAAAGCGACCTGTCAATCCGTCACCCCTGACCCGACGTTGCGTTTTTAGCCGGGTTATTTCGTAAGACGTCGGGGAGTTCATGTCTTTCGGCCCGGTGCTGGTTCTGTGGCACTAATGGGGCTGTGTGTGTGTGTGTGTGTGTGTTTGTGTGTTTGTGTGTGAGTGTATACACTGTGAAATTCATCTGTTCTAATTGGTAGCAGAGTTGAGGCCTTGCCCGCCCGGGGACATATTGGTGCCATATATCAGCCCGTAGCAAGGACTTGTGTGTGTATTTATGTAAAGTCTGTGTGTATGTGTTATCTGCATACATCAGGTCATAACTTAGTTTGCCCACAGGAGATAGATGAGCGAGCGGAAAACCCCGGGAGCATTAGTGCAGGTTAAAGTTTGCCTCTTGTTTTTTTTTAATTTTTGCGCTATACACAAATAGCTGATCGAAGATGGTAGTGGGTATACGACACCCCCCGAGGGTGGATGAGAACTCCTGATGGGGTGTTGTTGGGGGTTGTCATGGTGACCACTTACAGAAGGGTGAGCCAGACTGTCGGTGTCATTGTAGACAATGGATAGGGGAAAAGTAACGTCCACAGTTTCGGGTTCCTGCTTCACCACCACAGGCTCAATCTGGTAAGAAAAAGAGGGATTTTTTAAAATAAAATGGATACTTATTGGTGTCATTTTAATCCAATTCTGACAGTTTTTGATAAATGGAGTGCATTAGAAATGGAGGTGATTTGTATTTTCTTCAAAAGCCTGTCAGGTGAATTATTTTTTCCCTAAAGGCATGGAGATATTTGAAGATAATCACCAAAAAAAGATTGTTTTACATTCTTCCACCATACACAGAAATTACAATTTTAGGTGATTAAAAAATCAAAACAAAAAACAACAAATACTACAAGCCAAAATATTAATGTTTTGTACCCAAGTGTCAGCCACATATGTAGACACTAGGTGTTAATTATAATGATTAATTTTGATTATTAATCACATATTTACAAACAAATAAACAAAATGAAAACATTACTGTTAATAAAATTAAAAACAAATACTCTAGTTACGGCCCCCAGTAACACTATCACTATTTTTTTCATATAATTATCTTTTTTTATTTTATACATATATTTCAAGGGAAAAAAACAATTAGATAATAAATTAGCGAATTTAAAATGCATAATGCATACATTTATCAATGAGTGAAGACCTCCATTTATCCAGCAGGTAGCAGTATAGTTCTTCTGGATTCATGAAGTTGTATTGAAGCATCATGGTCACATCATTAGGTACACTCAAACAGTAAAAATATATATACATAAAAAAAGTTTGCATTTACATTGAACGTTTTGAGTGACTCGTATAAAACAGTGTTTTTTTCGGGGATTCTACTTTGCAGTTGCGGGTGAAAAAAGAACATTTTGATGTTTGTAATGGTTATTTTGACTGGCTTCAGCTTTTGAATTAGCTACTCTACGTATTGGAAATGTTATGAAGGTATTCTAAAAGCTTGTTACCGTAAGAGATACTTGATCCACCGTTTCCAGTTGCATTCGTCAAAAAATAAATAATAAAGAAATGACTGGGAGCTATTTTAAAATGGGCAAAAAGGATGAGCCATCTTCCACCTGCTTAAGTAGTAAACATTGAGCTGGACATGTTGCCAAGTGTGTTCATGTTTCAAAGTGTGTGTGATGAGGAGCTCTAGAGCAAATGTTTATCATTTGGAAGCATCTTCTGACATTCAATTTGGCTGCAAGCTAAAAGTGAGGCACGTCTAAGAGGTTCACAAGCTAATAAGCACGCTGATAAGCCAAGAAGCAAATATTCAACCCACTCATCTTAATAGTAACGTTCCACAGAAAAGCTAAATTTGGTTAAAAAAATATCTCAATTTTATAAATACTACTTCCCACATGTAGACGTGTGTTTCAAAGGGTTATAAGATTTTATTTACCGTATTCTCACGACTATAAGACGCACCGCATTACAAGGCGTACCGCATTATAAGGCGCACCCTCAATGAATGACACATTTTTTCCCATATATAAAGCACACGTAGATATTTCTTGTAATAATATTGCCTGAAAAAATATTGCTTGAAAAAATACATTAAATTTCCACAAGCAGGGCGAGTGGCTAGCGCGTCAGCCTCACAGCTCTGGGGTCCTGAGTTCAAATCCAGGTCACGTCCACCTATGTGGAGCTTGCATGTTCTCCCTGGGCCTGTGTGGGTTTCCTCCGGGTACTGTTATTATTTATCATGGAAATGGGAAAAATCCATCCAATTTTTACATTGATCTAGTTTTGAAATCATAAATGAATCAATGGTATAAAAACACTTCATGCGAGCCAATGCGGTTCAAATTCATTTGACTATGATTTGATCACTCAACGGCATTGAATGTGTTCATATTAACACATGGTTTATAAAGGAGTCAAAATTGGATTGGATGAAAAACAATAACCATAATTAACCACGTAAATTTGTTTTTTTGTATTTTCTTAAATGTACCAAAAAGTGATGGTGAGCAACATGTCTCCAGTGCAGTGGTGGTGAACACATGGCTCTTGAGCCGCATGCGGCTCCCGGCCAAAATGAATGCGGCTCTTTGCTTCTTATCATATTTTGTATTTTTGGTGGCTCTTTGCCTTGTTTCATGTTTCTCTTATTTTTATTCTCTCTTAAAACACACTCAAATTCATCAGGGCCCATTAAAAACAAATATTTAAAAAAATCTGGCAAATTGGATTTTTTTATGCTGTTTCTGACGTGAAGTGTGGCTCTTTGACTCTTACAGTTTCAAATTTTGACTCTTTATGTCTAACTCATTCACCACCCCTGCTCTAGTGCATCATTTATTGAATAAAATATAAATATTTCTGAAAATATATCTATGTAAATGTTAAAACCTCCCAGTTGGAGGCGAACAATATCGTGGAATCTCGACCTTGGTGGACACACGACCTATGTCAGATGCCCCCCGCCTTCTACAAAAAAAAAATCCCAAACAAATTAAATCGGAGGAACATTTCAATAATGACTTGTGTGCTCGCTTTATATCCCCATTGGGTGACAGATCCAGGACGCACCAGTTCGTCTGAATGGCTAACGTTTGATTGGTCCCTGGCGGGGGGGCCCCAATTGATTTAAAGAGCAAAAAATTGCCGCACGGGTACCTTGACGTCGTCCCGAGATGATTTGAAAGCCTGTGGAACAAAGGAGTCGCTCTCGATGGCCTCGATGTCCTTTATCCTTCGCACTTGCTCCTCTAGAGAAGTTCCCTCTGTAAAAAAAAAAATGAAATAAAATAAATAAATAACATGAGAGCAAGTCACCCGGGCGGCCCCGGCTGGCCAAGCGGACTCCGCTTGGACGGACGCAGCCGACTCGATTGCATGTGATCCGTCTGCGTAACGCGGCCTGACGCGTAATGTGACATACGGGATGTTATTTTAATCTTTAAGGGAGATTTGGCGTGCGCCGCCAAGGGCACGTCGCGGAACCTCCGAGAAGGCGAATAAATGCTAACAAAATGAGAGGAAATTACACTGGGAATAATGCATTGTAAAATAATCACAAATAGGAACGCAAACTGGCCGCAATGGAATTTCATTAAGGAGACAAAATGGGATTAGGTTTCATCCATTTTTTAAATCTTTTTTTTTGGCCACAGACGATTGTTGCCGCGGTTCGTCCAATCATGCACAAAGATGGGAAAAGGCTTCCAGTATAAATGACTCCTGCATATAAACACATATCATTCGCGAAGGATGGCTTTTATGAGAGTTGGTGGGATGACCCAAAAGGAAAAGTTTGCCTATGAAGTGCGCCGTTATTGTTTGGGTGTCAATCTTGCCTCCGATCAGTCAATATTCATCCCTTGCTCCCGTGTTTATCTGTCCTCCCTTGCACACACCCATCTGTCCATCTGTCAATCTTACACAAATGTGCAACTATTTGGGTGGTGTGGTTAAAATAAGCACTCTATTGTAAGCGGTACTCGGACGTTTGGTCGAACGGATGTTTGGTAGAACGGACCTTTGGTCAAATGGACGTTTGGTAGAACGGATGTTTGGTAGAACGGACGTTTGGTAGAACGGACATTTGGTAGAACGGACGTTTGGTAGAACGGACGTTTGGTCGCCGGGTTGTTACTGTTGTTTTTTTTATTAGACTCTTTTGCATTCACACTCTCATTGACACTCATTTATTAGCAATGATGCTAATTTATTAGCAATGATGCTAAATTATTAGCAATGATGCTAATTTATTAGCATGACAAAATTGTTGAAAGATTTCAGATATTTTTGTACTTTAAAATGGGTGAAATGACTAAAATAAAAATGCACATATTTGCATGTATATACTTTGATATTCTGAGTATGGCTCTCAAAAAATATAATTTTAAAGTATAAAAGTCTGTCAAAAAAATCTACAAAAAAACATCCCAAATTTTCTACATTTCACTCCAAATTTACGGGCAAAATTGTTCGCAATGACATTGAAAAAAGAGCTATCTTGCACTCAAACACAAGTTTTTTTTTTTTAAATATATAGGCCGTCATTTTGCTAAATTTTTGCTCTAAACGCCTACATTTGAGTTAGGAACATTCGACGTTGGCGTTCATCCTAACCCCCGATTTAAAGCAAACATACCAGAAGAATATCACAGCATATTTGACATATTTCAACAGAAATCAGCAACTTGTCGACAAACTAACATAGCTAAAGTTTGACTGAATTACTATCAGCATTTCCCTTTGGAATAAATCAAATCCAAAGAGAATGTGTTCCACTTGAGAGGCGGCGCTCGTACGTGCAGTTGACTCAGGCACGCCACGCTGTCCGCGTACACACAACTAATACAGAAAATGAATTCAATCCATTAGTTATAACAAGATGGGTGTCACAACACTTGGTCATGGCGTGGGGGTGTTTAATGAATACATGAATATTTGTCTGGGCTTCTCACTTACGCTTGCGCACACCCATAGACACGCAATTAGAACGGCACTCAAACATAACCGGGTTTTGATTTAAACACAGTATAGAATTGGACAAATAAGTAACAATTATGCCCAGGAGCGTGTCATGAGTCATTACAGCGAACGAGACGGCAAAATCAAATCACTACCCAGGCACCATTTTCATTTGGACATTTACCACCCGCATTTTAAACCATTCCAAATGATCCTTTAATGGAAAATAAACACTCTATCCATTCATTTTCTGTAGCGTGAGCCACACGCCAGTGATTTTATTTTAGGTGGTCCGCCCTCCAAAATAAAGGTCCTGCGAGTGTTTGAAAATATCGGATATGTCCACTAGGTCTGCCTTCAAAATACAGCAGGGGTGTCAGACTCGGGTTGGTTCGCTGGCCGCTTTAACGTCAACTTGATTTCACGTGGGCCGGACCATTTTAGATATAATATTTAGATTTTTTAAATTAATGGATTAAAAGCCCTGAATATTCAGTTTTTTTGTAGATCTATAACAATGTTTATTATACCTTTTTTTTAAAAAATATCTTTTTCGATTTTACAAAATGATTTTTGAACTAAAAACACAGAAAAAATGGATTAAAAATTACAATTATTTGTTTAAAAGGGGGAAATCAGGAAATTTAATATACATCTATACTCTTCATTTAAATTTGATCCTAAAACAGAAAGTCGGCACTCATGATTTACTTTCCCGGGCCACACAAAATGATGCGACGGGCCAGATTTAACCCCCGGCCCGCCACTTTGACACACGTGAAATAGAGCGATGTTATTCATCTCCATTAAAAAACTACAAAATGTAAAAATAAACTCGTTTTAAGCTATGTGCAGCCTTTAAATTTGGATTTTAGAGCGACATAATTGTACGAGACTTAAATTATTTTCCAACACATTAGATCGGAATGTCTCTTTAAAAAAATGCGATGAGTGGGCGGGGCTACAGCAATGGTTGATTCAAATATTCTGGTTGGTTAAGTGTCCTGTTGCATCATTTTTATGCTCGCAAATGATAACTTAAACATGTAACTTGGTCAAAATTTGTTCTCGACAACAGACCGAATGTTATTTTTATCTATTTTTATTTTTACAGTTGGCATGTTTGTACTGGCCAAATACTTACATTTTAAGTATTTAAGTACAAAGAAAAGTGGGTAAGAAATAGAGGTCGATTCATGAAGATTGTTTGTTGTTTTTTGTTTTCCAAAATCAAGGGGCGGGGCCCATTTTGGACTGGTCGCAAGTCCACTTGTATGACAAAAAAATAGCTTTTCAGTCCCGTTCGCGCTCAAGTGCAATTTGTAGTCTTCAACAAAGCTATCAATGTCAGACACGCACATCAATGTCGATATCAATGTCAAAGACGCGCAAATGGAAATGCAATCAATCCATTACGACCTCCATTTTTTTGGGGACAAACACATTATGGGTAGATAAGATGACTCGCACATGCTGTTTGTCAGATATCAGCGGCCGAGATATGTATTTCGCCGGGAAAATCCCACACGATGGACTGGCGGAGCGAAAAATCGATAGAATAGCGGGCCGTCGGCTCAAAGGTCAAAGTGGATATTTAATATTGACACATTATCTGACAAATGAATTTAGCTTTGCCCGTGACAGTGACGAGAAGAAGGCGAAAAGGAGCGAGACGTCTTGTGTGTCGGTTTTCAAAGGGATTTTCGACCAGCGCTAGGAAATGGGAGACGCTACGTAAACAACCGCACTGCTTTCATGTCATATTTCCCCCCGCTGTGGTAAATGTTTTCAAAATTCCGGTAATAAACAAACAAAAAATAAAAAACACCAAGACGAATCTATCGTGTTAAAACTTTGCAAGCTAGAGGAATGATTTACGCAAAATTAGAAACGTTTATCCTCAGTCAGGAGGAAATGTAAACAAACTACGACAACACCAGGGATTAAAACTAACGCAATTTCGTGTCTGGCTAGAGTAGAATCGCTGGTTTGAGTGGTTTTGTGTATAAATATACTGTGCGAAAATTGGCAAAATGCCATAAAATCAAATTCCACTTACCGTATTTTCTCGCGTATTAGCCGCATCCGCGTATAAGCCGTAGCCTTAAAATCGCCTTAAAATCGTTGAATTTTACGATTTCTCTTGTATAAGACGCCCCCTTCAAAATTTTCACCTCCATATTCATGGTTTTAACAGGGACTAAAAATGTGTTACTTTGAAGGGAAAATATTAAGAAAAATCCTCGCACATTATATAGTACTTCTGTGATAATGTATGAATCGAAAGGATAATCTGCTGGATTGCCGAAGGGTTGCCTAGTCATAGACAAATTCAAAAAGGAAGTCACGTGAGCAGTACAACCAGGAAGTGTGTGTCTGTAGCGGTCTAGTGTTTGCCAAGTCTCTGGGTGCAATAATAGCATGAGATACACATTACGCAGGTATCAAGGCTGATAGGATAGACCTTCGATCAGCCTTAACAACATGGTAAACATTACGAAGACATGTATCAAGGCTACTTGCGTCTAGACAGTCAGAGCATGTTTAACTACCGATAAAAGGTAAGATGGCGAGGACTGAGCGAGTAATGGCATTTTTTTTTCATATTTTTTGCAAGATACGCCTTTTTAATACATTTAGTTTAGAGTTTAATCTGTTTTTCTTTTCTCTATTTTGAAACAAATGAACATATCGGCCGTAATATCTTGCATTCTGGCGTTTCGTCTTTGTCACCCTGCAGTTTCGTGCATGTCAAGTCTAATTTATGCGCATATGAGCCGCTCCCTTGATTCAGACATCATTTTTTTAGGTACAAATATGGCGTATATTTGAGAAAATACGATATTTAAATAAGTCTCCATAGAGGTTTATGGGCAACCACTGATATGATCCTTTCCCAAATACGCCAATGAAAACCCCCGACCTGACCAAGCCACGGTTCCAAATGATTCTGAGTTCGACCAACGGTAGCAAAAGCGAACAGGTGTGAGGATGCATTTTTCCACGCAAAAGCGGCAGTCATTAGCGAGAAGAGTCGGACAGACAGCCACGCTGACAAGCGGATCAATGCGCTATGCTTCCCTCTAAATGGCTGTTTGTCCACCTCATTGATTAAGAAGCAGAGGAAATCAAACAAGCCAATAGCGGCCTGATTTAGAAGCCGTCAGCGTCCGAGCCTCAGAAACAACCGGTCGCCGATAAAATGGCCACAAGAGGGAACTGTTCAACAATGCATGTCAGATACTCGCGGCCAGTGGAGCGCCTGGCTTGGCGTTGGAGGAGCGTCCTGCAAGGATGACTGGCTACAATTGACCGCAAATTTGGATGTAATGCCAAATAATTTCATTAGCTCAACAGTTTTGCTGAATTGGGGTTCAATAAATAAGAGGTTGTGGCTTTGGGAACGAAGCAAATGCAGCAAATCTTCAATCTTGTTTGCAAAAAAGGTTAAAATTCAATTAGCCGCACTGACGGTATGTTGTATAAACTACACACAAGGTCTTAAATAAATGAATAATAACCTAAAATTTTGATACGATTCCAGACCAAAATGTAAAAATGAATATTTCTGTGATTCAGTTTAATTTTTTTTTCTCTTAGTAAGTAAACAAGTGTGACATCATTTTTGCTATTAATGATCTATACTAGGGTCAGACAGCAGAAAAATACATGATGTAAATTTGATTCTACTATAGTATATCAGTTTATTTATGACCATCGTTATGAAAGAATGACTCTAAATTATACTTTTGTTCTTCAAATGAAAGAGTTGTTTTTATGTAACCATTTAAAACCACTTTAAAAAGTACTAAGTTAAAACTGGTGTCATATAAAGTAAAACTACTGGTGTGGAAGCTAACATTTCTGCGGGTGTGTGCAAATATTTGAATATTTAGTGAAGCATTGGTTGAATTTGTGTAATATTTTACTTTACTCCATCAGTCGTTTAAAGTTCTAAAAATGGACTAAGATGCTTATTTGTAGAGAAACACATGCTCACGCAGCAAAATCCCAGCTTTCAATTAAGTGTCTCCCTACGCAGCTGTAAAGATGAAATTCAACACTCAATTTAGGCCATCTCAGTAGAGAATTATTATTATTTTTTTGCTGCTAATTGATAGAAATTAAGCCATTAATCAAGCCACTAGCCATCACTCAGCCCAGGGAAGAGGAATAGCAACTTTGCTAATAAGCACCATCCCTATTTGAGCCCTCATTAGCATTCATTTTTAATGTAATTATGCGATTCTTTTACAGAGGGCTCATAAATTACGGCTCTTTTGTTGCTGGCTGGCCTTGTAAAATCTAAACTAACGCTTTGTAGTCTGATCTTTAAGGCAATTACTGGCTTCTTTACTCTTTTATCTCGCTGCATTTTCAATAACCTGCTCTCCAATGATTTATCTCGCCTCTTTCTCTCTCTAACCGGCGGCCAACTGCCCCTTCGCCAGCCCCCCGCCATCCCCCCCGTACACCCACCTACACGCGTGACGCACCGACGCACGGCGCCATCCTGTTGTTTACATCTCCATTACACATTTTCCAAATCGCGCAATATTTACGAAAATAACGGCTGTTTTTAGCAGACCCACGTTCAGCTTTTGAGTTTGACTTTCATTCATTCATTTTCTGAACCGTTTTATCCTCACAATGTTCACGGAGGGTGCTGGAGCCTATCCCAACTGACTTTCGGGGACACCCTGAATCGGCAACCAACCAAAAGGAGACAAAAGGACGACCAATCATAGCTAAGGGCAATTTCGAGTGCCCACTCAGCCAATCAGGCATGTTTTTTTGGATTTGGGGAGAACATGAAAACCTGGATTTGAACCCAGGACCCCAGAGTTGTGAGGCCGATGCGCTAACCACTCAAGCCACCGTGCTACTGGGACAATACATATTGATGAACATATACATGTAAATATGTGCCCTCTTTGTGTACTGTCTGCTCCAAAAAAATGGGCTGGTCACATCTAAAACGGGGTATCAGTGCCATCTACTGTCGGTTGCTCATTAGTAATATTTTGCTCCGTCAATTGCAGTGACTTTTTGCGAAGTAATTAAACATCTAGATAATCATAAATTTAAAAACATACTTTTAGATTGGTCGGTGGAAGGTTTTAAGTTCGCACTCCCTTGGTCCTTGCTGTTTTTCTTGGTTAGGTCACTAGCGAGTAATTTGAAGGGGGATCAAAATAAAATTTGGTAGGTACATTTACGGAAAGTACATGCATTGATCCTCAGAGCCAGATTTGGGATTTTTTTTTGTTCTGCCGGTTGGTTGGAGTTCATTTTGAACTAGTTTTTAGTAGTACAAGTTGTTTCCAAGTCCTCCATTTTAACCCCCAACATTTTAAGATAGTCTCCCCTCCCTACACTGCATTTAAAAAAAATATTGGAAAGAGCTGCCAAATTATATTTGTAGTCTACAAAATCTAAGAAATGAAAACAAACTCACTGGAAGAGGCGAGTCAGAAGCCTTCCTCCGTTGCAAGTGGATTCATTAAAAAGGTGTCCGGCACGGGCACTGGCGGGCTAATACTTTTAGAGTGTATCGATTACCAGGACCACGGACAGCTCCTGATGTTTAGCCCTCCGAATGCATCAAGTGGCTAATGAGCAGCTATTAGGCTCATCGATTTGCTGATTTCAATTGATAGCTGGCAGGCCAAAGCTGCATGTCAATATTTGCATAGCTAATAGCCGCTCGCTTCAGGCACTGAGTGGAAGCGAAACGAGGGCGGAAAATAAAAAGCACACCAGAAAACAAAGATGGGGAGTGCGTCTACTCTCGACGTTACGTTTGCGCGAGACGGCAAAGAAGCTGTTTGCAATTGTGACGAGACGCGGCCGAGGCCGACCGGGGGGTCAACGGGCCGCCGAGGAAAAGCCCACCAACAGACAGACGGAGCCAGATGTCTCAAGTGCGTCCCCCAGGACTGGATGCACGTATATATGTATGCTTTTTCAATTGTGGCTGAGAGAAAGAGATGTCCAATAACAGAGCAGGTGGCTAAGCCCGTTTAATGTGCGTTCCCACGAGACACACACACGCACACAAAACGCACAATCATATAGTACCCCTCGCGCTAAAAACCTTATAATCCGCTAGGCTCACAGATCACATCATTAGGTACAATTATACAGGTTTACTACAGGTTTTATCAAGTGCAAGTCCTTTTTAAGGACACTTAGAACTGAATTTTGTGGCAATTCTACAGCAAATCTCAGGGTTAACCTGCTAAAAACTTTCCTAAAATGTATCAAACTAAAATCATGCAATGGAAATTGCCATGACGGGGGAAATTGAACTGTTTTAAGACACTGTCAACACAAATATTACTTAGGAGACATGTGTCAAAGTGGCGGCCCAGGGGCCAAATCTGGCCCGCCGCATCATTTTGTGTGGCCCGGGAAAGTCAATCATGAGTGCTGACTTTCTGTTTTAGGATCAAATTAAAATGAAGAGTATAGATGTATATTAAATTTGCTGATTTGCCCCCTTTTAAATCAATAGTTGTAATCTTTTAATCAATTTTTTCAGTTTTTAGTTCAAAAATCATTTTGTAAAATCTAAAAATATATAAAAAAGCTAAAATAAACATTGTTTTAGATCTATAAAAAACTGAATATTCAGGGCTTTTAATCCAGTTCTTTTAATCCATTTATTTAAAAAAAATCTAAATATTATATCTAAAATGGTCCGGCCCGCAAACCAACCCGAGTCTGACACCCTTGGAATTAACACAATAGCTTTTAGGGGGTTTGTCTCATTTTGACATCATGCAGTTCTACAAACACAACAAATAAACTTATTGTAAAACTTTAAGGGGAATAAGGAGAACATCAATTTAAGTGTATATTATTCAGTTGGTGTGAATGACTTCATGGCCATTTAGTCAACACGTGACACGCTCATCCTGCTAATCACGTTCCTGATTGAAACAACATCGGTGCACGCCATCCGACGTCTTTGGGGTCCGAGAACACAATTTGACCTGGAGTAAGATATGTGATTTGTTGATGCGCTATTTTATACGCTATCTATTTGGCATCAGGAAATGAAATGCAGCTCGTGACTGAATGTGAATACAGGTGCACAAACACACACATGCACACACACGCACTTGTGATAGTCATCGGTGACTCTCCAGTCAATAAAAAAGACGGAATGATAAATTAAAGAGGCAAACAAGCTGCTAATGACAGGATGACACGGAAGCCGTGCCTCAGCTATCTCCTTCCTCACCCCGTTCGCTCATTTTTGGATTATTATGTTTAGAAGACTCTACAGTAATCCCTCGATTATCATGGTTAATGTAGACCAGACATGGCCGCGATAAACGAAAAACCGCGATGTAGGGTCACCTCTATTTATAAATAAATAAATAAATATATCTATTTTTTTTATTTCAGTGCTGATTTTCAGTAGGAAGCAGAAGACAGGGGAGTGGCTTCAAATTAATTTAAAAAAAAATCCCCCAGAAAAAAAATCTGCAATGTAGTGAAACCGCGATATTCGAGGGATGACTGTATTTTACAAATCTCGAATTTTAAACTCAATCTCTATTTAGCAACCATTTACAAATGGACTGAAACAGGATTCATCACCAGAGTGAAACTAATTCAGTCCTTTCAGATTTTGCTTTTTTGACGAACGTGTCAATATTGCTTATGCGGATAAAATATAAAAATGAAGGGATTAGTGCTTTTAATTATAATAGGTTAAATGTTGCTAAAAAAGTCGCATATATGGATCTAATGTTGAATAGATTAGTTCAAAATGGAGAAAAAAAGGGCTATATTTCCCTCGTTTTGACATTTCCGAGGATCGGCACAGCCACAAAATCGGGTGAATAAAAATATCTAATCGGGACATCCTTGGTCTAAAAATTAATTAGTGAGCTAGCATTGTCAAATACACAGCAATTATTCCCATCTTGACAAAGACATCTCAACACTTCGCGGCAACATCAATGCATGACAGAAATGTGTGTGTGTGTGTGTGTGGATGCATCTGGCTAATATCACACACACTCATTAACAGGTGACACTTTTACAGGCTGAGCCGTGAAATCTTAAAAGGTCGCAACCACTATTTCTACAGGCAGCCATTGCCCTAAAACATATTCACATTTTCTTTTCTTATACTTTCTAGGAAAAAAATATTGCATATTTCTACATTTTAGGATAACAGCCAATGTGTTACTGGTGTAGCTCCTTACGAACAGATTTTTAATGTGATGAAACTATCAAAACATGCATTCAAAGGGTTAACTTGATTTGAAACTAAGCCATGGGTGTGTGTGTGTGTATGTTAAAGACTAAGTGGCGAGGTCTTGGTTTTTTCGATCCTTTCCTCTTTTTCTTTTTTTATGTACACGTGTATAAGCCGAGTAAAACACCAAGTAGCTAATTACTTAACGAGAGAAAGCCCTTCAAAATGAAAATGATGTCATCGGAATCCAGGAAACGGGCTCAGCTAACACCAAAATATGCGTACACCACAGTCTTCTTGACGTGGAGCCATCGAGCAAGTCGCTCCGCTTCTAATTGATTCTCTCTTTCATTGGATTGGCTGACGGGATGTGTGTGTGTGCGTGTGTGTTCCGCTGCAAAATATATGAGTAAAGGTCAAAGCCGTGTGCGTTGTGTGTGTTTCGGAGTTGCAATTAATTAGGAAAATGCCCTCAGCCCTCCTTTTCTGACCTCCCTTTTTAGACTAATAATCTTGTTACAGCGCTGTCAGTATACTTACAGTTTTTTTTATGGACAAAATGACCAAAAAACGCATCTAGAAAGAATAAAATGAAATCACCTGACCATAAATTTTTTGATGAATTTAGTTAAAGCATGTTCATTACAAATGTTTGATTTATTTCTATTTTTATTTTTTAGAAGAAAACAACGTCTTTATTTTTTTAAATCTATTTAAACAGTCTTAATTTTAATGTATTTTTTATTTCTATTTGTTTTCATTATTTTTATGTTTAATTTACCACCAATTCAGTGTCAGCTGGGATAGGCTCCAGCACCCCCCTATGCTTAATTAAATCACAAAAAAATGTGGTTGCCAGATCTAGTCCAGCCTCGGTTTTTAAAACAATGCTAATGATGGGATCTTAAAAAAAATGTTTTCTTCTTTTAAAATATAATAAGAAAGCTGATGGGACTTTCAATTTTAACGCCTCAAAAGTGATAAAAAAATCCCCCCAAAAAGCCGCAGGAAAACTTTTCACGATTCCCATTTTTGACACCTACAATATAAAGCCTCGTATTTATACGTCCGCTTTCTTAAAATCCAACATTGACTTTACGACGGCTTCCGTTTGACTGAATTTACATCAAAAAACAATTTACTTTGACAGCAGAGGTCTCACTGTAAATGGTTTTCATCAGACGTCCACTCCCGCTAAAGCCACAAACAACTACACAATTGCTTCTACGTGACCTTTAATGTCTAAACCGCAAGGGTTTGTTGGAGGTGGGTGGCGGTCGGCGCCACCCAAGAGGACCACGGCACTTTGACCCAAATCCGTCTGCGGGTGTGTTCTAATGACTGCAGCCTGGCCACCCGCTAACGCCACCGCCGTGTGTGATCATGTCCAGACCTACAGGTGTTCTGCTTCACCACCCGAGGGGGGCGGGACCGTGTTTTCGCACAACGACGCAGACGATTCGCCGATACATCCACAAAACTGTTATTACATTAGGGGATTTGGGTGGTAATAAAACTAGATATTGGTGAAATGTCAACCATCAGAGAGGACAAATATATTTTTGCTTCGACCTGCTCGATTATTTGTTTGCGATCTACAGCAAGGGTGTCAGACCCGGGTTAACATCAACTTGATTTCACGTGGGCCGGACCATTTTAGATATAATATTTAGATTTTTTTTTAATAAATGGATTAAAAGAACTGTATTAAAATCCCTGAATATTCAGTTTTTTTTATAGATCTAAAACAATGTTTATTTGAGCTTTTTTATGTATTTTTAGATTTTACAAAATGATAATTGACAAGGCCACTAATCATACAATTAATCACACACAGGCCGAAGAGATAAAAGGGGGAGGAGCTGAGATTGAATGGGAGGGGCAATGAGAGAAATGTGCATTACTAAAAAAATCTATAACGCAGTAATTGCCCATCTTATCACCTCGTAATGAGATAAATGGAGAGGAGACGGAAAGGTAAGGACAAACCTGGCAAGCCCATGTTATTTTTTTTTGCATTTCATTTTTTTACCCGCATTTTGGCCGTAAAACGTGCGACAGAGTTTGGGCTTCACTTGGGGAGGGAGGAGAGGGGAAAAAAAAGGTCTCCTCGTGATAATTAAATCTTCTCACACTGATTTTCTGCCAAATTTATTTCCCCCGGGAGCGGAACTGTGATTCAGTGCTTAGCAGCCTTGCATAACTAATGGTCTTGGCGTTGGGTGGTGGGGGGCTACGTTGGGGGTGCCGTGCACCTGAACGAATTGGGAGGAGCAAATAAAGGCAGCCAGTGGCACTTTTCATCTCCAATCAATCATTATTTGGCCGACGCGCGAGCGAATCGGCAGGACGGGGTTTTATGTAAGTTTCAAGCGGACTCTTTTCAAATGGACCTTTGAGGGAAAAGTGGAATTAATTGCAGGCCTGCTCTTCTTCTTTGAAATCGGTCCCGCGGTGCATTGTGGGCCAAAAAGCGAGCTTTTATTCTGGGAGTGAATGAAAACGGCATGGTGAGGGGCTCGATATTGTTACTGGTGGGATTGTGTTGAACATAATAACACAACAAATAAGGCTATTCATCACGAGTGAGGATTGGGGATGAGGCTAATGCCGCGGATCGTTAACAAATCAATAGAAATTTGATTTTTTTTTAAACATTGAAATCACCGGGGGATTCGCGCAGTAATAATTCCTGTCTTGATAAGGTAGTGCAGTGTTTCACTTTTTGTATTGAAAAAATCTCAAGGCACTAGCTAAAATAATCCCAAAACTATTTTTTTTCACACCAATCTAACGTCATTAAAGTTGAGGTTAAAAAATTAATGCAGTTTTTTAACCTTATTTTAATTTTTGACTTTTTCTCTCAATATTATGCAAAATGTCATGTGCAATTTTCGTTATTAACCTCATCAAAAAGAAGAAAAAGAAGAACAAAGTAAGCAAGAACCTGCAACCATCGGCGGTCTAAAAATGACTTACAAAAAAATATATACCGTATTATCTGCACTATAAGGCGCAACTAAAACTTCAATTTTCTCAAAAACCGACAGTGCCCCTTATGTAAGGATCAATATTGGTTCATCCTGCTATGAAATTCCCTTTAGCACAGTTGCTTTGTAACACAACTCCTAACCACTTCAATTACAGCTCCATCTAGTGGATGTATAACACAATCCCCTACTACAGGGGTGTCCGACTCGGGTGGGTTCGCGGGCCGCGTTAACGTCAACTCGATTTCATGTGGGCCGGACCATTTTAGATTTAATATTTAGATTTTTTTATAAATGGATTAATAGAACTGGATTAAAAGCCCTGAATATTCAGTTTTTATAGTTTTAAAACAATGTTTATTTTAGCTTTTTTTCATATATTTTTAGATTTTACAAAATGATTTTTGAACTAAAAACACAGAAAAAATGGATTATTTTTTTTAAATTATTGCTTTAAAAGGGGGAAAATCAGGAAATCTAATATACATCTATACTCTTCATTTGAATTTGATCCTAAAACAGAAAGTCGACACTCATGATTTACTTTCCCGGGCCACACAAAATGATGCGGCAGGCCAGATTTGGCCCCCGGGCCGCCACTTTGACACATGTGCCCTACTACAACCACCACCACTACTGCGCCTTATAATCCAGTGCGCCTTATATATGAAACAAATTTTAAGACGTTTTATAGTGTGGAAAATTCGGTAACGGCATATATTTGACTGCAAAAAGATTCTTTTCTCTTTTTAGGTCAATAACGCCACATGCACAGACTATTAAAACAGTTATCAAAGAATGGCGGAAGACCGAGTCGCCAGACCCAACGCCCACCCCCCCGGAGTCGAACAAGATCTAACAACATCTTTGTTTAACGCCTCGCGTGTTTGTTAATGCGACGAGAAGGCAAACAAAAATAGCTCCCATGTTAAATTTGGTCTCTTGTCCTTCACGCGGCGGCCCAAACGCTGGCCTTGGTAATTAAAACATTTCAAGCGCAAGGCAGTCCCCGGTAGAAGCCCCACCCGCCACCTCCACGCTCCCCGGGTGTGATATGGGGGTCACGCGCCTGTAGATTCTAATTTGCGCGCCATTTGTATTCATGACAGACACGTGCTAAATATTTAATAGCAGCCCGGCAGGAGTTTTGTATTGTTAGGCTTTCCAGGTCAAATAATTTGATTTCCAGGCAGATTACATTAAGCATCAATGTCCAAGCAGGCACTTTCACTTGCCTCTCATTTCCTGGCTTTTATTGCAGCTCAAACCCGAAAGGATATTCGGCTTTGGATCTCACAAGAGCTTCTTATCCGAGGGATTACTTATTATTTTCAATTAGAAAAGGCATGGCGCGGATCGTTAGAAAAAATGCTAAACGGCGGCGCCGGGTGCGAGGGGAACGGTTTGGGGAGGCGTGTCTTCATGACGAAGACAAATTAGGACTACGGCGGAATATTTAGCATCAAGTGGTTTTCATTTTTATTTTTGGTCTTGTGGGATTTGAACCTGGGTGGGTAGACTTTCTGCATCCAATGTAAATTTTGAACGTCAAATTTTGGATTTAAAATTATTTCATGAGAATATCAAGGTGTTCAAGCGTACCAAGCGATCACTAATCTGCATTAACGCTGTCGAAACGTAAAAAAATATTTCCACTATATAAATATTAATGTCAATTATAGATGGGTGGCTGTTAAGCCTCTTAAGATGGTAAAAATGGTGAAATAAAAGTACTTTTGAAGGCAAATAAAATAGGATGTTGGTGTTTTATAGTAATCCCTCGAATATCGTGGTTAATGTAGAGCAAACATGGCTGCGATAATTGAAAAATCACAAAGTAGGGTCACTATATTATAACTTTTTTTTTCTTCCAGTGCCGAGTCCTAGTAGTAGGCTTCCGGTTACGAATTTCAGCGTGGATTTTCACATTTTTATGGATAAAAAAAAAAAAAAAAAATTAATAGCGGAAAAAATTGCAAAGTAGGCTCACTATATTATATATTTTTTTTCAATGCTGAGTTTTAGTAGCAAGAGTGGCTTCTGCTTACGAGATTCAGCGTGGATTTTCACATTTTTATGAATAAAAAAAATTAATCATTAATAATAGCAGAAAAAAATCGCAAAGTAGGCTCACTATATTATAACTTTTTTTTCAGTGCTGAGTTTTAGTAGCAAGAGCGGCTTCCGCTTACAAGTTTCAGCGTGGATTTTTAATTTTTTATGAATAAAATAATAATAATAATTAATAGCAGAAAAAAATAGTAAAAAAGTAGTGAATTCGCGATAATCGAGGGATTACTGTACACAACAGTTGAGAGCCACAATGATGATGATAATTTATCCTCATTATATTTATGACATACTTCCGGTTTAGTTAGTCCTTCCAAAATGAACACTTGGTGACCACAAATATTTGACAAAATGATTGACAACAGAGATAGTTACATAGCAAAGAGGCCTTATTGGATGCCAGGTCGAAGAAGGGGGGGGGGGGGCATCTGAATATTTAATGGACATATAATTCCTCCATGTGCTTGCACACACACCGGCAGACACACCAGTCCAAAAGCACCCCGTGACCTGTCCTACACACAAAGTAATTAGAGAAACAGTCCTTTGGTTTGGCTGCCCAAAGAGCAAACGCTAGGTATATATTCCCCTAATGATGTGGGTTAAAGAGCTATTATACGTCTCATTAAAATATATGATCTCCCAATCTGCTGCTGGTTTGAGCTAATGGCCAGAGAGCGGCACGTGGGAGGCTAAAACACTAGCGTTGTTAGCGCTTTACAGGGCGCACGTTTACATTTGGGACGCCATTGACGGCTGGAGACGTCCTCTCCATTTTGATTGGAGAAACTTGAAAAAATAATTACTACTACGTATATACCGCCTTATAATCCAGTGTGCTTTATATATGGAAAAAAAAAAAAAAAGTGTCATTCATTGAGGGTGCGCCTTAAAATGTGGTGCGCCTTATAATGCAGTGCGCCTTATAGTCGTGAAAATACTGTCTACAAATTCGAAAATTCGGGTGCCAGGAATTTTGTTAAGATAAATCATTTTGAAATATATGTTTTTAAAAATGATTTATAATGACCTCCATGGTTTTTTATTGACTTTTGACAACTTGATCTCTTTTTCAGAAGCACCATCATTTCCGAACAATCCTTTACATATGTATTTTTTTTCTTTTGACCACTGACAGCCTGTTATATTTTTTTCTCGGCTATAATTATATAAACAACTGTTATGTTTGGAGATGCCTATTTAACCTATTGCTACTTTGACCTATATTTGTTCTAGGTTTCTGCTAGGTTTCTCCAATAATAAAAAAAGTATGACTTATATGCATTTTTTTATCCTCTTTATTGTGCATTGTTTGGCCGGTGCGACCTAAAGTCCAAGAAATAGTGTAATTATCTTTGTTTAAAGACACCATTGTTCATTATAAAGTTACGCACGAGTTTCTTTGAACTTGCTAACCACAACCGCTAACAATAGATGTTTATCGATTACGCAGGCGTACCTACAGAATGGCCGGAAACTTTTCTCCTTCATTACTGGCAGTTTCTAATGCAGTTTGCACAACAAAAAGGGAAAAAAATAAATAAAAAAAACAGAATATCACGGATGTCAAGTGAGCCTGGTGGGCATGCAAAGTGCAATCTTTTGACTTGAAGGGATTGGACTCAACAAAAGAGCGATCCTCCCCTCTCATTCTCCCCGCCTTTCATTTCATACGTTTCCTTTTTCAAGCGCTAGCATCATCTGGCTGCCCTTAACCAGCGAGGCAAACATTTCTTTTAAGTGGAGACTACTTTGTTAACTGATGGCCACGGGGCCAGTTATTGATCCCTCTTCTTTGGCTCCGAAAAGCCCTGATGGTGAAGCCTTCCATCATTTTCTCGCAGGGCCTCACCGGCAACGATATTGCACACATGGCTGTTGTTGACATGAATCAGATCCGGGTGGTTTCGATTAGCGCCACGCTAGCGCGCGGACGCGTTGCCGGTCTGCGATCTATTTGTGAACGAGGCGTGTAGGAGGAAGCGTTCCTTCTACTCTTTAAAGGTTTCCTCATTTCGCACGACTTTAGCGATTCGAGTAGAAACTTTCTCGCAGCGTCGACCTCGTAGAAGACCCTGCGGGGAACGCCGAGAATGCCACAAATTCAACTTCGTCCTCATTTTGCACTCTTGTGATTGCGTAAAAGAAAAATGGCTGCCCCGTTGTGCCAGTTCCGGGCATCCCTGTCAACCTGGGCCAATTGCTTATTGTTATTAATGATTGCAATTACCCTTATTAAGCGATAAAAAAAACCAACTTGTTTAATCATATCGGGTGCACTTAAGTCTAAAATTTTCCCCAAAATGGACGGGGTGCCCAATCAGTATGCTCTAAATTCAAGATTCTGTAGTCCCCGAAAAATGGTATTAGAACAACACTACCTGTACTCTGTATGCATAAAAATATGAATAGTCTACCTTGACAGGTATGATAAAGCTGCTATTACGATTATGAGTCTGTTTTTAAAATTTCACAAAAGTTGTTCAGCAGGTTTGACCATGACAGTTTTGTCATCACAATCGATATATCGGTAACCCCAAAAAAGGGAATTACAACAACACTACCTGTACTCTGTATGAATAATAATATGAATAGTCTACCTTGACAGGTATGATAAAGCGATTATGATTCTGTTTTTAAAATTTCACAGAAGTTGTTTAGCAAATTTGACCATGTCCTGATTTCAATCATTTTAATTCAAGTGAGGCTGGAGTTATTTAGCATTAAAAGGGCAAAAAACTCATTTTCTTCCTTCCTCCCATCAGCTGTCAGGCTCTTTAACAAAACAAATGGCTGAGTGTTAAGACCTACCGTATTCATGCATGTACGTACATCTATGTGTATGTATGTATATATGTGCTTATATATATATGTATGTGTACATATATGTGTATGTGCACGTATGTATATATATATATATATATATATATATATATATATATATATATATATATATATATATATATATGTGTATGTGCATGTATATATATATATATATATATATATATATATATATGTGTATGTGCATGTATATATTCATTAACTTACTTATTACCTATCTATTTATGTCTAAAATGCCTTTCCTATTTCTGCATCCTCACCCTCTTGCTACTGTGACAACAAAATTTCCCGAATACCAGATGAATAAAGTTATCCAATAAAGTTATCCAATCCAACCCAATTTTTTGACAGTATTGTCATCGAAATCGATATATCGGGAACCCCGAAAAATGGCATAAGAACATCACTACCTGTACTCTGTATGCATAAAAATATGAATAGTCTACCGACAGGAGTAAAAAAAATAGCTGGCAAACAAGTAGTCACACTTGGTTGGTTAATACTACTATTATATGGTAGGTATAAAGAAAAGGAGGAAAAGAAGAAAAGGTTGCAAAAAGGAGAGCAAGAGGAGAAGGAGGCGGGAACGCATCGCATCCCAACCGGAGCCGGTGACCAAAGAAGGAGTGCAAGGCTAATTACTTTCTGATGGCTGCACTTTCATTGGGCCAAAAGGGCAGCTAACTTTAAAGGTCACACTGCCACACACACACATACACACAAATTACACAAAAGCTACAAGAGCGTCTCGGCCAATAGAAAAACACTAAACACCCACACTAGAAGGAATTATTCTGCGGCTACACGCACGCGCAAAGACGGACAGAAAGACGGACGTGCTCTCATTTATACGCTGCCCTGGTCAGAACAAGGACTGGCCTCATTATTCTGTCTCAGGACTTTTATTAGCAGCAGCATATCCCGTGGAAATGACTCTTGGCTTTATTGGAATGTCTATCGAGATCCGATACGTGCACGAACGGGCCGTCGGGACTTTGGCGCTGCCAGCAAATGTATTTATTCACTGGCTGCGGGGTAAAGAATGCACATTTTCCCTGGCAATTGAATGCTAATGAAGACGGTCTTTGTAGAAAGGCACGTACTCCAAGTTCATGTCAGAAGTGGAGTGCAAATATGAATTAAATATAGGTTGGACTTTAACTTCGTTTTAAGTTGCAGGTGGTACGAGAAGGTTTATGCAAAAAAATGATCATGGAAAAAAAAAGAAAATGGATGTAAATAGAAAAGAAAACGTGTATTTCAGTTAAAACGGTGCTCGGACCAAATAAACGGGCAAATAATCCACATTACAGAAATAATACGGTGATTTTTTTAGCAATAAAATACTCTCATGTATCAAATATCTTGAATAAAAAGGTTATTATACGCTTTTTTAGCCACAGTAACATTTAGCATTTTTTTTAGCTTTAAGCTTTATTCAATTTTCAAGCCTCTTAAATACATTTTTCATATCCTTAAAGGTTCTTTTGTTTGTTGGATTATTTTAATGCGAGTGGATTTTAGTTGGCAGTCGCAATTCACTCTTATCTCAATTTTTTGCTCGCAACTCAAAGCAAAGAATCGCAAAAGACCGCATTGTATTTGGGAAAATCCATTTCAGAAGGCACAGCTGAGCAATAGAATTATAATAAGAGGACATGGATTTCGGTCAGCAATATTTCGCAAAGGAATAAAGTAAACAAAGTGGGTGTAAAAGTTCTGAATCATGCGACATATGCGTAAACAAACTCACCAATATTCAGCTTTTTACGGACCTCCTCCTCTTGCTTGGCTATTTTGGCCTTCAGAACTTCATCGCTTTTGGCTGAAGGGAAAAAGAAAAACATGAACATTAAATTCAAGAAAGATGTCAAAACAAACAAGAAGCATCTTGGAAGGTCCCTCAAAATTAATAGGCATGGCGGCATTTTAAGCATTCATCTTCATAAATTCCCCACTCGCGACTTCCTAAGTAAAAAAATAATCTACATTAACGCTGTCGAAACGTAACAAATATTTCTAGAATATAAATATTAATGTCAATTATAGATGGGTGGGTATTAAGCCTCTTAAGATGGTATAAAATGGTGAAATGAAAGTACTTTTGAAGGCAAATGAAATAGCACGTTAGTGTATTACAGTAATCCCTCAAATATCGCGGTGAATGTAAAGCAAACATGGCCGCGATAATTGAAAAATCGCAAAGTAGGCTCACTATATTATAACTTTTTTTTCAGTGCTGAGTTTTAGTAGCAAGAGTGGCTTCCGCTTACAAGTTTCAGCGTGGATTTTCACATTTTTATGAATAAAAAATATTAATAATTAATAATAGCGGCAAAAAAATCGCAAAGTAGGCTCACTATATATAACATTTTTTTTTAGTGCTGAGTCCTAGTAGCCAGAGTGGCTTCCGCTTACGAGTTTCAGCGTGGATTTTCACATTTTTATAAATAAAAAATATTAATAATTAATAATAGCGGAAAAAATCGCAAAGTAGGCTCACTATATTATAACCTTTTTTTTCAGTGCTGAGTCCTAGTAGCCAGAGTGGCTTCCGCTTCCGAGTTTCAGCGTGGATTTTCACATTTTTATGAATAAAAAATATTAATAATTAATAGCGGGGGGAAAATCGCAAAGTAGTGAATTCGCGATAATCGAGGGATTACTGTACACAACAGCTGAGAGCCTCGATGATGATGATGATCTTTTATCCTCATATTTATGACATACTTGTAGTATTCTTAAGCAACATTATGAAAAATATCATGTGCCGAGTGGCAGGATTATCAATACGGTAAATGAATGACATCCCGTTTTGCGCCATTTTGTTTATACATCACTGGCGCCGAAGGCCTTGGCGGGGCCATTCGCCTTCATTGCGATTTTGATGAGTAAGTTATGTGAAATAAATTCCCTGATAACATGACACTAGAAAAAATGTTAACGTGTTTTCTCTCAAGGTGGGCGGAGTAACCCGATAGAAGAGTAGGTGGAGGGCAATCAGAAAAAGCCAAAAGTGTGAATGGTTGCGATGATTACGCTTTGTCTGGAATGCTAATTGGAAACGACAGGCCGCATGGCTGCCAAGCAAACGCGTTCCAACAAAATACCCGCACGGCGTAATGTGTAAAGTGTGCGGGTGCATGCGCGCGAGGCCACGGGGTGAGCTCGACTGTGCCGCTGGTTTTGTTGGCTAATTGGCGTAGACAAAGAAGCCGTCACACCGCCGCTACGGCTGCTTAAGTCTGGAGGTTACGCATCTTTACTAACAATGACTCCACACGGATGACTGCATCCTGGCGTCTGCCTCACGCCGCCTCCGTGTGCGGGCGCCGTACGCGGCGGGTGGGTTGTCGTTGCGGTCTGAAGCCGAGTTACGAACGTCCCAATTTGAGAAGTCGGAGGTTGGCGGGCAGGGAGCCAAACGCGACTTGAGGATTTTAGCGTTTCGTAATTGGAGTGTGACGTCTGTGGTCAAACATGGTACCTTTCTCAAATATTTAGTCAGTTTTTGCAGTGTTGATAGAAGGAAATATTGTGATTTTTAAGTTAAAAGCGAGGTTTTGATCAAGTGCATCCTAGTGGAAAAATATATATTTATATATTATAACTCGGATATTTACGTTTTATACCATTTTGGCATGTGATGATGAAATTTTCTTTTTAATAAGTCTTCATTTCTACTTAATCTTTAAATATGGTGACTTTCAAGCTTAACGCAAGGTTTTGATCAAGTGTATCCTAGTGGAAAAAAATCTTATTTTGGAATTTGAAAAAAAATAATAATAATATAACTTGTATATTTAAGTTATATACCATTTTGGTATGTGATGTGTTAACTTTTCTTTTAAATAAGTCTTCATTTCTACTTAATCTTTTAATTTGGTGACTTTCAAGTTTAACGCAAAAGTGTATCCTAGTGGAAAGATTTTTTGTTTTGTAATTTGAAAATATATATATATATATATAACTTGTATATTTAAGTTATATTACATATATACACATACATTGTCCATTATATATACAATTTGGATATGTGATGCTGAATTTTTCTTTTAAATACGTCTTAACTTCTACTTAACCCTTTAAAAACATGATGTTTTGTAGTTTACTGCAAGGCTTAAAAACGGTAAGCCCTGCTGTAATTGAAAAGTTAATCAACTCATTCGATGCCAATGATGGCATTTGATGTTCAATACATTTGAACTTTGCAGTTAATAATCACATGATTTTTGGTCATGATGACGAAACTTGCACGGCGCATTTTCTCAGGTGGTACGCAATATAATTCAGTAGTAGAGTAGCTTTTACCCTGACTAGCATTTAAGCTAAGGTAGACGTTCCGCGATTTGGCACGATTGCTCAGCCTCTGCTAGAGTTGATTTTGCGTACTAAGTGTGTTTGTTTGTTTGTTTGCGCGTGCACGTAGGTGTGTTATAGTGCATGTGTGGCTCGGGGCTACAGCCAGACAGGAAAGAGATGGCGCGGTAGAGGTGCCATGCCAGAAGAAAAGGGTCCAGAGACAGGCGGCGAGATGGCGGCCAGGTAGGGGAAAAAAAAGGAAGAACCGACAGCTCGAGGGGGGGACAAACTAACGGGCAAGTGAGAGAAAAAGGGCGCTAACAACATCGGGGGGATTTGACGCCTCTTTAGCATTGTTTATCCTCCACCTCCATCCCTTCATCCCAGCGCCAAAAGCGTCTCTCATCCTCTCCTCCTTCTGTTTTTGCCCTCAACGCATCGGCGCCGGTCTCTCCAGTACACCGTGCAGCGTGCCCGGGGGCGATAGCAGCAAATCAAACTGTTTATCCATCCATCTCTCATCAGCGTACTCGCCCGGCGGGCCCCCCCGGCCCCCTCAAAACAATGAAAGCGGGAGCGAGCGCCGAAGCCAGGGATGCCGTTTGATTACATCAATGCGAGCGCTCCTTGAAAACATGAGCTGGAACACCAATGGCTACAAAATTATTGGGACAACAACTTCTACGGGAGTCGGGGTCGACCTCCAAAGCGGGGGTTTGACGCTAGCGATGTCCTGGTCCGATACTCGGGATCGGCATCGGGTATTTTGCGGGTGTTGCCGATTTTGAGACAAGGTTCAAGTAGTAGCATTGAGCTTTTTACACTGCAGTAAATTCAACTACTGGTAAATATAATTTCTCTCCAGATGGTAACAGAAAACGTTGTGAAAATCGAGCATTCTACACAGTCACCTCTAGAGCCAGCTTTTGTTGAACTGTTGGATTTTTTTTTTAATACAATTTCTTGCAGTGGAGGAGGAGCTTCCTGATGGAGGATTTTGTATTTAACAGTATTGTCCCAGTTCTGGCGTTTGTGTGTTTTTAAAAAAAATATCTGACAGTGATGGTCCGTTTTTTTGGTTTTCTGTCCAATACTTGTTGTCATACGGCTTCAATTGTTTTAGTGCGTTGAGCTTGCTTTAATACTTGAGCTTTAATACATACGATATATGTGCATTAAACAAAAAAAATGGAAAATTGGCTTGGAATTCCAAAAATCAGGGGCATAACACAATTTCTTGTCTTGGGTTTGACAACTCTTAATTAATCAATTACTCTTTTTGGGTTGAAGGGTCCAAAACGGATCTATACTATGCTGTAGTACCACTGCTAAAATGTGCAATTCGTGGAAATATCTTCCTTAGCAGCTTTGTGGCTGCCGTCCATTTTGGGATAATAGCATGACGGACTTTTATTAAAGCGAGTAATAAACGCGCTTTCACTTCATTTAGTCGGCGTTCCATCTTGGCCGCGCGGCGGGGGTGGAGCGTGGCCTGATTACGAGTGTAATTGCAGCTCGGGGGAGTCCCCGCCACGGCTGCCAGAAGATGTTTCCGGCGCTACGACAGAGGAGAAGAAAGTCCGCAAAAAGGCAGGTTGCCATTTCTTTTATTCCTCCCTTCAGAAACTCTTCTTCTATCGCTTCTTTTCCCTCCATTCTCCCCTTGGCAGGATTAGCGGGGTCTCGTTAGAGGGGGGGAAACGCAATAACGCTGCAAACCAGGTGGAACGGGGCCATTATCGGCCGCGAGATGGATGGGCCGACGGGGGCCGACGGGGGCCGCCACGCGTGAGCGCGCAATTTAGATTCAATAAACTGGCAAAGCAAGAGCCGCAATCTGATTTATCTCTTTACACGCCGCCGATGCTCGCCGCTCCGTGGCTGATTCCCTATTACCGCGCGGAGAGGGACTATTCATCGGATGTTGTCGAGGAGGGGGACTTGACAGGGTGGGGAGGGGGTGTTTTGGACAGCAGCAAAACAGCCAGAGCAGAGGCTTTAATGCGCTTACGTGAAGATAAACAATTAAATCGAAGGCTGAGGTGAGTTATAGAGTTATATCGAGGACAGATAGAGAGGGAGGCGGTTGCTTAGGCCTTAGGCTTCGCATCCAGCGCTTCGCTGGTAAGAAAGGATCTCATATTACGGAGTTTGAAAGAGCAGCATCCAGCCCACGTTTTGCAGCGAGTCAATAGCACATGTAAAAAGCAGCCTGCCGAGGTCAGCGCCACAGTTATTCACTTAGCGCGTATGCGCGGGTAATGCAAGAGGCCGCGTGTTGGCGGACAGGCACGGCGACGCGTCCTTTTTGACGGCCGGCGTGCGGTGGGCGGCGCCCGCCGGTCAAAAGTTGGGTAAATCGCCCTCGCGGTCGACGACAAACTGAATTTTAGAGACGACGCGCTGCCATTGGAAAAATGTCCCTTTCAATCAGGTGAGAGCTTTACTAGCACGCAAGTTCGCGTAAAAGAAACCGAGGTGATGAATTAAGGGATAAGAGATAGACAGAGATGCTAGCAAAACAAAAAATGGCGATTTTTGGGAAACCACGGCAAAAAAGATAACCCTTAAAGACCTGGCATCTACGCCGGTTGCCACATTTTGGGTCGTGTAGGCCACAAAATTAATGTTAAGTGTGGCCTACATGACGCAAAAAGTGGAAAAGCATGCCAATTAAAATTAAACACAGTTTTAGTTGTTGTTCTTGTGGTCACTAACTTTGAAGAACTATTCCTCCGTCATTATAAAACGCGTCGTTTTGCAACTTGGTAGCTAAGTAGCATAGGCCAATATTAATTGATGCTTGGACCCCGATTTTTCATTTTTTTTGTATGTAAGGCTGATTAAAGAATTGCAGACATATTGTTTCTGTGGGTTACGAATTAGCCACATTTGTGCTCTTCATCACAACTTGCAATGTACTGGAATACACTTGTACTTTAGTTTAATGTATTAAAATCAGTCTTAAATATTGACTCTAAAATAAAATACTACAAAAAATACCATTAAAATGAAAACAAACAGTAATAAACACACCCAATATCAATCTAAAGTTGAATTTAAAAACAATCTAGATGTTCCACCACTCTGACTCAAAGTGGATTGGACGTCAAGCCGCCATTATGTTAAATGAGTGTACTGCAACGAGCTAGGATCATTGCAATTTTCAAAATAAATGGTAGAAATGACACTAGCGGTGTTAGAACAAGAGACAAAAGCAAGTAGATCTCTCACTTTTGTCCTAACCTTTGTCCAATCAGGCCTTGCGAGAATGTAAAATGCCCAACGCATATTTACCAATGCCTGCAACGTTTTTCAGCATCCGAGTGAATAACAAGTGCAGCAGGTGCACAAGAGTTTGTCCACCACCGGGGGGAACCACTAGGTGGCACAGCACGCAGGCAAACCGAAGGTTATGGCGCGAGAGGCCTTCACTCAAATTTGGGCTTTGATGCTTTCATCGCGTGGCGCTAGGAAATAGGCAAGAGTCCACGGAATACGTCACACGGGAGTCCACATTGGACTGCAAACGTCATGGAATATCAATTAGAACTGCTCTAAGAATGACACTTATGGGGGTCCGAGATAGAAAAGCAAAAGTGCGTTTTCAACTCATCTTAATTCTATTGAACTTGAACCAGTCCGCCAAAATAAAATGCTGCTATTAGGAAACAAATAATGCAACAAGGAATACACACGCTGCACAAAATCAAACCTGAAATGCTGTAATTATGACTCGTTTTTAATTGCCATGTTTGTCTAATCCAGTATTCAACAAAAGCAAATTAGTGTGTTATGACTTACTTCCAAGTTTGTGTGTGATTTGTTGCAGGAAAAATCAGGGAAAGACATTGTTTTTATATTTTCAAGACAAAAGTAATCATATGAATAATTGGGACTAAAGTCCAATCAGCGTTTTTTCGCAGGTTGCTTCCGGTAAAAAGGGGAATAAAAAATCTGAAAAACTGGCACCGATGACTAGAAATAATAGTAGAAATTTAAAAAATTCAAAATTTCGAAAATTACCGACTAATGTTAAGTATTAGGGCGGCGCGTCGGTCTCACAGTTGTGGGGTCCTGGGTTCAAATCCAGGTCAATCCACCTGTGTGAAGTTTTCATGTTCTCCCCGGGCCTGTGTGGGTTTTCCACGGGTACTCCGGTTTCCTCCCACATTCCAAAAAACATGCATGGTAGGCTGTTTGAACACTCTAAATTGCCGAGCCACGATTGGTCGTTTGTCTAATGGTGCCCTGCGATTGGCTGGCCACCCGCCTCGTGCCTGAAATGTAGCTGGCATAGGCTCCGGCACCCCCCGCGACCCCCTGTGAGGATAAAGCAGATCCGAAAATCAATGAACGTTAAGTATTGAGGTTTTAGTGAAATATGTTCCAATTTTCCCTAGAGAACTTCAGACCCTGGAGGTTGTGGGCGGGAATTCCGATCAACAAACTCAGCCGCGGGTCTCGAGGTGGGTGTTTCAAGGTCCGGGATTTTAACCCGCACTTTCTACTCTTCACACTCTGCAGCCACTGGGTCAGATTCAAGCTCCAATCTCCGTTATGGAAATGTACCGCGCGAATTACATTTGCCTTTGCCGATCATAAAAGACGGACGGCATCGACGTGAAGACCCTTGCGAGACGAGAAATGGTCTTTCCGGCGAGGGCGTGTATGCCTTTCAGGCACGGACGGACTCCTCAAGTTCTGCCAGGAGAACTTTTGCCGGAGATGAGTGGGTAAGTGCACATGGCGGGTCTTGAGAGGGCAATCAGAGCAAATCCATAATGCAGGGATTGCCGCGTGAAATATTAAAGCATTCGGCGGCCCGCCGATGACATCTCACCCCCGACTTCAACCCCGTCATGTTTCCGCACGCTACTTCCTTTTTGTTGGGTCTGATATTTTTTCCCGCCCTCTCATCTCATCTCATTCATGTTCTTCGAATCTTTCCTTTTCGTTTCAAAACAGCTCTTAATTCTTGGCAGATGTTGGGTCCCGCTTTTTTTTAACCGCACTCATTGAACTGGATGGAAAAGCGGCAGGAAGATATGAAAAGGTCCACGCGGGATATTTGGCAAGACGCCCTCATTCCATGTACCTGTCGGAAAGCCCAAAATGGGAGTTTTGGCCCTTTTCCATCAAGCTCAAAAACTGGTCGACTTGTATTTGATCACCTGAACACAAGCCTGTCAACTTCGCCCCATTGATCCCCTTTTTAATAATTGCAATTCCCCTTATTAAACGATAAAAAATGAAACACGGCACATATTTACTCACATAGGGCGCACTTAAAAGTCTATCATTTTCCCCAAAATGGATGGCGTGCCCAATCAGTGTGCAGTAAATTCAAGATTCTGTTGATGTCGCTGTATGACGCTGACAGCTAGACTGTCTGGGTACATTGCTTGCTGACACGCTATATTTATAGAGTGAAAAGGTGGTATGCTTAAAGCATGACTATTGGCAGTCGACAATGACGTTTTCGTCTGTTACCAGTGACCTAGACGATCCGGATTAGAGCCAAAATGTGTAAAATGAGATCGGTTTTACAAAAAAGTAGACCCAAAATATGGTGTACACAATTTGAAATGGTTAAATATGTATAAAATACGGGAAAAACCTATAAGTCGACAGTTATGTCAACACCACAGTGATCAATTATAGTAATTTGTGGCATATGCCACGTTTTTGCGTACTAGACTCCGCAATGCTTTTATTTTCAATGAGTAGCAATTTTACGGATGAAATATAATAACTGTAGGCATATCCTATGACATAGAATGGCTTTAAAAAAATTCACCTGAGCCAATTGGAAGTATTTTCGCTCCTCATAGTAAACAATTTTTTTGCGTCACAATCCTATAGAAACAAGGCTGGCGAACACGTGGCTCTCGAGCCACATATGGCTCTTTACTTCTGATCATATTTTGTAAATACTGTGACTCTTTGCCTAGTTTCTTATGTTTATTTTCTTTAAACACACTCAAATTCATCAGGGCCCATTAAAAATAAATAAAAAAATATATTTTAAAAAATAATTTAGCAGAAGGTGTGTCTCTTTGACTCTCGCAGTTTAATATTTTGGCTCTTTGCGTCTTTATCCCTGCATTTTATCTTGCCGTGGTAATTTAGTGATTATTACAAAGCATTTATCAACACAATGTTATGCGGTATGGGCACATACTGTAGCTATCAAATTTCCATTACCCAACTAAAATAAAACCAAAAAATGGACTTTCCACTGCTAGTCAGAATTATCGGAATGATCCATTTATTTTTCTGCATTTCAGTATGTTTGTTTGTCCACCTCCCACTTGCGCTTCATTAATACCAACTTCCTTTTCGAATACTGAGCTCTCCCCGATTGGATCTGTGGTGAAAATCATTAAAAAGCCCCAAATTGCCTTGAAATACAACAAGCCTCTACAAGCTTGATACCAGTGCCTATCAGGCTAGTACTGTGTGTTCTCTATTTAGCTAAATGGGAATGTAATAAATCAGGAACTAACATTTTCACCGCAAAAAAACTAAACAATCTGAGTGTGAAAATATCCGTGCAAGCCCGTGTGTGTGTCCACTTATTCTAGGGTGAACGCACTTGATCGGGGCTTTGAAATGGCGGAGAATGAGCTCGGGTTCCCCGCTGAAAGCCGGCTGGATTCCATTGTGGTAGCGCAGCGCTGCGTCTGTTTAGTGTGTGTGCGGCGCCGGTCGTGCCGTGGGTGGGTGGTTGGGTGGGTTATGTTGCTGGGGCTAAGACCATCAAAACCCCCGCACATGAAAGGTAAAGCGCAGCGGCTAATCGGCATAATGACACAAGGAGGCTAGCAAAGAGGCGGCCACTTAGAAGAAGAGAAAGGCGAGGAGAGGCTCTGGCTGTGTCAATGGGGCTCGGTTCAACTGACCACATTACGGGAACAAACACGCAGTGCCACAACAGAGCCGCAGGCTTGGTGGTCTCGGCTGCTCTTTTTGGGGACCATGTCGTCAAAGACTGAGCGCGACGAGAGCATTGTTATTCCAAAATATTACTTTTTTCTTTCTTTCTACCAGCCGTTGCAGCAAATCCAAACATCAGCGTTTTTGCCGATATTCTCAAAATGGAAATTGTACTTTTTTCGCATTCTAAGGTTGTGTTTTGAGTCTGCTTCTGAAAGCAGATCTCTTAAAACAAGGGTGTCAGACTCGGGTTGGTTCGCGGGTTGCTTTAACGTCAACTTGATTTCACGTGGGCCGGACAATTTTAGATATAATATTTAGAGATATTTTTTTATAAATGGATTAAAAGAACTGGATTAAAAGCCTTGAATATTCATTTTTTTATACATCTAAAACAATGTTTATTTTAGCTTTTTTTAAATATATTTTTTAGATTTTACAACATGATTTTTGAACTAAAAACACTGAAAAAATGATTAAAAATGACAATTATTCATTTAAAAGGGGGAAAATCAGGAAATGTAATATACATCTATACTCTTCATTTTAATTTGATCCTAAAACAGAAAGTCAGCACTTATGATTTACTTTCCCGAGCCACACAAAATGATGCGGGGGGCCAAATCTGGCCCCCGGGCCGCCACTTTGACACGTGTGTCTTAAAAACGTTGCCAAAACAACTAAAAAAATTGCTTGTTTTTAGGAAGCTTTCAACATATTACAGATAATGCAATACACATGTATGCATACATACACACATCTATATATACAATATAAATGATATTATATTGATGCTCAAAGTCCATTTATTTCAACTGTACTTAATTAAAAATGTGCCTTAGATTAGCGTTCTGTTCCATCCGACATTTTGAACATAAGGCTAATAATAAACTTTTATCAGTGTCCATATTCCTCTCCTAAAAAATCTATAAACTGTCCAATAGCAATGTAAACTTTCCCTGTGCATATTTGAATATTCATGGAACCAATAAAAAGCATTGTTCCTAAGAACCTTTGAACATCCGTCACATCTTTGCCCATTTCCTTCCACTTCATAAATCTGAATAAAGAAAAACATAACAACTTAGCCAATACCCTTTTGAAATATCCTTCCAGATTTGTCAAAAGCCACCAAATGACAGCCAAATATGTCATTTTTCACCCAGTCTCAGTCTGTGAAAAGGCTGAATATTTGGCATCGGGACTCAAAGCAATTTGGGTTCTGTTCTCCACCGCTGTAGAACGTTTATCATTATTAGAGCTGAATCCGGAATAATTCCGGCTGGGTAAAATGTCAGGAAAAAGCCTATTTTTTCTCCATTTATCTTACAATATATGTTAGATGGCATCCTCCTTTTTAGAGAAGACACACACCATTCCCCTCCACTTCCTTCCTTTCCTCCCTTCGTCTCTTAATGCTTATTTTCACGGCTTTGCTTAAAATATTGATAATCAATTAGCGCTACGTCTGTTTTGCTACAAGAATGGCTGTCGCGCTCCATCACTCTGTCAGGGCCAATTGGCCGCTCATTCAAAGTTCATCTTTCTTTCTTTTTTTTTTTCCTTTTCCTGGTCGGCTGTGCGCCTTTGGAGGAGTCATTACGCGCCCAACATAGCCCGAGGTGCAATCACCTATTCTCTTTCATTACCGGCGAGATGGAGAAGGTGAGAGAGATTATTAGAACTTTGGAATGATCACAAAGCTCCACGCCGCCTGTCAGATCCCCCCTACGTGTAATTCATCTGGCCTCGCTCATTCACCCCCCCCCCCCCCCGCGCGCCTACCCCCCCTCACCGCCGCTCTCTCAGCCAGGGGTTTGGCCACAGACATTATTCATGAACATCTGCAGCGCGCTGAATATTCGGCAGCTTTCGCCATGATGAAAAGGGAGCTGCCCCCCTTTAGACTGGAAAATTAACATGCCGGCGCGGAGATTACGGACATTTTATTGCTAGCTTGGCGCTTTGACGCGGCGAGACTGGCCGCTAGCGATGGATGAGGAGAGACGGAAGATTCTCTCATTAGGATGGTGTCGAGCAAGCTTTTTGGGTGGAGTGAGAAACCCCGTTTGGCATTCCGGGCGTACGTGTAATATAGAAAAAAAAACAGGCAAATAGAAAACAAAGGCATGAGATGCACAATTAAACAAGCGGTATGGATCTAAAAATAGCTTTTTTTTCATGACGCAAAAAGAGATGTGCCCAAATACATCACCTAGTTCACATGTGTCAAAGTGGCGGCCCGGGGGCCAAATCTGGCCCGCCGCATCATTTTGTGTGGCCCGGGAAAGTAAATCATGAGGGCCGACTTTCTGTTTTAGGATCAAATTAAAATGAAGAGTATAGATGTATATTAAATTTTCTGATTTGCCCTTTTAAATCAATAATTGTAATTTTTTTCTGTGTTTTTACCTCAAAAATCATTTTGTAAAATCTAAAAATATATTTAAAAAAAAGCTAAAATAAACATTGTTTTAGATCTATAAAAAACAGAATATTCAGGGCTTTTAATCCAGTTCTTTTAATCCATTTATTAAAAAAAATCTAAATATTATATCTAAAATGGTCCGGCCCACGTGAAATCGAGATGACGTTAACGCAGCCCGCGAACCAACCCGAGTCTGACACCCTTGACCTAGTTCGATAGTCTGCGTGTGAGTATCTGGGTGTGAGTGGTGGTCTACAGCAGCTGGTGTGAGTTTACCCTCAAAAGTGCACTGACAACTGTGGTTACAGTTTTAAGATAAATACAGTTTATATAATAGAAGAAAAAAAGTCAGAAAAAGCAGTTTCTTGTCTATTTGCATGTGAACTCCAGCATCTAATTGGCTATCATCGGACCCTCAACCACAAGTATTTACGATCGCCAAGGCAACAACGTAAGAAGCACACTCGAAGACACACACACAAACTTGGAACCTACGCGCAACAATAAATTTGCAGGTAATTAACCTCATCCTCAGAAATAAGACATTTCAAAGTTCGCTTCAAGAACCAATGAACAACAAGTCCATCAAAAACTGGAGTCCTCCTATTGGCTGGGTGAAGAAAGCCTGAAGTGAGTCAATTTTGTGACGTTTTTCAGGAGCCGTCCAAAACGTAGATCTGTTTTAGCAGTTGAACCACAAGAACCAAACGTAAAGAGCCTCGTCAGTTACCCAAACTATGATCATAGCAAATTCTAATTGATGAAGTTGATACCTGCCTTTTGCCTACATATCTCAAGCCTCCAATCCGGATGTTCACCATATGAAGAACCCACAACGTTCCCCACTAAAGACTCATCAAAAACCTGGTTCACCTGCATCTCCGGGCCTTTCATTTCTCTCCATTCCGAGAACGAGTGCTATTCCTCTCTCGGGCCGCGAAGAACGCAGCTGGAGTCCGGCCAAGCGACAGCTTGGCCTCTCTCTCGTTCTCGCGTTGACGAGCTATGCTAGCGGTGCTTTTGAAAGGGCGCCAAGCCTCTGTTAAAAAACTGGTTAAAACACTACAGGACAGCCTTTACCTCGGAAGGCCAAAAGGTGTCCTTCCACATCCTTTGGCCTAATATTAGAGCCAAAAGACGTTATTACTGACAAAATAATTCGGGGCACTCTGAAGTCATTGTCTTACCAGAATATTTGATTGGTTCTACTTCTTCCTGAAACTACTAGCAGCCATGAACGAAAGAGAAACCCTTATCCAATGATTTTGTTAGCTGTAGTTACGATCCAGTGGAGTGAATTTAATTTTCCATACCTGCCGCGAAAGATTTGCAAATGCATGTGGAAATTCTGTGACCTAAAACTCAGAATCTAGCCTAAACTTTTCTCCCATTTAAACACAAACAAGGAAACGAGAGACAGTCATAATAGATTGTTGAAGCAAAAAGATGCCTTAGTGGTATAATGTCATGGCTTAATCCCCGTTTATCCTTTCCAGCTCGTTCTTGCTGACTTGATTGTATTTTCTTTTTCAATTTGCAAAGATTTGTTTCTGCGAGTCGTACCAGGTATGAAATTAATCTTTATCCCGGTTTTGTTACGTTTGCACCACTCGGACAATGAGCGGCGGCAATTAGTCGGCTAGTTTGGTTCCAAGCTTTTTTAGCCAAGTGCCCCCATTTGCCAACTTTTGCCTTTTGTTCTTGCCACACAATGCCGCCCACTCACCCATGGTGTCGTTCTCCCTCCCTCCCTCCCTTCCTCCCATCCCTGCCTCACACCCACACGAGGCATTACACAATCTATCCAAATGTGCTTCCATTTAAAAGCCCATTACCAAGTCCCTGTTGTTTTGTTCTACGCAATTAAAAAGAAACACGGCCTTTATAAGAACTCGGCTTCATTTGCGCCGTCTCCACTCATTTTTTTGTCTTTCTTTTTGCCATTGGCGCTTCTCTTCTCCCGTTCCAAGGAGTTACTACGAACAGGCCAAGTGAGCTCCTCTTAATTCCTCAGGTTTTGTTTGCATATAGGCTTAGATTGGTTCCATTTGAAAAGGCTCGGTGCCATGCTTCATCCTTAAGCTGCGATATAGCGACTGCCAAATTGAAATAAGGGTAGACGCACGCTCGAAGCGAGAGATGCTGACAATCTTGGAGACCGAACTCACTAAACGCTGACGTGCTCATAAAGGGTAAAAAAACAACAACTTAAAAGCCGTATTTTGAGTGATGATCAACTTTTTAAACTTCAAAAGAGCATCCGGGGATAATTTCAGACTGGGAAGCACTCTGTGAGTGGGGAGGGTCAAAGTTCAAAGGAGGGCAAACAAAAATTAAAGACAATGAGTACATAGTGACAACAGGGTCGATAATAGTTGAGGTGCTAAATTACTGCATTGAGTCATCCGTGTTTACAAATGTTTTTGGGCTTGGCGTAAATGCCGCCTAAGATGTCATTCCAACACATCAATCACAATATGTAAAACCACCAACTAACCAATAAAAGCATAATTAAACCAACAACTAAAAAACAATAGCAACACAAACAACTATTCATTGTATACAATAGCAACCAAAATTGATGGACCGACCAAACAGTTAGCAGCCGGTAGCGGTAGCTCCGTCCGCTCTTGCTCGTTTTGAGTTTTTGCTGCTTTTCTTTCTGTCTTTTTTTAATTGCATTTTGGTATTTAGTTTTTTACCTAGGTCTACAATGTCTTGTGTTTTTTGTGTCTCTCTTGCTGCTGCAACCAAGAAATTTCCTGAATATGGGATGAAATAAAGTTCTAACCTAACCTAACTAGAGGACCCATTAGACCTCAACTACCTTCCGGTCAACTAGCAAGCAGAGCTTGAATGAAATCAACAAACTAAGCCTACTGACCACAAACCATGAACTGGCTAATCCGTGAACAAAACTCCACAGAACCAACTAAATTGACAGTCAGTCAAATGAACAAATGACAAATAAACAAGAACATAAATGACAGACCTTCTAACAAGACATCAACATGTGCCGTCCGTCCCTTATTAAAAAAATCAACCTCAAATTCAAGAACTAGTAGCAAATAAATACAAAACACATTTGTGCGGCATTCAAAGATTTTTACGGCCTGTTTCTATCATTTAGCAACTGACCGTTCTTTTGACACGTTTAGCAATTGACATTCCAAATCTAAGTTGACCAAGATACTGCTCTCACAAATCCAGCTAGATCCAGATCCGTCTTTAGTTCAATCAACGACTACTCTAAAGACAAATCTGCCATATGCACTTATTCTAGCAACACGCCCTGACAGGTTAGCCGGTCTGGTCTTCCTTGTCAAAAATTGATGAGGACGTTGAAGTGGGCCCAGACATCAAATCACAAGCGCCGGTTGGAGACGCTGACCATCGTTTCCCGGTGCAGACAGCTCTATAATTTGCTTCGGTCAAGACGTTTCTGAACCCCACAATGGCTTTCAAGTGTCTCTCCACGTGGCTGAAAAGGATCACCCACTACGTAACGTGACAAGTAGCTAATGTTGGTTTACTAAATCATCGCCTTGTCCTCACAAGTGGAGAACTTCAAGTGGGTTTGAAGTATCCTTCTCAAAGATACTTCAATAGCAGCAACGTGACGTGCCGTCTCCCACCACAGCCAGTCGGGCCTCTAAAAACAGCATATTGTCCTTATTGATCTCTACTGAAAGCCCTCCAATAATAAATTGGTGCCCCAACCGGACAGGGAACGCCACACGGAGGTTTAAGCCCACTAATTGAGTCAGTGGTGAAAGGAAGCCATCGATCGGGAGCATTATGTGAAATTAAACAGTACTGCAAAACTGGATCAAAACGAATTAGAATGAATTTTCCGGGTAACCCTCGGGATGGAAGAGATTATCACCCTTAAACATGAGGTGATTGTAGCGTTTACTACAAAGTATACAACCATTGATGACAAGATCAGTTCCGTTGACAAAATGTATTTATAAAAAAAACAGTATTTTATTTCAATGTAAGGTTCTCATCTCTTCTAGCTCAAAGACCTGTGGATTGAGTCCACTGGGGGAATGAATAAAGCAAAGGGGCCGCGGCTGGTTCATCTATTGGTGCCCGGAGACCAGCGTAATCTGGTCCCCCTGCTCCCCTCCAGCAAGCCCCACTGGTGTGCCCTTAAAGCTTCCAACCTTCTCCTGAGGTGGGGAGGCTTGCTCATGTTTAATGATCACCTTCTGAGATCATGCAAACATATAAGAGGGAACAAAACAAATCAATTGTGTTCTCTGTAAACATCAGCAAATTGCCAATTGTCATTGAAGGCAATTAAGTAGACAATCATGTACTGCTCACTTCTATCGTTTGTAGTCATTTAAAAAGAAGAATAACGACTAGTTTACATGGACTAATCTCTATCTTGGGCCTAAACCATTTTAGGCTATCAGTCAGGAATTAAAAGAATCAAAATCTATACGAATAAAGGGGAAAAAAGTGACTATTTTCCAGCAAACATAAAATGCCAAGACAATTTTAGAGCTTTTTACGTCAGTGTGGTAATAGAGCGACATGACTAGATTAGATTAGAATTTTGTTTCATCCCATATTCGGGAAATTTCCTTGGTTGCAGTAGCAACACAGACACAAAAGACATTGTAGACCTAGGTAAAAAAAAACAGACTGTTCAAACTCGTCTTGAGCAAATAAAGTTGAAAGAATGGGCGACAATTCAACGTAAAAATCAACAACAATCGGTTTCCCAGATTCCCAAAAGTTTCTAGACTACCGACCATCACAACTTCGGTTTCGTACAAAATCCAACCTGATGGAAGGATTTTTTTTCAGCATGGACTCACCGATCAACAAGCTAATGTCCCATAAACCATTGACCACAGATCTATCCTAGCATTAATAGATCTTAATTCCTTCCGCAAGTACATCAGTGCAACTTTGCAAAGAAGAGAATGTTGTATATTTTCAACGGCATCCTGAAAAGTACAACTGTTGCTTTTACGAGCTGTCACAAAACTTAATTCCCGCCACGTTGTTAGCGGAAGCGCCACTGCCGCAAACACGCCTCCACACCATATCCACTTAGAACAAAGTTAACTACATCCACTCCACAATGTGTCTCAATCTACTTACACAGGCAAATCCCGGGATTACATTACACTTAAATAAGCAGCGGATATTGTCAGAACGGCTTTTGTCGTAACCGGCTTTTCTGAGGGAATTTTCCGACCTCGGATTGTGACAACAAAGACCCCCAAAAAAAGTATTCGTCGCTGGCCTCCATCTCCACGAAGAGTTCAGGAGGATCGGAGGGGGCGTTAAGATGATTTGTGGGCCCTTTCTCCTATCAGATCATCTCAAACGTGAGCGATTACACCGGTAATCAGCCACGATCCGGCGCTGGCGCGGTCTGCCTCGCCGAGATAAAGGGCGAGCGACGAGAGTTAAGAACGGAGAGAATGAGACCTGAGAGAGACAAGAGAAAAGCAGGAGGAAGGTGGCAGATTATCACACGCCAGGACGACCGTTTGCGAGCTTCTACAGCTTTACTCCCGTCTCGAACATTGTTTCTTTGGGGAGATGGGTTTGTCGCGGGCCAAACAAATAGCTGACACCGCCTCATCAAAGCTCGGCAGCGCCAGCCAAGTGTGGCTGTCGACAACAACGACGAGCGTCAGAGAAAAGCAAAACGGGAGGACGACAGAAATCCCTTCGCTAATTCCCCAAACTCTAATCCACTGGGTTTAATGGTCTACGTGTACATGTGTGTTGGGGGATTACACGTTTATCGTCAATGCTCATCCCGATGTGTGTGTGTGTGTGTGTACTTACAATACTGGCGCAGGGATTTAAACGGTCATTCACTATCACACGAGCACACATTCTGTCCAAGTGAAAATAATGACAACAGACTATCGACTGGGTTTGATAATCCAGAGGAAGTCCCGATGTGGAGACGCACTCCGGTTTTCGTCAACTCGAAACGTTGTTAGCGCTGGGCTCAGCGAGATGCTATCGACACGGGGTCAGAGTTCCTACCTTGCGGCGTGGGGGCTCAGTTTTAGCACATAATGGGGATTTGAAGGTTTGTCAGATTACATCTGTTACACAGCAGTAGCTCCGCTATAATCGTATCACTTGACACACATGATGTTGTCACACATACGGGGAAATCTAACACACACCTAAGGTTTGTCTGAATATAAGTATAAGGCTTAGTACACAAGTACCAAAGATGTTCCTCCACTGCAAGATTTTGTACAAAAAATATATAATAAGGTTTGCTAATAGAATCAGAATTAGAGCTGGGCGATAAAACGATAACGATAATTATTGTGAAATAATTTTTGTCAACAACCATACTAAAAACCTTTGATAAAAATGCGAAAACTTGAAACTATACTACTCATAATTTCTTTTCTCAGAAAGTAAGATAACATAGTTACTTTCATATTCTATGTATATTTGATTTGATGTATATTCATGTCTAAAATGCCTTTCCTATTTCTGCATCCTCACCCTCTTGCTACTGTGACAACGAAATTTCCCGAATACGGGATGAATAAAGTTATCCAATCCAATAAAGAGGAAAGTGATCTATTTACTTTTTCATGGGATTTGCAGTTTCGAATTTAAAACAAAAAAGATGTGATAGTTAGACTGATTTATCTTTTTATCGTGATAACAATTTTTGTCATATCGCCCAGCTCTAATCAGAACATGTACTTGGATTAATGCTGTCCTCCCTAATGAAGAAACGAGTAATATTAGCATTAGCCACATGAAAACAAGCTCCAATAAAAAACAAAAGAGAAAACATGTGTGCTACAGATGTGGGAGCTCAAGTGTGTTTACGTTTCAGAGCGCAATATTACGAGCAGTAGAAAGAAGGGAAATTAAATGAGCATTAATTCACATATCTCGACACCAAGAGATGTACTTTCTCGTATTTGTACTTCTTGGTTTAAACATTGCGAATTGAGTTTGGGTCGGCCAGATTAAGGTCACCTGATTGTTTCCATAATGGAGAAGAATTGGATTGGATAATCCGTGTTCGGGACGATATATATAATGTTGAATTTGCAGGATTTGTTTAGTGATGGAAGACAGTGGAAGATTTTGGAAGGAAGAGTGAGTTGATTTGCTTCAGGAGGTGTAGCAGTGCAATCTGTGAAAAATTAAAGATCACGTTGGAAGTGTAAAACAATTTGCCTCCATCTGTTCCAGAGGCTGGGAACACGATATTGGAGACGACAGGTGTGTAAATGTTTATTAGCTGCGCTGTGTCTTTGAGGTGAGAGGGAAAAAAAAGTCACCCACACTAATTTCATTCAAACAAACCTTCACTTTTGGAGGTGCCAAAGACGCAATATGCGTGCGTTCGTGCGTGTCTTGGCAAAAAACATTTCAAACGCTTCTGGATGTGAGAGCAACTAATTTTCCGCGTGAGCATCGCTGCCACGCAAGGGACGAGACCGGTCACAATATTTTTAGCGACGTATCCCTAATGCAGAAATTGCAACGCCTGAGGACAACTACACACTAGAGTTTATTCTAATTTGAGGATTTTTGTGCAATATTGCTTCAATTTTGGTCAAAAGCAGTAATTTGTGAAAATTGGGACAGACGATATTTGGCCCCAAAAAGTTTTTTTCCCCTAATTGTGGCAAAGTAATTTGCGTGTTGAACAATTTTGAGTCCAATTGACTTTATATTTGGAACTTATCCAGATTAATGTGTAACGTTTCACGCATATCCAGATTAACATGTAATTTTTCACATTTATCCAGGTTAACGTGTAACTTTTCACATTTATCCAGATTAACATGTAACATTTCACGTTTTTCCAGATTAACGTGTAACGTTTCGCAGTTATCCAGAAAAAAAAGACACATTTCGCACCTTTCTGGATTAATGTGTAACGTTTCACGCTTATCCAGATTAGCGTGTACTTTTTCACATTTATCCAGATTCACGTGTAACATTTTGCGCTGATCTAGATTAACATGTAACATGTTAATGTACATGTTTATCCAGATTAATGTGCAACATTCCACTCTTATCCAGATTAATGTGTAACGTTTTACGCTTATCCAGATTAATGTGTAACTTTTCACATTTATCCAGATTCACGTGTAAAATTTCACGCTGATCCAGATTAACATGTAACATGTTAATGTTCATGTTTATCCAGATTAATGTGTAACGTTCCACTCTTATCCAGATTAATGTGTAACGTTTTACGCTTATCCAGATTCATGTGTAACTTTTCACATTTATCCAGATTCACGTGTAACATTTCGCGCTGATCCAGATTAACATGTAACATGTTAATGTTCATGTTTATCCAGATTAATGTGTAACGTTCCACTCTTATCCAGATGAATGTGTAAAGTTTTGCGTTCATCCAGATTAATGTGTAACGTTCCACGTTTATCCAGATTAATGTGTAATGTTTCACGCTTATCCAGATTAAGCTGTAACGGTTCACACTTATCCATATTATTGCTAACTGTTTCACATTCATCCTGATTAACGTGTAACGTTTGCCGCTTCTCCAGAATAATGTGTCATTTTCCACGCTTATTTTCCAATGTGATGCTCGGCAATATGAAAATTCAATGAAATAATGAGCGGGGGGAAATTCATTAGACGCGTATCAATCAAATCCTTCTCAAGAGCAAGATTCATGAGGATGTTCACACGCCGCATAATCATGCCTCCGTCTGCTCATCCCGCTACGGCATAAAACATTTCATCTGGGAGGAATTCTTTCTGTCTTTGGACTGGATAAACGCCCCCGCCGACCCACCCGAGCCCCCCTCCATTCCGTCGTCTTCCCGCCTTGATCTTTCTGGCTCTGCGGCTGCCAGAAGCCACAATCATAAAATTATTAAAATGCTGTTTGCCCGCCATTAATCAGCGGCGGCGATAAATCCTCACGCGGGAAGCGACGGCACACATTAGTCACACACCTCCGGTCCGTCGGAACGAGCCGCCCAAAAAAAAAAAAAAACGGAACGGGTCAATCATAAACTCATCAAAGGCGTCATTTAATTCCTTGGTTTGGACAAACGCAATTTGTTTACGAGAGCCATGTCAGGTGTTGTGGAATGAGGAACGGCGAGCGAAATGCCTGGCGCATTCATCACAGCTTGATTACGTGCGACTCGGCGCTTGTTTATCCTAATTTCATTCATTTCTATCAACAAAGCAAACACAGGCGAACACACAACCATTAGCCTTGGTCGGGGTTGGCACAATTAAAGGCTCGCCATTAAATAGACTGATGATGAATGGGCCAATACAAACTAAGACAAAGGGGGTTTTATTACTTCAATTGCATCTAAGTGTGTGTGTGTGTGTGTGTGTGTGTTTGCTGTCAACTCTGAATAGAAAAAAAAACGACTAACTGTACAATGCGACACGCTGATGAGATCGGAAATGAAAATACAAGAATGTATGCACACGCAAATAAATGAGTCTATAAAACTGATTTATAAGTCGTAAAAACTTCGAATCAATCATTGATAAAGATTCTGTATTTGAGCCATTTGAAGTATTTTGTTGTTTGTAAGATCAGTGTTTAAAGTGCTTGGATATAACTCATGGCACAAAATGGCCATGCTCCAACGCGCTGATTATTTTTGCGTTTAAACGTTATTATGGAAGGAGGTCTTGGAAATGTTAAATTTTCCGACATTTTGAACCAAATGTGAAGGTGTTTGTCACGAAATGATTTAAGGCACATGTGTCAAAGTGGCGGCCCGGGGGCTAAATCTGGCCCGCCGCATCATTTTGTGCGGCCCGAGTAAGTAAATCATGAGTGCCAACTTTCTGTTTTAGGATCAAATTCAAATAAAGATTATAGATGTATATTATATTTCCCGATTTTCCCTTTTTTAAATCAATAATTGCAATTTTATCAATTTTTTTCTTTTGGTGTTTTTAGGTCAAAAAGCATGTTGTAAATTTAAAAATAATTATATAAAAATATTTTCGGTTTTCCACTAATATTGAATAAAATTTAAAAATAATCCATTTGAAATGAAAACAAATGATTATTAGATGTTTTCCCTTACTAAGAAAAACAAGTTCAAATAAACAGTTTTATATCTATATATTTTTAGTTCAAAAATAATTTTGTAAAATCTAAAAATATATATAAAAAAGCTAAAATAAACATTGTTTTAGATCAATAAAAAACTGAATATTTAGAGCTTTTGATCCAGTTCTTATAATCCAATTTTAAAAAAAATCTAAATATTATATCTAAAATGGTCCGGCCCACATGAAATCGAGTTATTGCGGCCCGCGAAACAACCCGATTTGACACCCTTGATTTAAGGCCTGCTCTAATCCAAACTTGATTTTAATCAAAGAGGTTTTAGTGCTAGAAAGTCGACCTTATCGAAGGGGCGGGGACAATGCACCACTTGTGGTACCGTAGCACGGAACCACGAGAACATCTACGGGTGCTAATGGGGCTAAAATCCATTCATGTTGACACGTCAAATGAACAGATGCTCCAATGTAAAAGGACAGCTGGCGGAAAGATGTACATGTGTCCTCGGTCTTGCCAAGATGTAGTTTGACTGGAATCTTTAGCGTCGACGCGGTGATATTTCAATCACGGCACATCACTCTGGATAGCCCCGCCCAAGATATAGTGCTGAATAAATAAAATTGCCTGGCCATATGTTGTTAACATTCTCAACTCCTTCCCTTCTCATCTCTCCCAGTGTGTGCGCCCCCCCCCACCGCTTCGTTCTCCCCGAGCGCCTGCCAGCGGTCCATGCTAATTAAATTACTTAGCAAAGTTTACTTAACAGTAAACGCTTAGCAAAATTTAAGGCGTTTGCAAATTTGCTTTCATTCCACTTCAGTGCCGAGGCCCGTTTTCGTCTCCTCTGAAAATAATTAGCGTGTGCATTTGCATCAAAATCATTTTTTACCATATGTTGCAAAATTATGGAAAGCAGTAAATTAAAAAAAAACTTTTACTGTTATGGAAATGTCTACATGTTGAGAGACAGACGAGAAGGACGGAGGGGGGATGGAGCGATGCCACCATGTGTCTCCAAACACTGACGACAAGGAGGGGTGCGGAAATAAGTCTGTTTGCATTGGAAGACAGTCGTTCGGGTGGGTTTCGAGAGCCCACCAGATGCTGTTTGAATTGAAGAAAAACAAAAGGCCCGTTCAGAAATATGCAACCTAGCGACAACTCTAGCTTTTAGACGGGCGTCCAGGTATACCGATTTGGCGGCTTTGGCTTCTTATGTGACCAGGGACCTTCACAACCTCGCTACCTCAGCAGAGCCAGGAACATTGTCAGGGACCCATACCACCCTGGTCACAACCTGTTCCAGCTGCTGCCCTCTGACAGACGCTACAGGTCTCACAAAGCACGGACAAATAGACTTAAGGACAGTTTTTTCCCCCACAGTCATCAGGACTGACTTAATGCTGTTAGATGATTGGATACGATGACTCGGCAATTAGTAAAAGCTTTGTCATGACTCCTGAGTCAAAAATAGAGGACGTCATTGTCTATTTATTAAAGACAATGCAAATAATTAATTGGATACAAGCCCTTGGTCCTGCATCTCGCATTGTCATCAAGAGACACACTTTTGGACCCCCGAGAATAATCCTTATTGGAATAATATCCAGGCCATTTTTGTTTTTAAACCTGAGTCACTTGTTAAATGCTTATTCAGGTATTTGGAGGCGGGGCAATCTCCCTCTAACCGTGAGAGTGTGCGAGTCATAATTACAACGGTTGACTGGAACAATGAGGTAATGGCACATAAATCCATTTGATCAATGGTTCCAGGGGTGAATTATAGGATGCCGTACAGTGACATTATCCTCTCAAAGAACATGGTTGTGTGTAGCAACAACGTGAAGGGGATTTTTGTTGTGGTTGTGTAATAAGAAAAGATGGAGGGAATTTAGGACACAGTTCTTCTCCCATTAGTGGGTCGCGACCTTCTGGTGGGGTCATGGTGGGATGCCAGGAGTTCATGTGTGACCATTAGTAAAAAAATTAAAAGCATGTTGCTATGCTTTTATTTTCTATTTTTTAATTGGTCGAACTTGTATTCAATGTAATTGCGCATCCACTGAGGTAGGTGGCAGTGTAGCTGTCATGGCCTTTTTGCACCAAGCAAATAATCAGTGTAAAACTCTCGGATTCTGATTTAAAATAATTAAAATGAGATAAAACTGAATAGGTTGAATGAAAATGCAGGTAAGACTAAAAAAATACAAAATAATGATAATGACGCTTATTCATTTATATATTTATTCATGTATTTATTTATTAATTTACTTATTACCTATCTATTTATGTCTAAAATGCCTTTCCTATTTCTTCATCCTCATCCTCTTGCTACTGTGACAACGAAATTTCCCGAATGCGGGATGAATAAAGTTATCCAATACAATCCAATTCAATAAATTGAAAGCTTTTTGGAAGATGCATGGCCAATACTATAATCATCTGTTGAGATATATTTTGTTTTAAATTAAGTTTTCTCGTCTTCGATGCTTCTGTGGTCTAATTTCCTCGGGAAACAATAAACAAATATAAATATATATGACTGCGAAACAGAAATCCCAATTATTCTATGACACAATTGCAGCTACCAACAGATGTGCGGTTAGTGGAAACACAACAGGTCATTGAGTCATAGGACTGAAATTGTATGTCGGTTTGTGTGCGGGTAGACGGGAGGGATGGAGGAGGAATGGGGGAGGAATGGGGGTGGGGTGCAAGAAATCCCCTTTGAGATGAAGGTCAACACCGTCTAGTGCTTACATTAGTCATGAGTGACACAAACAAGTGGTGCTGTGACCAGAGTGGCGGACAAATTAAGATGTGCAAAATGTCTAATGACTGTTATTATCCAAAGTAATCCACTGCAGCATTCCACAAATAGCTGGGCTATATATGACCAAGTCAAAAATGACGATGTGAAGGTGCTTCAAGACAAAAATGTGATTTAAAAAAACTAAGGGCTATCAATTTCTTTTAAAAATGGAGGTTCCAGCATCCCAATTATGTCTAAAAGTGGCAGAACAAAGGGCGGCAGCCTCCTTAATGTGGGGCATTAGTCCTTTAGTTCCAGAGGGGGTAAGGTGACACCCCCTCCATGTATGTGGTCTGCACACTATACATCTGTCAGGGCCTAAGGGGGTGGGCTGCACGGGGTCTTCACGAAAAGAGCAAAGATTGAAAGAAAGTGCATGTTTAGGAACCCCTGCTGGGACTCAGAACTATTTGCACTGAATTCGTTAGCATGATCGCGCCAAAAGGCTAACTTCTAAGAAAAATATGACAGAAAATGAATGTATAAAAGTCATTTGAAAACAAGGCTGCGTATAGAAAGAAATTTGATCTAAAAAAAATTTAGGGGGTGTCACAACTTAGATTTTTTTTTAATCGGATTAAAAGAACGAGATGGAAAGCCCTAAATATTCCATTTTTATAGATAAAAAATGTTTATTTTAGCCTTTTTGTAGTAAGGGAAAACGTCTTTTAAACATTTGTTTTTCATTTAAAAAAGAAACAAAATATTTTTTATCATGTTCAATATTAATGTGGAAAACCAAAAATATTTCTATATATTTATTTTTAGATTTTACAAAACGCTTTTTGAACTAAAAACACCAAAAGAAAAAAAAATGGATTAAAAAACTGCAATTATTGGTTTAAAAAACTGCAATTATTGGTTTAAAAAACTGCAATTATTGGTTTAAAAAACTGCAATTATTGGTTTAAAAAACTGCAATTATTGGTTTAAGAATGGTAAAATCAGAAAATATAATATACATCTATAATCTTCATGTGAATTTGATCCTAAAACAGAAAGTTGGCACTCATGATTTACTTTCTCGGGCCGCACAACATGATGCGGCGGGCCAGATTTGGCCCCCGGGCCACCACATTGCCACACGTGGTGTAGCTTATCACTAAATGTCTTGTGAGTGAACAACCGCAGCCAATCGAACCGCTGCTGCGCAACTGCATTACCGCCGCGTCCGGTAATGATGACTTGCTGCCAACATTCCACTTGAATACATCAGAATTATCTTTGGCGTGCATTCCATACGCATTCAAATCAGAAGAGGAGCAGCTTAGCGTTATAAAAGGCACCGAAAAACAAGCCGTCCAATTTGGACTTTCTCCTTAACGACTTCAGACAGCTGTCAAGCGCAGACCGAGCGGCGAGGAAGTTAATTCGGACCGCCGAGCCCCCGCCAAGTTCAAGCCCGCGATGAGAGCTTAAGGACTGTTTGTTTTTGCTGCCGTCAAAGGTTCAAACGGGGAGAGGACGGAGGTTTTGATGACCCTGTGGCCCTCGGGCCCGCGGTGGGTGTTCTGCAAACACTCCCCATTGACACGCGGATAAGGAGAGACCCTCCGACCCTTCGCCAGCGCCGCCCTCGTACGGCGCTCGCGCTCATTTGAGTGGAAATGGACGGACGGCACTCTCAAAAGAGGCTGAAAAGACACGAGTACAATAACGGGTGGGAATCTGCCCGCTGTGTATCAATGTACTTTTCGGGGGGAGCGCATTAGCGTGAGATGGCGTCGCTGGTGGGATTCAAAGGAGTCACGGGTTGCCCTTGACAGGAATTGCCGTCCAATTCTCTTTCAAAATGGACGCTGAAATGCGAGTATTCACAAGCAGTCCTCACAGAATTAAGTGAATTGAACGTTTGTGGTTACATAAGTTATTCACGTCAGTCGGCAATGTCAATATAGAGCAAAAAAAAATGACAACCATGCCTGCTTTTGAAGGTACACGGTCGATTGGTCGCTGGTCTTTTGGTCACCGATCTTTTGGTCGCCGGTCTTTTGGTCGCCCGGAAGGTAAGTGATAATTACCATTTAAATCGTAGCTCAAATTCCCGAAATACAAACTGTGAAGTACTATTTACTCATACTTAATGCCCTAGTAATTATTAGGCTAAAGAAAAGCTCCAAATTTCCTGACAAAGACCCTGACTTACGTAGCTTCTTAAAGGGACAACGCATGTACATACAAACTCTTCTACACACACACGTCGGCTCAGTGAAACTGCTCATGGCCATTGTTGGCTTTTATTGATGCGTAGACCATGTTGTTTTACTTTGTTTTGTCGCCGGTCTTTTGGTCGTCGGTCTTTTGGTCGCCTGTTGTCGCGGTCGGGGCGACCAAAAGACCGCGACCAAAAGACCAGCGACCAAAAGACCGACGACCAATCGACCGCACACGGTATCTATCCATCACGGCAGAATGCCAAATTACAAGTCTGAAATTATCACTTATTTGGGTCTTTTTCCAGGAAAACGCACCTTATGGAGAAGCACTACCAATTTCATCATACACCGTCTCTGGGTATGATGACAATTAGGCTTTTGTCGAGCCAATGATGATGATAAAGCCTATGTGCGATTATTATTATTATTATAATATTCTTTTTCATAATGCAGTGACAGACTGTCATGGTAAGAGAGTTTGAAATACGAACTGACTTGTGTGTATTTGTGTTCATATTCACATATGTGTATTTGATATGTGGGCCAAGGAGGAAGTGACCCATAAACATATCCATCCATCCAGCTCTTTCATTGAGAGCCAGTGATGCCCTCCTCCTCATAATCCACATACACTGTCACTCTATAACACACACACACACATATACACACACACACACGCTTAAAGCCCCCAGCGAGCGCTAAGCAGGCCAGCGGGCCAGCCGAGGGGGCTCATTACAGGTCCGCGGAGCCCCCCAACACAAAGGCCTTATCCGCTTTAGCCACGGGATGATCTGCTCTCTACTGACTAGAGAGAGTCCATAGACGGACAAAAGGCAAGGGGGTTTGGGGGTTTTTGGGGGGGTCGTCGGAGAGAATCGGGGGAGCCGCGGGCTTCAAGGATGTCAGGAGACCCCGGGAGAGAAAGCCTGGCGGCCGCTCACAGAGGAGCGCAGAGGAGGAGGAGGCGGCTTAAGCTCCGTGGCTACGTCAGGACATTAACATTCACACAACCTCCCAACATCTGCTGCCTCCCTAAACTACTCCCCCCCACCCAAAATCGCTCCCTCGTCTGCTGCCCAAGACGGGGGGATAAAGACAGCCAGGCCAGGAAAGCACTCACCAAGTTACTTAACCACCTTTAATTGACTCGTGGTGCTTTTATGTATACAAGCGCAAATTACCTGGACCAAGATGGCTACTCTAACTTTTTTTTCTCTCTCATAATGTACTACTTATTGATGTAACCACTTATTCAATGTTGACGACCACTTATTTATTATGTTGACTACTTATTTATTGATTATTTATGTATTAGTTATTTATTGGGTATTTATCTGTTCATGTATTTGTTTGTTGTTGTTGTCATTTGTGCACTTCTCTACTAATTTATGTGGTTGACTACTTATTTATGTATTGATTATTTATTTCTTATTAATTATTGATTGAGAATGTGTTTGTCTTTTTGTTTGTTGTTGTTATTTGTGTACTTTGTGGTGAAGCTTTAAATCTCATTATATCTGTATCATGGCCTTAAAAGGATTCAATTCAATTTTTGGGACAAATTGGAATTGGGGCTCAACTAAGAGTGCTTCAGGGAATCATTGATACAATTATTTTTCAAGAAATACAATGTTTCAACAGTGGTGCATTCAATGCCTGTTTTAAGGGCAAAAAAAGAACTAAAACGGGTCTTACCGGCTGCCTGCAGAACCAACTGCATTCGAACTTTAGCCTGCTCTGCTGGTGTCTGTAAAGAGAAAAGGGAGTGTTTGTTCAATCTATTTTTTTATCCATTAAGTACATTGGTAATCCATTTTTTGTCAGGATGTTGCCTAATGCTGCTGTTTATGCTTTTAACTTGTCCGTTAATATCTCCCCGATTAGATTTAAAAGTCTTAATTGTCGGGAAATAAAGAAAAAAAAATCAGACTTCTGAAAAAATACAAGAGGTGCATCCAAGACACACTAGGGAGAATCAAAGAGGAGGTGACAGAGACTTTTTTATAGTCCTTCATGCCGCTATTTGTGCTTTTAACTTGTCCGTTAATATCTCCCCGATTAGATTTAAATTTCTGAATTGTCATGGACGAATGAAAAAAAAAATCGGACTTCTGAAAAAATATAAGAGGTGCATCCAAGACACACTAGGGAAAATCAAAGAGGAGGCGACAGAGCCTTTTTTGGGTCCTTCATGCTGGTGTTTGTGCTTTTAACTTGTCCGTTAATATCTCCCCGATTAGATTTAAAAATCTTAATTGTCAGGGAAGAATGATGGTGAGCAGAGCCATTAAAAAGTGGGAAAAAACGCGTGTTTGGAAGCATTCCTCCCGCGTTGGAACGGCGACCCTCGTTACCATGCGGCGACGGAAAGCGTGTAGGATTAGAACGAAATTAAATGCTAATGGGGACGGGATCTGAAACTGCTGCCTGAGAGCATCATTTAGATGGCGAGGCCTGCCGGGGTGTCGCTGACAGGAAACGAGACCCCCCCCTCGGTCCCCCACGTCCTCCCCTCGGCCCCCCACGTCCTCCCCCCGGCGACCCACCTCCTCAACCAAAGCGAAAAAAAGAAGAAGAAAATCTGATTTATCAAACTGTAAACTTGTCACTTTGTAAAAACGTCACTTTCCAGTGGCAGGGAAATATAATGACCCGCTTTAATGCGGCACACTTAATGCGGGTGTATGTGTGTGTACGTGGGTTTGTGGGTTTGTGTGCGGGTGTATCCCCCCCGTAGCAGGTGACATTGCGCATCACGCTCCACGTTGACGGGCGCCGCTCGACAGCTGAAATTACCGATGGCTATTATGCCTGGGAAAAAAAAGGACGGCTTGAATTGCTCAACGGCGCCCACGCGAACATCTCCGTGTGTTTGATGGGACAATTCAATTTATTTTCTGGAGGACTTTCTATTTTTAAAACAAACATCTTCGCTGTTTGAAATAAGATGCATCCTACACATGGAAAAAAGGAGGGTACATTTGAAGGTTAAATCTTGTATATAGTTCATTTTTCCATGCCATTCTCTTTTTTACCATGTTTTCACGACTATAAGGCGCACTTAAAAGTCTTAAATTTTCTCCAAAATAGACAGGGCGCCTTATAATCCAGTGTGCTTTATATATGGAAAAAAAATAAAATGTGTCATTCATTTAGGGTGCGCCTTATAATGCGGTGCGCCTTATAGTCGTGAAAATACGGTACATTAGATTTGACTTGCCGTTTTTATTAGAAAAGAGCTTTTTAGGAGGTGTAAATTGAGAAAAAAAGAGTCATTATTTTTACATCATTAATATTCGGAATAAGCGGTGTGGAAAATGAATGAATGAAAGAAAAGAAAAGTTTTTATAGAGTATGTTCTCAGTCAACAAAGGGTGAATTGAGACATTTCAAATAATCAAAATCTAAATTTTTTTGTTAAGGAGCATTTTCCACAAGAATTCGTCAAACTTTCAATAAAATAATCACACTGTTTTAATTCCGAACTAGTTAATACACTAATGTTGTAAGCCAAGGGTGTCAAACTCGGGTTTGTTCGCGGGCCGCAATGACATCAACTCGATTTCATGTAGATTTTATTTTTTTTAATTGGATTATGAAAACTCGATGAAAATCCCAGAATATTCAGTTTTTTATAGATATAAAACTGTTTATTTGAACTTTTTTTTCTTAGTAAGGGAAAACATCTAATAATCATTTGTTTTTCATTTCAAATGGAAACATTTAAAAAAAAAAATCAATATTAATGTGGAAAACCGAAAATATTTTTATATATTTATTTTTAGATTTTACAAAATGCATATTGACCTAAAAACACCCAAAGAAAAAAATGGATAAAAAATTGCAATGATTGATTTAAAAAGGGGAAAATCAGGAAATATAATATACATCTATAATCTTCATTTGAATTTGATCCTGAAACAGAGTCGGCACTCCTGATTTATTTACTCGGGCCGCACAAAATGATGCGGCAGGCCAGATTTGGCCCCCGGGCCGCCACTTTGCCACCTGTGTTGTAAGCAATAGCATTCTATCGTTGGGTTATTAGCCTAAAGTAGAAAATGGAGGAAATCTAGACATATTTCTGCAGTTATACATACTCAAAAGTCGGAGAAGTAACATACATGAGGCGAAAACGTGACAATGCACTCCGACGCATATTTTCCCTTTTGAATTGACATGTGCATGGCCTCTTCCTCTGTGTGTAATTCATTAGTAAACAATAAAGAGGCGTTAATTGCCCTCCCCGGAGACATCTGTCGGAGCCAGAGAGAAAGAGCGAATAAGAGAGGCTGCTGAAGTAGCATCCTGCTCAATTAGAGCACAAACAAACAAAAAAATGCCTTGTGTGTAGGTTGAAATAGAACACACGCGCCCAGCTTATTAAAGTCAAAAAAGATCAACAGAAGCTGGAAAATGCTAGAAATTGAAAAGCAAACTTTTCAAACAATGGCCATTGCATAACATGGCTTATGTGCATTGTAGTTTGTAATATAGGCAATGTACAAAAGTATGTTAAGCTTCCAGCGAGAAGTGTTAACGGTCTAATGATGTGATAACGTTTACTGAAAACAAAAATGGCTGCCTTACTATAGTTCAGTTTTACAGGATATCATTTTCAATTTAATACAAGACCGTTTTTTTAACATATTTACTTGGTTATCAGTTCTACACAATTTTTACATTGCAGCACAGTTAATCATCATCATTGAGTAAAGATTAATTTGTATTTATTGTTCAAATTGTGCATGAAGTGGTTAGCACATCGGCCTCGCAGTTCTGGGGTCAACGGTTTGATCCCACGTGGGTCTACACCACATGTGTCAAAGTGGCGGCCCGGGGGCCAAATCTGTCCCGCCGCATCATTTTGTGTGGTCCGGGAAAGTCAATCATGAGTGCCGACTTTCTGTTTTAGGATCAAATTAAAATGAAGAGTATAGATGAATATGAAATTTCCTGATTTTCCCCCTGTTAAATCAATAATTGTAATTTTTTTAATCTATTTTTTCTGTGTATTTAGTTCAAAAATCATGAAGTCAGCTGGGATAGGATCCAGCACCCCCCGAGACCCTTGTGAGGAGAAGCGGTTCAGAAAATGAATTGAGCATGAAGTTACAGAGGCTAAAAGTGAACTGTATTTTAATATTCTTTATTTAGTATTTATTTTAGGTTCAATGTTGGTCATAGTGAATTTGATCATTATTCAAACCTTACTCAATTGAATAAAATAATTAAAAAAGGGTGGCCACACAAAAAATGATTGAAATTTGGACTCAACTATTTGGCTTGGAACAGGTAACACATGAAGTTAAAGCGAAAAAGTAACATTTTGATGACGGTCCCTGAGAAGTTAACATTTGTTTGTAGGGTAGATGTTACATTTTTTTTAGCTTTCCATCTCCAGCTTTGCTTCTCTGCGGCGTCTCTCCTACTCGCCGACCCAGCATGCCTCGCTCTGCCTGGTCAGCCTCGGGCCTAATAATAACAATAATGGCCTCTCAGAGCAGCTTTCCATTATAAATAGATGTTTCCTTCAAGCACTGCCTCGTTATGCACAGGGTAGCATTGTTTTTTTCTTTTTTACCTAGCTGGCCGGCCGGCTCAGGCTTATTTATTTGCCTAATGGCTTGTGTTTATTTTTGACTAATGGGACAGACGGCGGGCACTTAGGCTTGACAAAGCATGTCCGTCAACACCGCGGCGAGGTCGGCCAGCGCGGCTTGACCGGACTTCCTCCTCCCTCGTGCGAGGCGAGAGCACGGGCCCAGAGTCGCGCATAAATAATTGAAAGGGAGCTCGAGTGGTATTAACAGGGCAAGCAACGTTTGGTACGTTTAAAGGGAATGGAAACGACCTTGTTGTTTTTTGTAATCGTCGTAGACTGTCAAACGGGAGAGAGCATGCTTAAAGGCTGAATTAAAAAAAAAAAAATAGTGGCCCATTACAGGTTTTTGATCCTCCCATTTTACCAGAAATGCCAAACAAGTACCTGTACATGATAGCAAGGTGTCAAAACTATGGCCCGGGGGCACGATCCAGCCCGCCACGCCCTTTTTTGCGGCCCGCCAAACTTAATCGTGAGCTCCAGATATTCGAATATAATTTTAAAATAATGAGTCAGTTTAATTTGATCAAATGAAATGTAAATAAAATTTGGGTAGTCCTGGATAAAATATCCAGATGTACAGAAACCAGAGCATAATGACAAATTCCTTCTTTTTTTTAACATACGAGCAATAAAAATAAAAATTCTACACAATATAAAAACTATATTTAAAGTGATAGAATACATAGTGTACTTTCTTTGAGTTGTTTTTGTTCAATTCAGAAAGTGTTAATCATTTGGATCTTTTGTGAAAAATATAAATTCATTTTTTTTTCAATTATATTAAAAAAATTTAGGGAATATTTGCTATCAAAAGTTTGCATGAAAGGATTCAGTTTTATGTCAATTATGTCTGAAAAAAAAGACTTAAAATTATATTTCTGACCTTGATCATCAACAAAAGCTGTTGATTAGTGGCATGCCAAAATGGCTGCCATTACGATATGTCCTGTAACAAACGAGTGAAACACACAAAGCATATTTTTTTGTGGGTGCGTGCTTTTAGATCGACACGTCCATAGTTTTCCCCACTTCTTGACCAAAATCAACAAAACATCTCCAACTCCAACAATGCTCACAAGGACAAAAACAATGACAAATGACACATCATAGATAAAGAACTATAACAGAGACCGGTTGAACGAATGCTTCTCAATTCCCCAATAACGACAACCTCCGAAACTCCTCCTCATCACGAAACTTTGACGCTCCCGTGACATCAATCTCAATCCCCCGCCACCCTTACCATCCCTCCCATATTGCCGTGGTTTATTGACCAAAACTAATGGAGCGCGGGCCCAAGATACTCCCTACGACTTGCTACTCAATAGTCATCTCATTATATCCCATAATATAGCGGGCCCTTCCCGATCTCCCTCCCCGACCGACAGATCTACAGCCCAAAGAGGACGGCCCCAAAAAAAAACGAGCTGGGAGAGAAAATGTAATATTTCCGTTTTTAATATCAAGGTCTATAAGATCAGGGCAGAGATGGGTTCCACGGCAATATGTTTATTTAGATATTTTATATGAGGGGGGGTAGTCGGAGAGGGGGTCCGGCTATCGGCGTCTGTACGCCGTTGCGGAGTATATGAAAAATAATGTTGTGTATGGCTATACTTTTATATATATTGTCAATATGGCATGGGGGCGCTTTTACAATGTGCCATACTTCAGGCCGGGGCTAACAGCATTTTATGGCCCGCCAGCAGTTCATCTTCATGTCTCGGGCAGGCAGGAGCGCTGCATAATAATGTCGTTTCCAGGCCCCAAATGCTATTTCGCGGGCGGGGGCTCATTTCTCAAACTTCACCGCTTTTACAATTTCCCCAAACTTTTATTTCCGTCATTATGACCAACAAGATTTCATTACGCATTTAGAATGTAAACAAGCCACAGCCATGACGCCCAGTCGGGCCCGCCTTTTCCCCCCCGCCGGAATGACGGCGTCCTCCGAACGCTCCCCAAACGACGGGAAAAAAATGGCGACACTTTACGAACCCGCGGCGATGCAAAAAGTACCAACACGTGCGCTTGTAAAGTGCTACGAACAAGATGCGACTCAAAAGTGTGTGTACGCTCTCCACAAAGGCGGAGATGTGGGTGCGCGGGGGGTGACGGGACGTGGGGGGAGTTTACGCTCGACTCGCATAAATCATGTAGAAGAAAAATGAGCAAATCTGCGAGCTAACTCATCTCCTCTCCATCCGGAGAAAATGAAATTCACGGGAATACCTATCAAAACTGCAATCATCCAGAGATAATATCTTCTTTGGTCTATCTGCACTTTCCGATTTAATTTCCTCCATGCCCTTGACATCCAGCGATAGCATTAAGATGAAGCACGTACGTACAGTAAGGGAGTAGTTCTCCACACCGCTTGATATATGACATCGCCGCCGTCCGACGTCGTCGTGTCATCGTTTTGGAAAATGGATGCCGTCGTTCTTTTGTTTGGGGGGGATTTTGGGGCGGAAAATGTTATAGGTTGATGGAGATGAGGCAGCTGTCGGGGGCGCAGACGCATAGAACAAACTCGTCTTGCGTGGTCATTGAAATGACTCCATCGTTTAGCCGCCACCTCCACATGAGAGACCCTAAGACAGGGGTGTCAGACTCGGGTTGGTTCGCGGGCCGCTTTAACGTCAACTTGATTTCACGTGGGCCGGACCATTTTAGATATAATATTTACATTTTTTTTATTTATAAATGGATTAAAAGAACCGGATTAAAAGCCCTGAATATCCAGATTTTAATAGATTTAAAACAATGTTTATTTTAGCTTTTTTTTAAAAAAAAATTTAGATTTTACAAAATGATTTTTGAACTAAAAACACGAAAAAATGGATTAAAAAATGACAATTATTGATTTAAAAGGGGGAAAATCAGGAAATTTAATATCCATCTATACTCTTCATTTTAATTTGATCCTAAAACTGAAAGTCGGCACTCATGATTTACTTTCCCGGGCCGCACAAAATGATGCGAGAGGGCCATATATGCCCCCCGGGCCGGCACTTTGACATACGTGGACTGTAAATGGTACTACCAACGAGAAACAGATTGTGTTATGTCTACAATTTTGTCGAGAGTGATATTTTTGTCTGACTGGATGATGTTGTTAAAAAATTCTATCGATATCCGGGCCGCTAAATTAAGGTAAATTTGAATGTCTGGGAACAAAAAGGGGTTATTTCATCTAATTTTATGCAATATAACTAAAAAAAAATTACAAAGCACATTGGCTAATTCTACAAATTAATTTCGATCATGTATGAGAACATTACTCATGAATACACTTTGACACATGTGCCCTAAGCCCTCGATACTTTGCTTCAGATATTATGAAATCATCAACATATTTCCATGCTTATGTGGAATAATGTTGTCTACACAATGAGTCGCCCGTTTTCTCCTTATAACTGTCTTTTCTTTATCATCTGGAAAGATAAAGAAAAAAATGCAACATGCGATAACGGTTCTCTGCCAAACTTGCCCTCAGGATCACCCCAAGCGGGTTGCCAGGTCGGATATCATCACAGAGTCCGAGGCATTTCCAGCTGTCCGTCGTTGTCTGTCATTAAGACAACCGGGCTACCATTGGTGGTCAACTTTTCAACTCGCCGAGGGACGCCATCAAGTCGTACTCAAGTCAGCAATGTGTGAGAAGCCCGACAAGTCTGTGCCCTGACACTGACACGTTGCAGAATACAGGAATAGTTAAAAAAAAAGTCAGCCGGGTCTAACTCCAAATTATACCAAAACCTCTTGTTACCTGAATAGCTTCATTTTAATCATACAATATCCATAAAACATTCGACAAAAGGCGGACAACATCCTGAATCGGTGACCAGCCAATCACAGGCAACAAGGAGACAAAGGACAACCAATCATAAAGCTAGGGGCAATTTAGAGTCCAACCAACTAGCCTAGAAAGCATGTTTTTGGGATGTAGGAGGAAATCGATGTACCCAGACAAAACCCATACAGGCCCGGGGGGAACATGCAAACTCCAACATGAGGACTCACTTGGGATCGAACCCTCAACCCCAGAACTGTGACTCCAAGCCGTTAACCACTCTACCAACGGGCCGCTTCCAAGGCAACATATTCCGCCTAAAAACTGCAATAAGGTTGTTAAATTGCAACAAAATGCCATTCTGTGCTAAACAAGCACAACCATGGTCTCCATTTACTGTAATGTATTCTCTACTTGATTTTGAAGAAAAAAATAATTGAAAAAATGCGTAGACCTATTTGATTAGCAGCTGCGGGGCTGCCTATTTGACTACGACTGGTTTTCTGAGCTGAGCAAAGAATCATTGGAGTCATCCTCAAGTGATCTTGCTTCACTGCTTATGTACAAAAGCATTGCGCCGAATGGGATGCACTGGGAGCAATTATCTTCCCTCTTTTTACTTTTTGTTCTCTCAGATTGACGCAGTCTACAGAGATGCAAGAACAAAAACAAATATCTTCGCATTGCCAAATACAAAAACCAATATAGCCACCAATATATCCTCCACTTATAATGCTGAAAATAAGAAAGCAGAGACAAAAATATGCACAGGCCTCAGACTAATCACAAATCCATTCAAAATAAATGTTTTTTTTACATTAATTACAAAAATCTAACTCTCAAAATGGGGAATATTTTTTATACAAATTATTACCGTATTTTCTCGCATATAAGCCGCCTCCGAGTATAAGCCTCACCCTTAAAATCGCCTTAAAATCGTTGAATTTTACAATTTCTCTCGTATAAGCCGCAACTTGATTCACAATTTTCACCTCCATATTCATGGTTTTAATAGAGAGTACAAATATGTTACTTTGAAGGGAAAATCTTAAGAAAAATCATATTTCTGTGATACTTTATGGAATCGAAAGGATCCTTTGCTGGATTGCACATTGGTCGCTGTGACCTGTGATTGGCTCAGGGTATGCCCCACTATCTAGGACAGCACCGGTGTCAAAGTGGCGGCCCGGGGGTCAATTCTGGCCCGCCACATCATTTTGTGCGGCCCGAGAAAATAAATCATGAGACTTTCTGTCAATTCAAATGAAGATTATAGATGTATATCAAGTTTTTTTAAATCGCTACTTAATCAATTTTTCTCAGTTCAAAAAGCATCTTGTAAAATCTAAAATAAATACAAATTTTGTCTAATTCCACTATAATATGAAACATAATTAAAAAAGATTTGGTTTCCTTTTGAAATGAAAAACAAATGATTAAAACACGTTTCCCTTACTAAGAAAAACCAATCAAATACTCATTGTTTTAGATCTATAAAAAACAGAATATTTAGGGATTTTGATCCAGTTCTTTTAATCCAATTTTTTTTTAAATATCTAAATATTATTTGTAAAATGGTCCGGCCCACATGAAATCGAGTTGACGTTAATGCGGCCCGCGAACCAACCCGAGTTTGAAACCCTTGATCTAGGATATGCTCCAGCACCCCCACCACCCTCAAGAATAAGAATGACTCCCCGGCGAAAGAACATTAGAAGGTTACCGGTTTCGACAATCCCTATTGAGACTGATTTGCTTATTCTGAAAGCCTTCATTTGAACAATAAAGTTTGAGAGGGTCAAAACAAACATTTGGAGTCTCTGAACATTTTTAAGGACCTTTCCTAATATGAAGCCGTTATTAGAAGAAAGCCCCAAATAGTGTGGATTGATTAATAACAGAGCCCCGTTTTTATTCCAGCAGTTTCAAGAGCGGCATCTAAAAGAATAATATGTCTCAGACTGAGTCGGCTTGACATGCTCATCTGGAGAGCAGTACATCAACACACAGTCATAAATGCCTGTTTGGAAATCTGCTGGGATGTTTATGAGAGCGACTGAGAGGGAACAACATTTTCAACACTTCTACAAGTCTTCCTCAAGGGGGACGGGGATGGGGGGGAGAACATGCTCCATTATTTACTGTTCCCGGTCCCGAGTCCTAATCAAGAGCGCCGAGCTCCCCAGGCAGGCGAGCTCCGGGGTGCAATCTCCCTATAAGCATAAACATACCCATAAATTCAAACAAGGTGGCGGGCGGGCGGGGAGGGCTTCCCGGAGACTTTTTGCGCGCAAAAATATACGACAATAAAGGAACGAATGTGTGCTTTTATCACTGTGTGTGTAATGCTCAAATAAAATGTTAAAAATATACTCCAGTGTGTGAAACCAAACGCCTGCAAGGGAGTCAGGATGACTTGCATGCGGCTGCATGTCGCTTTTTTTAAAATACATTTGTTAAAGATCAAATTAGACTTGACTAAAATGTACAAAAAAATAAGATATTTATCGGAGGAATGAAAATATTTCCTTGACAAGCACTTTTTTCGTGACGATGGCGTATAAACGTGCCGTGGATAAGTGTAACATAACAAGAAGAATGCCAATTTCGCTATTGTATTATTTATTGATTATTTCTAGTTGTTATTTGTGTGTCGTTTTTTAATACATTTGTTAAAGATCAAATTAGACTTGACTAAAATGTGCAAAATAATAAGATATTTATCAGAAGAATGACAATATTTCCATGACAAGCACTTTTTTCGTGACGATGGCGTATAAACGTGCCTTGGATGAGTGTAACATAACAAAACGAATGCCAATTTTGCTATTGTATTATTTATTGATTATTTACTTGTCTGATTGTTTATTGTTGTTATTTGTGCACTTTGTGGTGAAGCTTAAAATCTCATTATACTTGTATAATGACAATAAAAGCATTCAATTCAATTCAAGAACTACTTTTCAGTCAGTACATCCAAGTCTGTTTGTTTTGTTTTTAAACGGTATCGTGGCTTTATTATACTGATTTAAGATGAGTGCATCTTATGCGCTGTAGGTTCACTTACACAGTATATACACAAAGTGATTAATAATGTTAATGCAAGTAACCCTCACTTGAATTATTAATGTTACTCTTTCTGGAGCTTTGCATTATTGCATCCATCTTTTTTTTCGACCTATACATTCCCATCTAATTTCCTCTCTGCTTTGACTGTCTAACCAGCCAATCACTTAACATTTATTTCCAATTATAAGCATTTTTCCTTCAAAATATAACACACTCACGATTCAAAATCAACAACATTTAACGGGCCTCTGGTCAATTTCCCATATTACCGTTATCACTGCATTTCAGTTTAAAAATGGCTTCAAAGTTCCGACATTTTGGCATATTCAGGGTCATTTGTGTGTGTATGCAGTTTAGTATGCAGGGGGACCAAGACGTGCGACATCCACAGAGAACCAGGACCCTCGCTGACCCCCGTTTATAATTCATCTAGCGAAATATAGGGGCCAAAAGAAAAGTCTTGGTTCTTTCCCACCCAAAAAGACGACGAGAGAACCTTTCCACTTTGTTGCATGGCACCGTGACCTCGGATTAAAGCAAGTAAGAGAAAAAGCTTAGAAAGCGACATTAAATTTTCAGGTTTTTATCCCGGGAGAGTTTCCAGTGGGCTCTCCCGTCCGTCTACCCATGTGTGAAGAACAAGCCGATGTGTGTGTGTGTGTGTGTTTAACAGAATGACATGATTTAAAATGGTCATGTTGTGCTGAAACTTAGATTTACTAAGTGCTTGTTGATGTTGAAGTGCGTGACGTAAAATAGAACTTACCAGATGTTCCAATCCGGCTTTCATGATGGCAGCATCCCTGGAAGACAAGATCAAATTTCCAAACCGTTACTCAAGTTCCCACATATGCAAACAAAATTATTGACTATCAATTACTTTGTTTCATTATGCTCTCACTTTTTTCATCAGAAAGCTGGCACTTCATATATTTTGCTAATTATGCAATTACAGGGCACACGCATGTCACAAAATATCCATACTTTAGGTACATGATACTCATACGCTACTGAACAGTTGAAGAGTGTAATTAGATGAATTATTTTATGATTATTCCATTAAAGATTGCCGGTAAAATGCAGTTTTTTTGGAATATTAGTACAATTCAAGCAACAACATCAATAACATGTCTTTGTTTTCTATTTGTTTGAGTCTGACAACCAACATTAATATATATATATATATATATATATATATCATATTCAGAGAGTATGTGATATAGTAGTTAGCAAAAGAAGATTTATAATAAAAAAAAACAGCCATTAGTGGCAAAATATGTCCAATAAAAATAAACATGGAAGCTAAAGCAGTGCTTGTCGACCAAAATCCAAACAATGAATTGCAAAGACAACATTATTGTCAACGGCCTTATTAAACTGACTCCTCCCACTTCAAAACGATTGGACGAACGCAGTATCTTCATCAGTGGCAGCCAATGAAAAAATAATATTAAAAAGTGTGGGTGATGAACAGAGCTGAAGCGGCAGAATGGCAAGAGGGAAAATGCTTGTGCATGTGTGTTTATGTTCTATGAGAGAAAAGGGCAAATAGACAGTAAATAATGGATGCAATTTTGGCATATTTCAAATTTGCAGCAGTGGAAATCAAAAGATCAAGAGAATACAAACAGCCTCCGATCCCAGCACCCTCTACTAACTCTAGTCCCTTTTACTGACAACTGTGTGTGTGAATGTGGGTGGGTGTGTGTGTATGTTTCTGTGTGTGTGTCTGCACATGAAGAGGCTTATCGACAGGCTTCAGTTGCTAATGCAGCCGGCAGCATCGCAGTGTAAATCTATACCATCTCTAAAATTACACACTGTCCGACGCGACCCCCCCCCCCACCACCATCGCTGACCCTTTCCTCCTAAAAATCTATCCATCCATCAAGCCAGATTCTATAAGCGGGGTCAGTCCCACATCATTAATTTCAAATAAGGTCTGATGGAATGATAGGAAGATAGATTAAAGAAAAAAAAATGGTGGATGGAAACTAATACAACATGGGGGCCGAGTGGGGTGTAGTGTTACAAAAAAAATCTCATCATTATTTCCAATGCTGATTGAGTTGGAGTTGGATTTATTTAATAAAGGACAGCACATATTAATGAACATATATGTGTAAATTTGTAAGATTGTAGCCGAGGGTTAATTTCCATCTTTAGTGCCTTGTGCAGGTTGAAGGTAAAGGATGACACATTATAGACACAAATAGCACAATTTTAGAGAGCGTTGTGTTGGCAATTTTGTTCGTCTAAAAGCCAGGCTTTAAGATGATTGGCCAAGAGGTTCAGAGATGACGTTTGGTACTTGGTACTGTATTTTCACGACTATAAGGCGCACCGCACTATAAGGCGCACCACATTAAAAGGCACACCCTAAATGAATGACACATTAAAAAAAATCCATATATAAAGCACACTGGATTATAAGGCACGCTGTCTATTTTGGAGAAAATTTAAGACTTTTAAGTGCGCCTTATAGTCGTGAAAATATGGTAATTGGTTTTAAGTTACAGGTATGTAAGGCACGGACAGAGAAGGTGTTTTGGCTAATTTAGCACTCTTTTTGAAGGGAACTACACATTCACCTCTAGAGCCAGCCCTTGTTGATTTTTGTACAAAATCTTGCAGAGGAGGAGGAGCTTAGTAATGCAAGGTTTTGTAAACTAAGGTTGCATCTGCATATTTAACCTATATTGTCCCAGTTCAGGCATTTGTGTTTTTTTTTTAAATATCTGACAGTTTTTGGTTCAATACTTTCAGCGCTTGCTTATAAACGGTTTCACAACTGTTCACAACAAGCGCGCAATTTGACCTAAAACGGCATTTAGATGCCACTCAAGCTCAAATAGTCTAAAACGGTTCATCTTAGTTCCTTTCCAAGTGCTTCTGTTTTGATGAGCAACTGATTGCATCAACCGCATGCGAGCAATAACATCTCTAATTTGAGAATTACAGCCCTCCTTCCCTCTGAGGAAGGTGTTCATTTGCTCAAGATAGACAGATCGATGGATAGGTAACTTCCCTTGAGGGAAATTAAGAAAATATAAAGTGGCAATGAAAGCCGGGGGTCAAAAGGTAAGCAGCGAAAAGCCGTTAGTTGTTTACTCCTCCTTCTCGGCAGCACAAAGTCAACCACTTAAGGCCAACTTCATCTGGACTGTAATTAAATTACACGGTGACAAAACACCCCGCCGCATTCATTATACATGGAGGGCAGACAGCGAGACATTTGTTACCGTGGTGACAGTGCGTGTAATCCGCTAATGAAGCGCAATTAACGGGAAACAATCTAACACGAGGGAGACCGGGACGCCGGCTCGGGACCCTCCTCCTCTTTCCGTATCGTTTCCCTCCCATTTGGTGGTATCAAATTTGGATTGAAAAGCGGATTTTTAATGGACATTTAAGCAGCTCCTTTTTTTAAACGGGCAAGTGAAAGCCATCCGTTTGACATGCTCATTCCTGTGTTGAACACAGCATCTAATCTGATGAGGTCTTCGGGGAGCCGGATCTCCGTCCGCCCCCCCCAATCGCCCTCCCTTCTACTCACCCCTCCTTCTTCGCGGCCGGGGCATTGATTTCTGAATTACGCCACAATATTAAATAATTAATATACTTGCCGTGATTGATGTTTTGCATTAGGCCCATATTAGGTTATCAATCAAAATCCACTTGGTTTAATGTAATAATATTGAAAATATGTCAGCGCCTGTTGGTCCACTGGGTTGGAGAGTAATGGCGGTGTAGCAACCAGGTTTGCGAGATGCACTAGTCGTGCTCGCTATAACTGTTAATGATGGGTGTGACAACAAAGTCCAACTTGTGTTTTTGCCTTAATGTTAAAATTGTAGCTGGCGAGCAACTGGCTAGTAATTAATAAAACTACTGAAAATACTTGTTAATGGTGGAGCTTCTTTAAGTAGAATCCTATTGTGCAAAAGTCAACAAAATGTGATATATTGCCAAGCCATGTTATCCGAGATACAATCATCGACCGTCTCTTTAACAATGATATCTAAACATAAATAATCAAATTGTTGTTATCCGTAGTCCAGGGGTGTCAGACTCGGGTTGGCTCGCGAGCCGCTTTAACGTCAATTTGATTTCACGTGGGCCGGACCATTTTAGATAGAATATTTAGATTTTTTTTTTTATATAAATGGATTAAAAGAACTGGATTAAAAGCCCTGGATATTCCGTTTTTTTATAGATCTAAAACAATGTTTATTTTTAGCTTTTTTAAATATATTTTTAGATTTTACAAAAGGATTTTTGAACTAAAAACACAGAAAAAATGGATTAAATTGATTTAAAAGGGGGAAAATCAGGAAATGTAATATACATCTATACTCTTCATTTGAATTTGATCCTAAAACAGAAAGTCGGCACTTATGATTTACTTTCCCGGGCCACACAAAATGATGCGGCGGGCCAGATTTGGCCCCCGGGCCACCACTTTGCCGTAGTCGGTCACATAGTGTCTATTTCGACACATAATGTAATAAAAACACTAGGCAACTCCAAATTGGTAACACCAGAATATAAATAAAGCTGTTTCGGTGCTAAAAGAGCAGGGAGTGGCAGATTTAGGGTGCTGATTTGAATTGAGAGATTACATAAATAAAGCTGGAATAAACAACTGAGCAAGAGCAAATTAAATAAAGACTAGTAATTAACCCTGGTGACTGCAAACAACACATGTCGACACTTGGCTCTTATGATTTCAGTCTTTCTTACTTCCCCTTTCTTAATAAATAGATGTCCATTCCTTTTTAACAGGGATGGCTTAAAGTCAATGCTCATTTTCAATTGCCATTCAATGGTAAGAATCACTCGGGCTGGATTTTACACCGCAGGCCATTTCTGATTGAACGCAAATTCAATTTGGAGTAAATTTCAAGTACGACATCGTATTGTCCCATTCAACCGAGCCTCACTTGTCGCCTCACCTTCTTCAATGTACCCAAACCTCAAAGCTCCAACCGGCAGACAATTAATTACAGGCAAGATGAGCTATCATTTGTGCTAAAGTTTGTAATAATTGCATTAGGTCTATCAGAGAATTTCACCTCCAGGACGCCAATCTTTTCCCTGAATGCACCCCCACTTTCAGCCAAAAGGGCCAAGGCAATGAATACCTTTAGAAATCCAGAGAAGAAGAAAGAGCAGGAGGATTCATTTGATTTCCAGCGAACAGAGCTGCCCATTAGCCAGGCACTCATCAGCCATGCATTATCCGCGAACTGTGTGTGTGCTGAAGCACTTTAATAGGCTTTCCTTCTTGGACTTGGGTTATCCCTTTGCACAAGGCTTATAACAGAGGGCCACACACGGCCTGAAAAAGCACATGATTTAGCCCACATGTGTCAAAGTGGTGGCCCAGGGGCCAAATCTGGCCCGCCGCATCATTTTGTGTGGCCCGGGAAAGTAAATCATGAGTGCTGACTTTCTGTTTTAGGATCAAATTAAAATGAAGAGTATAGATGTATATTAAATTTCCTGATTGTCCCCCTTTTAAATCAATAATTGAAATTTTTAGTCCATTTTTGTCTTTGTATTTTTAGCTCAAAAATAATTTTGTAAAATCTAAAAATATATAAAAATAGCTAAAATAAACATTGTTTTAGATCTATAAAAAAAGGAATATTCAGGGCTTTTAATCCAGTTCTTTTAATCCATTTATTAAAAATATATATACCATATGTTCACGACTATAAGGCGCACCACATTATAAGGCGCACCCTCAATGAATGACACATTTTAATTTTTTTCCATATATAAAGCACACTGGATTATAAGGCGCCCTGTCTATTTTGGAGAAAATGTAAGACTTTTAAGTGCGCCTTATAGGCGTGAAAATACGGTATATGATCATCAAATTCACGGCATCTGCGCCATAGTGAAAATAAAAGCCATTTTATTGACCATTTGGGTAGAAAAAGATTTCAAAAATATATATCAATTGGAGGAGCTTAGGGCTTTTGATCCAGTTCTTTTAATCCATTCATAAAAAAATCTAAATATTATATCTAAAATGATCCGGCCCACATGAAATCAAGTTGACGTTAAAGCGGCCCGCGAACCAACCCGAGTCTGACACCCTTGATTTAGGGTGACCCTACTTTGCTATTTGCTCCAAACAATAGTTAATAAGTTAAAACCTCATTTCGTCTTTTTAATATAGTCGATTAAATATACGTTCGGCAACGTTGCATTCTGTCTTCATTTATGTTTAAGTGCCAACGTCATTGGAATTGGTATGAAAAAAGAGATGTCACTAGTGTGTGTGTGTGTGTGTGTACAATTTGCTACAATTGCATGCCCTGTCAAGTATGTCATTGAGAATTCATACGTCGTTTGACGACCCAAGTAACGACAGGAATAGTTATTGGAAAATCAATAGAATAGGGACCAAGCATAACACCCCCACCCAACACACACACACACACACACACACACAAGTACACAATCAAATACGCAAACACTTCCCAGCAAGGACATGTGCCTTTTACTAACAAAAGGCAAATGCTTGATATGAAGCTGTCAAGGATCCGATATAAGGAGCACGCGAACCCCCCTCGGGCCGGATTGCTCTCATCATATCTCGATTTAAATATTCAAATTGAAATTGAAAAGGCATTCTTATGTGGACAGTGTCACAGGAAACTCTGGGGGATTTATATCGCAAATAGGAGAGATGGCAAACAAAAACAGACTAACCAGATTGAGAGATGTCGGGGGGGAGGGGTTTATTGGGAGCTGTCAATCTTCCAGGAAATCAGGATTCTTATTTTATATAAGGAGAGGCAAGTTATTTCTTTAAATTATTAGAGATGCATGTTTACACCAGCAGAAATACTGTATTTTCACGACTATAAGGCGCACTTAAGTCTTAAATGTTCTCCAAAATAGACAGGGCGCCTTATAATCCAGTGTGCTTTATATATATGGGAAAAAAATTAAAATGTGTCATTCATTGAGGGTGCGCCTTATAATAAGGTGCGCCTTATAGTTGTGAAAATATGGTCATCATTTTTTTAACAAAGTGAAAAAAACACTTCATTTTTATGATGTGTGATAGTAGGGAAAAAAGATGTCAATGTAAGCCACTATCACCTGAACGTTCAATTTTAAATGCCGGTACCATTTTAACTAGGCATTGTCTAAGTCACAGGTGTCGAAGTGGCGGCCCGGGGGCCAAATCTGGCCCGGCACATCATTTTGTGTGGCCCGGGAAAGTAAATCTTGAGTGCCGACTTTCAGTTTTAGGATCAAATTCAAATGAAGATTATAGATGTATATTATATTTCCTGATTTTCCCATTTTTAAATCAATCATTGCAATTTTTCAATCAATTTTTTTTTTCTTTTGTGTTTTTAGTTCAAAAAGCCTTTTGTAAAATCTAAAAATAAATATACAAATATTTCCCGTTTTCCACTTTAAAAAAATATTTTGCTTCCATTTGGAATAAAAAAACATGATTAAAAGACATTTTCCAATACTAAGAAAAAAACCCTCAAATAAATATTGTTTTAGATCTATAAAAACAGACTATTTAGGGCTTTTCATCCAGTTCTTTTAATCCAATTTCAAAAAATAAAAACATCTAGATATGAACCAACCCGAGTTTGACACCCATGGTATAGAATCACATTTGGAAATCTTTGGGCTCTTTTGGTCCCTAAAAAAACGATGGAGAACAATGGCAACCCCACGCAGCATCTGTCATGGCACAATTTAAAAAGATGATCTGGGTATCCAATGGTGAAAAAAACAGAACAAGACGACAGGGATGGGTGAGAGGTTATTCATTTGCAAATCAGGCCCTGCCGCTCAGCTCTTTTGCAAAATAGAGGCGAGTGCCAGGAGTTAACAAGGTAATCACTTTCAATGCCGCCCTACGATTGTACAATCATCGCCAGAACCCGAGAGAGAGAGCGACGAGTAGCAATCTTGCTGAACACCCCTAGATAAGCATTTGTAAGGACAATCTGCGTTTAATATTGGGGCATTTTTTACTACAATAAGAGCACGAAGTAGGTAAAGGTGAAATTTTAAACGACTTTTCAAACCTTCGAGTACATGGTTCAATTATGCCTACTGGGTAAAGAATAATAGTGCTGAGACGTGGATTGAAAAATTGGAATTATTTGCCAGGTGGTCACTTATTTTTACTGGGTGAAATTTGTTATAAGGTGTAAATGGTACTACAAATGAGAAACAGTCGAGAGTAATATTTTTGTCTGACTGGATTATGTCGTTAAAAAAATCGATATCTAGGCCATTAAATTAAGGTAAATTTGAATGTCAAGGAACAACAAAGGGTTATTTCTTTTTTTTTTCACTTGGTTATGCAATATAAGTAAAAAAAATGGCAAATTTTACAAATTAATTTCGATAATTTATGAGAACATTATTTAAGCATCGGAAAATAAAGTTAGAAAAAGTCATTCAGGAATGGGATATGTGATAAGTGGAAAAAGGGCGAAAAGAACAAAGATATATTAAAAATAAACTGTCTTAAGATGTAAAAATGGTCACCTTCCTTAAAAATAATTAGTAGGGTTTAGCAAGGTCAACATTTCAGGACAAGATACAAGTTACTGTCGTACTAAACAAATAAAAAGCTGTACATTGCAAAATAGTATAATTGTACAAGTATGAATACACAATTTTCGAAAGTTACACTTAAACTATTCAAGTACACAATGAGTCTAACCCTAAGATTTCCCTATTCCTCTCATGTATTTAAGGCTTCTTAAAGTACTTGCAGAATTTAGATCAGATAACTTTATTCATCCCATATTCTGGAAATGTCATTGTCACAGTAGAAAAAGGGCGAGAATACAGACAGACAGAAAAAAAACAGAATTTCTATCTGCTAGGGTCAATATTAACCACAAATCGATTAACAAATCCACCACTGCCGCTCTCCGACATTTGCGTGTACTTTTAATAAGATTAATCCCATCTCCTCTCCTTCTCCCTTTATGTATTTTGACATTTCAACATAATATTTCCATATTAAACGCGACGGGACGGCTGTTTACAGGTCACGTCGTCAATTCTGCATGACAAAACGGGCAAAGACGCCGGCAAAGGATAAAGCTGCGTCAAATTGAAAAGCGGTGCATGCAAAAGTGCTCCGAAAGAAACCCTAAAGCCAAAAACCTGTCCTAATCCCTTCCTCTCCTCTCTTTAGCCTGTGTCAGCTGTACCCGGCTGGCCCAAGTGTCAGTTAGCCCCGGTTAGCGCCTCATCTACATAATCAATATGACAACCTTATTTTTCCAATGCAAACAGGATTTGCTTGCTGAGCTGTGTTTGCTGATATGTGTGTGTGGGTGTGCGGGGGTGTGCGGGGGTGCACGCGCCCAGTCGGTCTTTGGCCAGCCGCAGTCATGGCCCTCTTTAGGCTTAATTAGATTAGGTGCGATTATCCCGGCTCTACCTTACAAGTGGACAGGGTGGATAAAGCATCCACAAAGAACCGCCTGTCACAGCGACTGGGTTCTTGCGTGCAGGTTATCGGGGGGTCCACGTTGCGTACATTGTTATTCATTTCGTCTGCGTCCCGTGGCTTTTTTTGGACTTTACTTCGACGCTGGCTACTCCTACGGCGGGGACAAATATTTCTGTCGTCCCGCCTGTCCGTCAGAATAAAAAAGCAAGGCCGATGTCCAATGTTCCCTCTAATTTTTTGTTTGTCTGGGCAGAAAGACAACCTCCCTGAGCACACTGAGTAACCGGTGTGAGCAACATCATCATTGCTCGCTATGGGCACACACCGGTATCACACCTGCCATAAGCAGGTGCATGTCTACTACACATAAATGATTTAGTAATAATAAAATGTAATGATTAATATATATATGAATGGGCGGCCCGGCGGATGAGTGGTTCGCGCGTCGGCCTCACAGCTAAAAAATAAAAAAAAATAAAAAAAGAATAATAATAATTGGGATTTTATTTTGTGCGCTCCATATGATTTGCTGTGCGCAGAGAAGACGAGAGTAGTGCGCAATTGCGCACACGCGCAGCTTAGAGGGAACATTGGCGATGTCTTGAGAGCGCCGGGTGAAAGACTTCAAGGAAGGAAGGACAAGTTTTTGGGTTGGCAAGGTGGTCACTTGCCACAAGAGTTGAGGTCTTGAAATTGTTTTGTTGCAAAAGTGATGGTTGTCAATGGAATGTTTTTGCTCCGTGCTGATGGGAAGGTTGTGTACAAGGTGAAGTTTGTGCTGTTGCAATTAGTTTTAGCATCGAGATGAGCGCTTCCATTGGGATTGTTGACATCCCGTGTTTATCGGGGTCGGGTTGACCTACCAAGAAAGATATCGGACGATGTGTTTTGGCCAAAAACGATGATGAGAGAGAGAGCAGATGTCCTTCATGTTTTCACTGTACTGTGCCTATAAAAGATGTCGAGTTTTGCAAAAAAGTGGGTCTTTCCTCTTGTCTGGAACCGGAGCATATTGTGCATTTTGTTTCAAGTCCAATAATAGTAGTGGTGTTAAGAGGTGTATTTTGGGCCTGACCAAAGATGGCGCCTGCCAAACAAACAAATGATCATTGCACTTGCAATGTGAGTTATCAAATGACTGCATTACAATGCAATAGAAACTGTAGCTTCTGCTTGCTTAGGTAGCATTCACCAGGACTGCAGCTTGAAGTCAAGTAAGTAATAATGCCTCAAATACTATCACTAAAAGTACTACCGTATTTTGCTGTTTGATATAAGATTAAAAGTCTTAAATTTTCTCCAAAATAGACAGGGCGCCGTATAATCCAGTGTGCTTTATATATGGGGAAAAATGTGTCATTCATTGAGGGTGCGCCTTATAATGCGGTGCGCCTTATAGTCGTGAAAATACGGTACACCAACTTTTTTTTCTTGATTAGCAACAAAACATATTTTCCTGTCCAAATGCATTTACATAATTCTCCTAAATCGCTTGCAACCTGCCACACAAAATCGTGACTTTGGCGATGTCAAAGACTATGACAGCAAACCGAGATGAGATCTTTAACACTTGGCTGATTTTGTCTTCCGTGAAAGTCAGATGGTATAAAATGGTCTGAAAAGGTACAAATGAATGCAAAGAAAAGACAGGAGAAAATAAAAGAGGGGAACAGGGTAATTGGATTGGGCATGCATGCGAGTGGACTAGGTGTGCGAGTTTCTCTGTGTGTGTTGGAAGGGGGTGGGCTTTTATTTGGCCGGATCTGGTCTCTGTCATCGCGCTCCAGGCCTGGCTTCTCTCTCCGCCTGCAGCGGGTCTCAAACACATCAACACACTCGGACACACTCGCAGCGCTAAATGTGTTAGCGTTGTGAATCGCCAACGGTCAGAGAGCCAGATTTTTACTGTATTGGTGTGTGTGTGGTTCGGCCTACCCCCCCAACGCAAGTATTTGCATACTCCTTTAACAACTGACTAAATGGTTAAGCAGATTACAGAGCGCACTAAGTGGATTGTCACAGCTCGCTATCGCTCGCTGGGGATGGCTCTCCTGTGATTAAAAGTGGCCAGATACGTATTGCCCTCACTCGCAGACACATTTGGAGCGGTCATTCTCAGACGCCTCGTGCTACAACGTGACTCTCGAGATAACAAAAACAAATCTTAATATCCCGGAAACATTTTGTTTGTATTGGAGTAGCAGTGTAGGGAAGAATGGCGGACTCTGATTTCAGAAATGTATTCGTAGGATATCGTAAAAATAAGACGCTACCTTTAGTGTCATGGTTTTGTCCCTAGGTAACAAAATAACGTTACATCTCGATAGCTAAACAAGCGTAAAAATCAGCTATTTTAAATGGCCAAATTCAATAATTCAATCTTCCTTGGGTTTGTATGCTAGCCTAAATGTTACCAAGTCCAATGGATCTCAAACATTTTACCTCACGCATGTCAAAATGTAGACATAATGATATATTTTAGCTCCTCATTCTCTCGCAAGATCTACGCCACATGTCAAAGTGGCGGCCCGGGGGCCAAATCTGGCCCGCCGCATGATGAGTGCCGACTTTCTGTTTTAGGATCAAATTAAAATGAAGAGAATAGATGTCTATTAAATTTCCTGATTTACCCCCTTTTAAATCAATAATTCTAATTTTTTAATCAATTTTTTATGTTTTCAGTTCAAAAATTATATATAAAAAAGCTAAAATAAACATTGTTTTACATCTATAAAAAACTGAATATCCAGGCCCTTTAATCCAGTTCTTTTAATCCATTTATTTAAAAAAAAAATCTAAATATTATATCTAAAATGGTCCACGTCAAATGAAGTTGACGTTAAAGCGGCCCGCGAACCAACCCGAGTCTAACACCCTTGATCTACGCCCTGTACCTGAGACCAATCTTTCTCCTATCAACTTTCATGAATGATCTCCACGTTAGACAATTATTCCTGGTCTTTGTTCCCATTCCAATTCAGCGCAGACCGTTATACCAAGGAGGTTTCTGCCAAAGCAATCATCGCCTAACTACAATCAACTGCTTCTCCCTGCAAGACAATGGACTGGTGCTTCTCGTTCCCGCCCCAGCCAACACAACCACGGGCTACGTACGACATATCTAACCCTTTCCGATGTTCGTACAGTTCCTCGTTAAAGCGCTGTCTAGCGCTCCCCTTTTAATAAACCCTCAAACGCAAGCAACAACTCATCGATTTGATCCAATGCGAGACCACCCGAACCTTCCTAGGACTTTGTGTTTGAAGTCTTCCTGATCTCCCAAAGTCCCACTCCCCCATTCAGACACAGCCTAGAGTCCTTCACACAAAGCAGCAGCAGCAGTCACATCCATACCACCCATGCACACGCTCCCGATAGGCCGAGCAGACGCCGCGGGCCTTGGCTACCTACTTCCACGCACACACAAAAACACTTACTTTGTCCGCTTACTGTGGATTACCGACACTAATGAGCCGATAGATGTTCAACGGAGGCGAAGAAGCGGGCAATCGGTTCCTCGGAGTGAGGCGAGAAGGGAGTTAAAACCAAACAGCGGTAGGATACTGGACCTATGTGTGTGTTGGTGTGTATGTTTGGACCCAGGGTATGATTTTGTTTTGGCTGTGCCTCGTGGCGTCGTGTCTTGCCGAGGTTAAGGCTGAGCGATGGAGCCGCGCTAGCCCGGCGGCTTCGGCCGAGACCCCATTGGCGAGGCTGCTTCGTCGAAGGAGAAGGCGATAATGAGAGCGTAAAATCAAACGGCGGCCAATAAAAAATCCTTATCATCCGAATGTTTTGAAGCGTGAACAGCATTAAGTACAGAATGGCCCGGTGGTTAGAGTGGTTAGCGCGTCGGCCTCATAGTTCTGAGGTCGGAGGTTTAATCCCAGGTGGGTTGCGACCTTCCAGTATGGAGTTTGCATGTTCTCCCTGGGCTGGCGTGTTTTTTCTCCGGGTACTTTGGTTTCCTCCCACGTCCCGAAAACAGTTAGGCGAGCTGATTTAACACTCTAAATTAAGGGTGTCAAACTCGGGTTGGTTCGCGGGCCGCTTTAACGTCAACTTGATTTCATGTGGGCCGGAACATTTTAGATATAATATTTAGATTTTGGGGGGGTAAATGGATTAAAAGAACTGGATTAAAAGCCCTGAATATTCAGTTTTTTATAGATCTATAACAATGTTTATTTTAGCTTTTTTTAAATATATTTTTAGATTTTACAAAATGATTTTTGAACTAAAAACACTAAACATTAAAAAAATCAGGGGGAAAATCAGAAAATTTAATATACATCTGCGTATACTCTTCATTTTAATTGGATCCTAAAACAGAAAGTGGGCACTCATGATTTACTTTCCCGGGCCACATAAAATGATGCGGCGGGCCAAATTTGGCCCCCGGGCCGCCACTTTGACACAGGTGCTCTACCCTATGGACCCAGATCTGAATTTATCTGGCCTACACCGATAAATATCACTTCTTTGCAACAAAACAAACACAGGATGTTTGCCATAATAGTTGCAGATTGTTTGCACTCCTGTGGTTAAAAAAAGCCATCTAAACTCAAAGACTCAATAGAAATATGACAATCATAACCTCTACAAAGGATCCAAAGCTGCTACCAGAGGAGCATTTTGTGAACGTGGCCTGTTTTAAATGTGACTCTTTTGGTGTTAACAAACAGCCATCTGCTAACTTGAATGGAACAACTGTAAAGAACCAGTTGGGAAATGGATCACAACAATGGGTGAAGAATACCAGTATGCTATGTACTTGTTGATACAAACTGTTGAATTAAAGATGCTAACCTCATTTTTTTACCATTATACTAGCACAAACATTCTGTTCTCCAATGACCTCACCGTGGAAATAAGTAAAGTCAGACCATGATATAAGGAGACGCAATTCCAGTCACCTTGGGGTCCAAGATCATTTCTCAAAGATTCTGCTAGCACAGGGGTGGGCAACCCGGTCCTGGAGGGCCGCTGTGGGTGCAGGTTTTTGTTCCAACCGATCCAGCACAGACCCATTGAACAATAAGATTTCTGCCGAAAACAAGAAGCACCTGAAAACAGTCCACTGATTGGATAGGACACCAGATTGGTGAAAAGGTTTCCTCTTTATCGGTTGGAATGAAAACCCGCACCCACTGTGGCCCTTGGTGGAATAGTTTTCCCGGTACCCGGACATTTCGTCGACGGACAATTCGTCGCCGGACTCTTCGTCGCCAGACAGTTCGTCGCCAGACAGTTCGTCGAACAGACATGTCGCCGGACGATATGTCGAATGGATATTTAGTCAAAGAGCGTTTTTGTCGAACAGTTGCTTCCTCGCGAACGATTGTTTTGTTGCATAAATAATTTGTTGAAGCGATCAACCAGGTAATCTCTCTCTCAAAATTATAATCACCCTAACCTTAACCACTAACTTTAACCACTATCCCCTAACCCTCATTCTAACCACTAACCTTAACCACTATCCCCTAATCCTAATCCTAACCACTAACCTTAACCACTATCCCCTAACCTTAATCCTAACCACTGACCTTAACCACTATCCCCTAACTCTAATTCTAACCACTAACCTTAACCACTATCCCCTAACCCTAATCCTAACCACCAACCTTAACCACTATCCCCTAGACCGCTTCGAATTGTCCGTCGACGAATTGTCCGTCGATGAATTGTCCGGTCACGGTTTTCCCACCCTTGTTAGCCTGTTAAATCATTTTGAGACTCCAGCCAAATCCTATTGACAACTCAATTATCAACCCACAACGTCATCTTCGACATGACTCCATCTACCAAAACAAACTCTTTCCACAGCCCAACAAGTACGGCTCAGCGCAGAGTCAAACCACGACGGGCCTCCTGACCTTGTACAATGGTCTGATTAACACAACCACACACAGACACACACCCACACCCATCCAATCAGCGCTCTCCTCTTTACCACCGGTGAACGGCAATGAGATCTCTTAACACGAGCCGGTGGTTTTCAATGAATTTTGCATGAAAACATGCCGCCGGAGCACCAAGTTGCCTGCTGTCATACTAGAAGAGTGCTAAATGTTTAATGACGACAACAGCGCGAGCACAACAGAGTGGCTTGTCAGGGTGCCGCTGTGAGGCCCCCCCACCCCTCTTTCATCCTGACAGACTCTTTAAAAAGCTCCTGATCCCCCTTGCCATCAACATGGCACTGCCTGGCTCCTTTTCCTCCCACCCAGCAAGGAAACCTGGATGTAAATGAGCTTGGAGTACCGTCTGTGTGCGACCGTGTACGTGTGATTGTGTTTCTTCGGAGTCAGTGATACGGATCTCGGCGGTTTAAAAGAAGACCCCAACCCCCGACATCACCATTAGGCGAAGAGGAGAGGAAATGAGAGAGAAGACAAGGTGGCAGGCGCAGACAGGATGCACAGCTGCAATTGGTGTTTTAAATATTCCTCAAACATTTCACATCTGTCAGCTGTCTTTCTTCAGCTAAAGGAGCATTTGTCATTTGTCAGCCTCCCCATCTCCAGTGGAAGCAGGCGAGGAACATCTACGTCATCCCGGGTTCGAGTGCCGACGATGCCGACATGAAAAGGTCCACGGATAGACCGGCTACGTTTGGAGTGGAGTCGAAAAAGTTGAGCCTTTTTTTTACGGAAGTACTGATGTATCGTTGATGATTCCTTTCTTAAAGTTCGCTTCTGTAAAGGTTTTTTAAAAAAAAAAACAATTTACAGAATGGGATTTTCAAGATCAAGTTAATTAGCAGATTTTTTTCAAAACTTTTAAATCTTTTTTAACTAAAAACAAAGAATAAAATGGATTAAAAATTGCAATTATTGATTTAAAAGGGGAAAAAAATCAGGAAATATAATATACATCTATAATCTTCATTTGAATTTGATCCTAAAACATAAAGTCGGCACTCATGATTGACTTTCCCGGGCCGCACAAAATGATGCGGCGGGCCAGATTTGGCCCCCGGGCCGCCACTTTGACACGTGACCTAGTCTAGTCAAACGTGGGTAATCAGAGCGCAGGATAAGAAGGTCAAACTGAATTTAACACTGGCTGTCAATGACAGCAAAAGACGCCCAATCCATTTTTGACTGGAAAGATTGACAGCGATCATTAGCTGCCAACCCTCCCAGCCCAAATGATTGGACGCCATTAAAGGCAACCATCGTGTTGGTCGCTGGCGTGGGAAGTTGATATGTACGCTGAAATAAAGACAGTCTAAAGCGAGGTCAGAGATAAAGAAAGAGATTCCTATCAATGCTAAAGGATATTGAAGCCTTAATAAGAAAATAGATAGAGTAGTCTGCCTTAACATTTTCTTTGATAGCTTTATTTGTTTTTCTGATAGTGATCTAAAAAAAGCAATATATTTAATGGCAGCAAATATACGGATCGCTATTCGGTTAAAAGAAATTGCCGGCATTGTCGAAATGAATTTAGAAGGCACTTGTGAGCATTTATTAAGCGTAAGAGACCTTGAGAATAGAAGAATAAACACAATCCATAGTTTTACAAACTATATTTCGTTTCTATATTAAAAGTCAACCTTTTACTACACACTTGGTAAATTCCTGTGTCATACTCAAGTGAGACATGATATTTATAAAACGTATTATGGCATGTTGGTTTCAATAAAATGTCTTGGAACGTATTAGTTATTGTTTGTCTATTATTCTGTATTCTAATGGGAGAGAATTTGTTGAAGGTGGCTCGCCAATTAAGATTGACTAGACAGCCCAAATTTCCATAAACTACCCACTTGATATTGATTTTAACTTGTGAGTTCAGTCCTCCCACACTGATGTGGAACTAAACAGATGGCATGCTTCACTTGATGGAATCCACACTAAAACGTACCCCCCAACACAATTCAATCCGGCATTTTAGAATGGTGGGTGCGGACAAAGAAGGGGGCACTGAATTGTCGTTTAAATATTGCGATTGTTCAGTTTTATGAGGATTACCCAGGTTCGAGAAACAAAAATAATTACACTAGGTCACAAAAATGTGGTGTACAATCTGTTGACGTTAAAAACGTGGCTCTCTGTTTGCTACAATCCTTACCTTCGTTTACGCCATCGGTTTCAACTATGCAGAGGCAAAACATTGCATAAATTATTTCTACTCTGCGAATTTAAGAGTTATGGACCTGTGTGTGTGTCTTGAGCATTGATTTTTTTAATCATATTTGACTAGATTTGATCATGTAATTCGCGTGTAAAAGAATTTTAAAGCTGACCTAAAACAGAAGGCCTCTTGACCTTAGAACAGGGGTCTCGAACTCAATTTACCTGGGGGCCGCTAGAGGCCGAGTCTGGGTGAGACTGGGCCGCATCAGGATTTCCACAAGAAAAGCACTGATAAAACATTCCAACGTTATCAAATACCTTTATTTTTTAACAAAAAATAATGAATTAAATAAATTAACTTAAAGATGAATAAAAAATCAATCAATCAGTAATATAAAACCAAATAATACTAATGAGCATACAGTAGATATACACTGGCTGGCTAAGTAGAGAAAATGAATTATTTTTATTCCGTTTCAAATGTCTGTATTAACAGCTCTTTAACCTTTAACTTTCTGAACTTGAATGGAATATTCTGAACACGGCTTCTTTTGCCTACTCCTTGCTGCTAGAGACCTGGCAGCGCTTCTTCTCACATAGTCACATTTGGCTTGAGGGAGGAAGCAGTGGAGACCCTCAGTAGAGCTTGAAGATGCTCATCAGTAAGTCTGGACCTGTACTTGGACTTATTGAAGTTCAAGGTGGAGAAGAGCTTCTCACACAAGTATGTGCTCCCAAAAAGGCACATGGTCCGCTTGAACCTTCGGGAAAGTTCAGGGAAGCTGGGGGTCAACTCTCTCAAAAATTGCCCAAGCTTGTCTGCTTCTCCACTCACCTCCCTGAACTTGGCTTTGAGTGCAGAGTTGCACTGCAGGTCAATGAGCTCCATTTGAAGCTCAGGAGGGGCATCTTGCACATCAAAGGAGAAGGGGTCCGCAAAAATTTGAAATGTGGCTTTGTGTGTCTTGAAGTCTGCAAATCTGTGATCAAATTCCTCCTGTAGCTTCGAAATGGCCTCAACATACTTCTCACCACTGAATGGTGTACCTGCATCCACGAGAGCCTTGCATGCTGGGAAATGGCAAAGGTTTGTCTGAGAGAGCTGGGCTTTCCATAACACAAGTTTAGTGCAGAATGCTCTCACGTTGTCATAGGCAGCACTGACAAGTTGCCCCTGGCCTTGTAGCTTCTTGTTCAGTACATTAAGCTCATGTGTGATATCAACAAGAAAAGCCAAGTCCATGAGCCATTTGGGATCACTTAGCACAGGATCAATCAACTCACAAACGGCGTAGCTAGCTTTGACTGCTGCATTACTGTCTTTGGTAGCCTTCTTGAAGAGATCCTGTTGCCTCAGAAGACGTGTTTTAAGACTGGCAACCTGGTTGGCTCTCTCATCTCCCTGGTATTTTTCGTACTCCTCAGCATTTCTCATAGTACAATTACGTTTCAAATTGTATTCCTTGTGCACCGCAACTTTTTCAGTGTAAATGAGACACGTCGGGGTGCCCCTGTGTTCAACAAAGAAATATTGCACTCCCCACTTTTCTTGAAACTGTCTGTGCTCATCACCGACCTTTCTCTTCACGGCAGGCTTTGAAAGAGACATCTCTGGGGCTCTGTAATATGTTTTTCCACTTGGAATGAGTCTCGGGTTGATCTTTCACATTCAGTCGCGCGGGTTTGTGGCGCATGTGCACTTTCGCTCTCCGTTTCAATCGCGGAGATGGCTACAGACACTGACACAGGCTGGATCACGGATCATAGCGCCTCATTCAGTTCTATGCTGAGAGCAGCGGAGGAGTGTGCGCGCCGAGCGGAGTGATCGGCCTCACGGCTTCTCCTCCGCCCAGCTGATTGGAGGAATGAATGAGTGAGTGAGCGAGGCACTGGACAGCCCGGCCGATGTCCCGCCCTCCAGAGCCGTATACCTCACCGTGATTGGTTCATTCAGCTCCGAACCAAAGTTCCCTCTAATTTTTTGTTGGTCTGAGCAGAAAGACAACCTCCCCCAGCGCACTGAGTACCAGTGTGAGCGACATGATCGGTACTCGGATGATTCGCCTAAAGACGTTTCGCCGACGGACGTTTGACAGACGGGCAGGTCGCCGAATGGACGTTCCACCGAACGTTCATTCGGCCGAACGGAGGTTCCGCCGAAACGGGATTCGAACGCTCGCCCCGCCGGATCGTGTGTGTACAAGTTTTTCAACCTCGGCCCGCGGGCCATATACGGCCCGTTAGGATTTTTAATCCGGCCCGCCGCCGGTGTTGTCCAAATTATAGTAAAAATCAATGTTCGTCTACCATCAATGGCAGCCCGGGAATAAGCACTCTTGGGCGGGCATGGCAGTCCAGGAATAAGCACTCTTGGGCAGGCAGATGTAGCAGAACCGAGCCGTAAAATGACAGCAATCGGGTCAAATCCATCCTAAAACAGCATTTAATGATTAAATACAAATACTGGATGATATCGCGATGGAGGCAAAAAAACGTCTATAAACGTCCATTCGCCAAACGGCTCAAAATGCTCTCAAATTCGGTCAAATCCAGCTGAAAACAGCGTTTAATGATTAAATACAAATACTAGTATTTGTATTTAATCATTAAACTAACAAATACTAGTACGACCTGTCCGTCTGTCAAACGTCCGTCGGCGAAACGTCTTTAGGCGAATCATCCGGTCACGACATCATCATTGCTCGCTATCGGCACACCAGTATCACACCTGCCACAAGCAGGTGCATGTCAATGTTCCCTCTAATTTTTCATGTAAAACATGCTGTAAAACAAGAAAAACATGAGTGGACAGAGCTACTGCCACTGGCTGCCACTTAAACGGCGCCATCATGGGGAAAGGGGTAAAAAAAAAAAATAAAAAAAAAAAAAAAATTAAAAAAAAAAAAAAATTGATCTTTCATATTAAGACGGGGGCCGCAAATTATCGTCCCGCGGGCCGCAGTTGGCCCGCGGGCCGCATGTTTGAGACCCCTGCCTTAGAACAAGGGTGTCAGACTCGGTGTCAACTCGATTTCACGTGGGCCGGACCATTTTAGATATAATATTTAGATATTTTTTTTTATAAATTGATTAAAAGAACTGGATTAAATGCCCTAAATATTCATTTTTTTATAGATCTAATACAATTTTAATGTAAGCTTTTTTTCTTAGTAAGGGAAATCATTTATTTAAGTATTATTAATTAATTTTATTTAATTTATATTTATTTGTTTTTCATTGCAAAAGGAAACCACATTTTTCTTTAATTATGTTCAATATTAAAGTGGAAAACAGAAAATATTTTTATGTATTTTCAGATTTTACAAAATGATTTTTTAACTAAAACCACTGAAAAAAATGGATTAAAAAATTGCAATTATTGAATTAAAAGGGGGAAAATCAGGAAATGTAATATACATCTATACTCTTCATTTTAATTTTAAAACAGAAAGTCGGCACTCATTATTTACTTTCCCGGGCCACACAAAATGATGTAGTGGGCCAGATTTGCCCCGCGGGCCACCGCTTTGACACCTGTGCCTTAGAAGAATACTCTAAATACAATCTGCCTTTTCTTCCAGATTCAAAACTGACTGTCTTTTCTCCCATGACACTAAAGCACTAGAGATCCGATGTTTTTATGCACCAAGACTTATTGCAGGTGGACCACGAGTGGCTGAAGTTGAATTAAATATAGTAAACTTGAAAAAGTCACACACTAAAAAAAAAAAGGCTATCGCCATATCATCCTGTCTTGCAAGGGGGAACTGGATGAGATTATCAGAAGAGCTCAGACAGATGCTTGATTGCAAAAGGAAATTGAGGGAGAAAAGAACCATTGAGTAACAGACGGATGGACGGAACACCGAGGCCAAGCTTCATATTTAACTTCTTTAAGACCCCGCGTGTCCTCTGCGGACTGGACATTAGGATTGAAATGGGAGTGGCCTAAACACCAGCATTCTCCGACATGTACACTTGCATGCAAGGAGTTATTCATCACTCACCCCTTTTTTTCCGCCTTGTCCTTCTCCTTGTCTCTATCTCTGTCACGGCCTTTGTCCCTATCCCGGTTTTTGTCCCGGTCGCGGCCCTTGTGGCGACCGCGGGTGCGATCCCGGCTTCTGCTTCTTCGCCGGCGACCGCGGCTCGCGCTTGTGCTACGAGACCGGCGGTGGCGAGAATGAGACCTAAGGGAGGGATAGAGAGCATGTTTAGGCGACTGGGGAGGAAAAATGGAAGTGCATTTTAAAGATCTTGGTTTTGAATAACTTTATCTTGTGGTTAAACATCTTGGTTTTGAATAACTTTGTCTTTGGGTTGTTTTTCGCCTGGGATAGGCTGGCCACAACAACTTTTTCAGGGAACGTTATTGAACCTATAGTCTGTCGTTGACGTCTCTAGACCTCCAGTCCATTTGGATTTTAGAATTCACCTAGCTGGGATGTGACTTTTTATACTTTTATATTACTATTTGTTTATTTTTCTTGGGAAAACGCATTTGGGGAGTAGCACCACCAATTTCGTTATACGCAGCTGTGTATGATGACAATAAAGGCTTTTGATTTGATTGATTGATTTGATTGATTGACAGGCAGGGCTGGCAGTGAATGACCACTGTCAAAATGGTCTGAACTTTAGCGCCATCAAAGGCAGGGAAATATTTGCAGCCAATCCTCCCAGTTTAAAATTAATTAGATGTTCGGTGTGGTCAACGGCAGACAAAGAGCTAAATGCAATGAAATTTAACAAAAATAATAAAATCCACTTTTGAGCATTATTGTAGGCTATTAACCGAGTGTATTTCTGTTTTCAGTTATTTTAATGTGTGTGCATATATATTGCATATACACACACAAGCATGTACTACAGATACACATAAAAATACAATAGTTTTTTTTACTATCATGATACGACACAATATTTCATTTGCGTTCACACCGATGGACAATTCTCATGAATAAGTCAATACCCAAAAACAAGAATCCAAATTCCACACAAAGACCAGCACAAAGATTCACTCTTCCACTTTGAACCAACCAGATGGGTGGCTAATCGATGCCAGTTTTATTTTGAAAATCAATCAGATCAAAGTAGTCTGCGTGGATTGTGTCCGAATTGAATTAATCGAGCCCGGAAAAAAATGTCGCTTTTCAATGCACGTTGCTCGTAAATCTCCAGAGTACTTTTAGTGCTCTTTTATAGTCTCGGTGGTTTCTCTCAATAGTTTTGACAATAACATATAGACGATGCCATAAAAAATAAAAAATAAAAAAAAGATAACATGACTTCAAAACGCCAGAGAAGTAGATTAAATCGACTGCAGGTGACAGCCCACCCGTCTTCACGGGGTCGTTAGAGAAGACGGAAACAACGTAATTTTGGTGAGCGTCGCCAAAAGGCCGACTTCGAGCGTTCCGTGTTCATCCTTCACCGTTTGCCTTTAATGACACGGTTACATAAAGTCAAAGACTACACACACATCCACACGCTACGACGATAAAGCCAATTAGACGGAGACTCGGAGGAGGACCCGTCCTCGGTATTGATCCCGCGGCTGACCCTCTGCTCTCCAAAAGATTTACAGCGCAAGATTTACTCTTTTACTTAACACATGACTGCACGGTTTGCCACGCCACGAATCAAGACGGCAGACAAAAAAAACGCAATCGCGTTTACGAACGTATAGAAAAATAACAAGACGATCCTGGAAATGAGTCGGCGTGCATCTGATCGCGAAAACGGCGGCCTAGATTGCGCGATGTTCACGGCGTGATGCCGATGCCTGATTGGAAATCCCAGCAGAAATCAGCGGCGAAGATAGCGTTATTTTCCATCATCTATCATTTTATTGATTTGTCTATAAAAAGAGTCAAACCTGCTGTCCGCCAGCTTTATTGCTTTCTGCTCTTCTTTATTAGTTTGCAGTTTGGGACATCCACAGCTGTCTCTCTGCCGACAGAAAACTAATCATTTTTCTACACAGGCCTGTCACCACACAAACAGACAACGGTCTGACAACTGTTGCGATCAATTAGGAGACGAGGCGACGATCGAGATCGCCCCAGACGAGCGCCGCTATTTCGGGTCGCGGCTGACGCCGTGTTCGTACCGTCGCGCTTTACCCGGGACTCGCAGAGGGACGCTCACGCCAACATGGCCGTAATTACACATTTAGATGTCGAGACCGAGGTCTCAGACAAACAAAATGGCTTGGAGCGCAAAGGAGCACCAGAGGTCAACCTCGTTACCGTATGTACTTGTATATAAGTCGCCCACGTGTATAAACCACACCCTTAAAATTGCATTAAAATTTACAATTTCTCACGTATAAGGCATTTCTGACACTTGGGGACAGCAGGTTTGACTGTTTTTAGAGACAAATCAATAAAATAAATATTGTTTAGTGTTTTATCTGTTTCTCTTTTGTAATAAATGGCCGTATCGGCCACATTGTTTTGCGTCATGGCGTCATGATGTAATGACATTATGGTGTGATGGCATTATCAACTTGCAGTTTCATTTAGTGTTTTATCTGTTTCTGTTTTGTGATAAATGGCCATATCAACCGCATTGTCTTGCGTCATGACGTCATGGCGTCATGGCACCATGGCGTCATGACGTCATGGCATCATGATGTAATGACATTATGGTTTTATGGCATTGTCAACTTGCAGTTTCATGCATATATTTTTATGCACATATAAGCAGGTACCCTCGATTCAGTCCTCATTTTTTGTCCGACAAATGCGGCTTTTATGCGAGTAAATGCGGTAAGTCGACATGAGTACAGTAGCTATACAGTAATTTCTCGCGTATAAGGCATTTCTGACACTTGGGGACAGCAGGTTTGACTGTTTTTATAGACAAATCAATAAAATAAGTTTTGTTTAGTGTTTTATCTGTTTCTCTTTTGTAATAAATGGCCGTATCGGCCACATTGTTTTGCGTCATGGCGTCATGATGTAATGACATTATGGTGTTATGGCATTATCAACTTGCAGTTTCGTTTAGTGTTTTATCTGTTTCTCTTTTGTGATAAATGGCCGTATCAGCCGCATTGTCTTGCGTCATGACGTCATGGCGCCATGGCGTCATAACGTCATGACGTCATGGCATCATGATGTAATGACATGATGGTTTTATGGCATTGTCAACTTGCAGTTTCATGCATATATTTTTATGCACATATAAGCAGGTACCCTCGATTCAGTCCTCATTTTTTGTCCAACAAATGCGGCTTTTATGCGAGTAAATACGGTAAGTCGACACGAGTACAGTAGCTATACAGCTAGCATTATTGAAGAGATAAAAATGGCCATTATCGTGTAACAATGGCACGAGAACGCAGAACAACAGAAAATAATAACGGCTCATTTCTTTCTTGAAGAAATCATTGATGTGCCACATTATTTATGGTCAATATAAAAAGTGTACACCATTTCCTAGTTTTAATAAAATAAAATTTCTTTCCACGTTTGATGAGTATGTCAACTACAAGTTGTACTTTTTAAATGGCTTTAATGTCGCTGCTAAACTCTGAACAGTTTTTCTAGTGAACTTGTTCCACTCAGCTTTTTTTTCCAATTGAGTTGGACAAAATAATGGTCATATTAATGGGTGAAACATGTTCTGAAATTCATCAGGCTGAATATTTTCACATCACTCAATCCTCACATTTGAAGGGGGAAATGTAGACTATTTCCAAATGTAAAAATGCAAGTCATATTTAATCTTAAACGTCAGTGGCTTGAATTGTGATGCCTAAAAAAACAGGAGTAGCATGTCATTAAAATGGGCTTTCAATCGTTACTGAAAATATATTTTTCCCCATTCTGCTACTATTACTTGATGAATTATACTTTCCATAAAATGACTTTGCTCCCATCTTCTGTCATACCCCAATTTTGATCAAACCCCCTAATCCAGAAGTAAAATATATTCATTAAATTCACCACACATTTGATGGAGGCTGTTCATCAGCGTGTACAAGATCGGCCATTAGCCTGCATGGAGAATAACAACTAATGTGAAAAAAGGAAAGAAAAACATTGGCATTTTGAGCCTTTGGAGTCTCCAGGCGAGATAATTCATCAATGGCACAAACAGACTTTGGAATGAGTGACTTTGTGTGTTGACAATGCCTGCGCATGTTTGTAATCAACAGTACATGAGGGGGGGAAAAAATAGGACAGAGTTGCAGTGTTCCAAGCTTTTTAGTCTTACATTTAGCGCCAAGCAAATTGCGGCCAGAATCCGCAGATGCATTCGCCGCCATCACTGTTTCTGCAAAGCCCCCGCCCCCTTCCTCTTTTTCCCTGTGAAGAAACAGCCCACTTCTGGGGTGTGTGGCAAATTAAATTTTCTGTAGTTAATAGACTGAGCTTGTGCTGCTAAATGTCAATTTCCTGACCAAGTCCTTCCCCTTGGAGAATGATTAGCTAATTTGAGGCAGGAGATAAATGGGCCAATGCGGGACAAACCGAGATAAACAGTCGTGCTCCGACCGACCGACCGACCGACCTGGCGCCATCATGTCTTTCTCCGCTTTACGTTTCATTGGCCTTATTATCGCCGGGAAAAATAGGTCTCCTATGGCCTGAACATATTTTCATTTCGAATAAAAGGACCTTGCTGTTTTGCCGCCCGACATCACTGGCTCGTTTTCGCCATTTCTCGCTGGTTTTTCGCCATCCGGTCCATTAAATCCCGGCTCCCCCATTGGCCGGGGCCGCTTTCCCGGTGAATTATCAATAAGAGTAATTATGCGGCATGTTGGGGCCCGGGCTAATGCTTATCGCCGCTGACCCCCCGGTGCGCGGCGGGATATGATCCCTCGCCGCAGCCCATTGGAGTAATTATGCGGCCGGGTGTGAAGCTGGATGGTGTGCTCGCCTTATCTGTCAGTATTCCATTTCTCTATTTTATAGAGGGAAAAAAAAATTGGACATTAATGGCGGCGATGCGATATGACGGGCGTCAGATCCAGGTGAACGCCTCTGCTGGCATATGACCCCGGCGGAGTCATTATTAATACCGCGGCGTGTAGCGAGGAGGGACATGGCATCGACGTGGGCCAAGATGAATCCTTTATCTTCAAGCAATTGCTGCGGAATTCCTATTGTTTGCTTATTTTTTATTTTTTTCGAAGGCGAGTAGCAGGGAAGAAAGTGGAATGGTCATTTGTAAGTTGTTACAGGCAGACGTCTTGTTGAAATGGTCCCTGTCTGTCCATTAGGCCACTATTGTGTTTATTCAAAGATGAACGGCTTTGATTGCAACGCTAGCATGCTGGAGTAAATACTGGCAATTGTGAGACGTGGGTGTCCGGGCGGGGTCTTTGTTAGCAGCACAAACTATGTGACATTAGAAGGAAGGAACTAATATAGACATGTCGTTAAAGATAAATACAGTGAGCCCTCCAATATTGTGGTTAATGTAGGGCAAACATGGCCGGGATCATTGAAAAATCGCAAAGTAGGGTCACCCTAAATCAAGGTTGTCAGACTCGGGTTGGTTCGCGGGTCGCTTTAATGTCAACTTGATTTCATGTGGGCTGGACCATTTTAGATATGATATCTAGATTGTTTTTTATAAATGGATTAAAAGAACTGGATTAAAAGTCCTGAATATTCAGTTTTTTATAGATCTGAAAAAATGTTTATTTTAGCTTTTTTTAAATATATATTTAGATTTTACAAAATGACTTTTGAACTAAAAACAGAAAAAATGGATTTAAAAATATATAATTATTGATTTAAAAGGGGGGAAATCAGGAAATTTAATATAAATCTATACTCTTCATTTGAATTTGATCCTAAAACAGAAAGTCGGCACTCATGATTGACTTTCCCGGGCCACACAAAATGATGCGGCGGGCCAGATTTGGACCCCAGGCCGCCACTTAGACACATGTGGTCTAAGCCAAGGGTGTCAGACTCGGGTTGGTTCGCGGGCCCCTTTAACGTCAACTTGATTTCACGTGGGCCGGACCATTTTAGATATATTTAGATATATTTTTTATAAATGGATTAAAAGAACTGGATTAAAAGCCCTGAATATTCAGTTTTTATAGATCTAAAACAATGTTTATTTTAGATTTTTGAAATATATTTTTAGATTTTACAAAATGATTTTTGAACTAAAAACACAGAAAAAATGGATTAAAAAATGACAATTATTGATTTAAAAGGGGGAAATCAGGAAATTTAATATACATCTCTACTCTTCATTTGAATTTGATCCTAAAACAGAAAGTCGGCACTCATTTACTTTCCTGAGCCACACAAAATGATGCGGCGGGCCAGATTTGGCCCCCGGGCCGCCACTTTGACACGTGGTCTAAGCCATCGCGTACTTTGCGGCGATTCCTAGCGCCTTCCGCGGGCCGTGAACCGAGGGAAGGGATAATGCGAGTGTTTGGAAGGAGGAAGCGGCTTGGGAAATGATTGCGACATCTCTGGTAATTAGAGGAATATCATAAATTAAACTTGTGTCTGCCGAGGCGTTTGAAGAGCACTCAAAAGTAATAAATTCTGGATGGCGAACATATTTGCATTCCGTTCAGCTGGCAGCGTCAGGCGGGAACAGCTGTTTTCCACGTCTTTTGGCTGCGGCGAAATACACACTCCTCACTCAAGGTGCTTTTGAGAAATGTTGAAATGCCAGAAAGAAAAAAAATAAGAAGAGAAAAGTGACTTTTAAGCAACACTGCTGTGCGCTCTGTCGGTGGAATTAACGCGACGGGGAACACCACGTTTATGAAGTTGTTCAAATGTGGAAGTGTCTCCTGCTCGGAAATGGCGATGCCAAGGATGCTATAGTTTCTTACTTTTGTGCGGTTGGGGGATAGAATATTTACGGAAAGCTAAGATGAGTCTGATTGATCAGAGTGCCTTGGTTAAGGACATATAGGAGGCAAACATTTCCAAACATTCCTCGAAGATTAGCAAATATGAAACTCGGGATGCTAAATTCATTGGTCTTATGTGTTTTTCAACTACAGACGCTCCCCTACTTACGAACATTCGAGTTACGAACAACGGTACATACGAACATGTCTGCAAATTGTGTTTATGTCGAAAAATGTTCGTAAGTTCGATTTTGTATTGCGCGCCTTTTTCCGAGTAGTGCTTCTACCGTAGTCCCGTAAAAGTCATATTCAGATTTGTCATAAAATGCTGTTTTCTTTCAATTTAAGCGGGCGTCAACAGCAACGTCTGCAGAGCCTGGCTGGCCCACCAAGCAGAAATAAAACGGCGGACGGACCACCCACCAAAAACACACGCCGTTCCAGGCACTACTAGGTCCACTCATTTGGCCAAGTTCAAAGGACCCTCACATCTAAATGAGCCGACGTGGGGCGGTCCACCACGACGGCAAAGAACAAATTGTGCAGAAAGAAGCTTTTCAGTTCGCGTCTCCGTACGCCGAGCGTCACTCAGTCGCCCCGCCGCAATCCTAAACCCCGAGCGCCCGTCACCTTTGACCCCAGCGCGGCCTCGGCTTGTCATGACACCCATTAGCAGCTGGGGACGCGGAGGGCTGGGACGCAAGGTCAAGTGAAGGTCATGCTAAGACTAGGTGCTAACTTGCCAACTCGCTCACAGCCACTCATGCAGACCCAAGCCAGATTTTTTTATTCTTTTTTCCGTCCCACCTTGCCGCCACTGCCTATCGTGGCCTGCAAAAATTAGTTATGGGCTGTTTGGAGAGTCGGTAGTGCTTGTCAAGGCTGCATTTATTTGTAGAGCCCAGAATCACGACAATGTCTCAAACGTTTTTTTCAACAGGCACAAGAAAAAAATGAAGAAATCCCCTAATCTGAGCCACTAAAGGCAAAAACACATTTGGAGAAAAATAAGAAGCCTTGAAAGGGGACCAAAAATTTCTACTTTGGAAGTCAAAAGTGGAATTGCTAGAACTCCAAGTGAAATTTTATTGGACAAATTGGACAGCTCAAAGAACAAAACATACTCAATTTATTTCTTTTATTTCTCTATACTAAAGCACTTCCATGCAAATTATTTTGTGCTAGTCTTTTTTTAAGTTTCAGATTGTCTCTAAAAAATGTAATAACTTTTTTTTTGAAATATCTTCACAACATTATTCTTATTGACTATATTAGTTAAATATTAAATTACATGTGTTGTCTCCTATAATACAACACTATATATCATGACACTTTTTTAGAGATGGTACGCTCTTTTTCGCTATTTTAAAATACTCTCAAGGTTGTTACATTTGTATTTTTCTTCATATAATACTACTTTCTCTTCAAAATATTACAATGACCGTATTTTTCGGACTATAAGTCGCATCTGAGTCTAAGATGCATCAGACAAAGAATACACAACGAAGAGGAGTAAATATATGCAAGTCGGACTGGAGTATAAGTAGCATTTTGTTGGCTTTTTTTTTTATCTATCAAAAAGCCAGAAAAAACATTATACTATAAGGTAATAGTAAAACAGCGAACAACAGACGAAATAAGCACCTGCTAACATCGCTTTAGCAGTTTTTGTAGCTATAAAAACACAACATAACAAGAGGTTGGAGACCAGAGTAAAAGACTATAAAACATCACAGTTAAGAATAAGTAAATATAGTTATAGATATAAGTTAAACAAACCCAAGCGCTAAAGAAAGTGTGACTTAGTCCTGAAAATACGGCACTCCCATAATAGCCTCTATTTTAACATAAATAAAATGCTGAATTCACTCACTAGCCACCCAAAATCTCTCATTTAATCTTCCACTGATTTTGTTTAAGTATAATGAGATTGCCGTATTTTCACGACTATAAGGCATACTTAAGTCTTAAATTTTCTCCAAAACAGACATGGCGCCTTATAATCCAGTGTGCTCAATATATGGAAAATAAATTAAAATGTGCCATTCATTGAGGGTGCGCCTTATAATGCAGTGCGCCTTATAGTCGTGAAAATACAGTAAAAGCTTTCACCACATAGTGCACAAATAACAACAACAAACAATCAGACATATAAATGATCAATAAATAAGAAATGGTGTCTGGATGTTTTAGGTTTTGTACTAAGTATTGTTACATCATTTTTTTTAGTATTGGAGTCTGCATTTTGTTAACATGACAACACTAATATGGGACCATAAAAAAAAAAAGAATGATGAATGCAATTTCACGATGATGAAGAAATCTGTGTCCAATTAGCAGGTGTGCGCTCGAAAAAATAATGTTTTTTTTCTTCCCACCTCTTATACACATCGCATATTTATGAAGTGGCGCAAGATCTGAGGGCCCCGAAAACGAGCGCCTTTTATTGTTTAAATGTGGACTGTTGGTCTCTCTGTGTGCTTAAGTGATTTAGGAGCGCAGTCACAAGTGTGCTATCGAAAAAAAAAAAAGAAATCATAAACGCTGAAACAAACCATGTGGGCGGACTGTAACAGGCACCGAGGAAGGGCCGACAAAAAGCAGACGCCAATTCCACTACCAACGGGAAACTACACTTAATTAAACACCCAAGAAACAACTTGGGAAAGGACCTTATTTCAAACAAATAAGCAGGACTTTCGGTTTTCCAGGATAAAGTTGTCTTTTCGCAAATGGAATTCGGGACTTGCCTCCATTTTTCAAAGCTTTTATGTCACGAAGGAGAGAGCCAACAACAAACAGCCTCTCGGGAAATGAATGGAAAGTGAAAGAAAACAGTTACGTGTGACCAGACAGCCCTTGAAACGACATTTATTTATTGTACTAATCCCCGTTGGACGCCACCCATAAAACCGAGATCTTGTCGTTTTAAAAGAGTTCATAAAAAAGTGATATTATTGAAAGAAACCGGAGTCTCCTATACATGGTCTTTACGACTGTAGATTATGATTCGGTTACTAGTTTGGTCTCTAACGGGTCAGAAAAGTAGGGATAACAATGACTATTATATGGTATCAAAGTCACTATATACAACCAGATTATTCACTATTCGCAATTTGATGTTATTTTAGTAATAAGTGTGACAATTGGCTATACAGTACACATTACATTCATGTAACTAGAGATGCAACTAACAGGTGATTGATAAATAAATCATTTTTTCTTATCAAGCCATAAAACTGCCTTTTTAAGAAGTACACAATTTAATGAAAACAGTACATTATTTCAAATTAGCGGGATCAAAAAGCACACAAACAGGTCGCTAGATAAAAAACCCACACTTATCAATATCCCCATAAGAAGATACATTATCTAATCGTTTGTAACTTTAGCATTCCAATTGCCATCTCAAAAATGCGCTTATTAACTTTTACTCACCTTTAATTCCCTATCTCCAATTCTCCAAATTGACCACGTGTAAAAAGCCAAACATTATAATTTGAAGGTTATTTACCATATTTTCTGGACTATAAGTCACACCTGAGTATAAGTCGTACCTGAGTATAAGTCGCACCGGAGTATAAGTTGCACCTGAGTATAAGTCGCACCTGATTATAAGTCGCACCAGCCCAATAAATGCTAAATTAAGAAGGAAAAAACATATATAAGTCGCACTGGAGTATAAGGCACACTTTTTAGGGGAAATTTATTTGATAAAATCCAACATCAAAAACATACATGTCATCTTGAAAGGCAATTTAAAATAAAAATAAAATAGAGAACAATAGGCTGAATAAGTACGGTACAATAACGTTACCTGACTGAATTGCCTGGGAAAGTCAGTAACGACGTAAAATATTAAGAATTATTCAGATAACTCTAGCATAAAGAACAAGCTAACAAGTTTACCAAACTATCATTTTCACTCCAAATTTCTAAATCCAAAGAAATCATCATTTTCGGGAGGTAGACGCGATTAGCATTTTTTTGTTTTCTTCATTTCATTAAATTTCTCGCTAACTCCAAACTTTCTTTCTGCTGCTCGATTACCGTTTTCGGCTTCATATCTCACTAATTGAAAATAACATGAGAAACGATATAATAATGTGTTAATAATTTCACACGAGTCGCATTCCCCGGCCAAACTATGAAAAATAATCCGAAAAATATGTTAGTCTGTGACTTTAAGTATGTATCTGGCCAATGTCAATTTCAATGGCTGTAAAATGCCTATAAAATGAAAGCAAACGTTCCCTCGATTTAATTTCAAGCCAAAATAAAGTCGCAGCTCGGCTCGCCGTTTGAGCCAAACACGCAACAGTTGGCCATTTTATCCTTCGGTCAACTCGTCTATTTGGCGTCCTCACACCGACCAACGAGTAGAAAACCTCATGTGGACGCTGAGAAAGTGTTTCATTATGTTCAAAAAGATTTCAGTCATGCCGCACGCGATTCCGGTTTCAATTCTGCGCCACAAATAAACGAGGGAACGTGCGAGTGACGCCCGCGGCCTCCCGACGAATGTAGGCGGGGCTTCCATTAGCCGTAATTTGCTCCCAAGTCGGCCAATTGGGGAGAGAGATGTCGATGGGCGATGACGGAGGGCCCGTTTTTGGCAAGACCATCCGCATAGCGCCAATTTAGCTTCTCAAAAAAATTTCGTGCTATCGTTCCAAACACCCTTTTTATGAAAAATTCGGGTAAATTAACAGATCAAAAGACGATACATTTAAACATGACATAGTAAATGCGCTCACGCTGAATTTTAGACTGCGTCAGTGTTCCGATTTGGGCTATATAAAGACATATTTGCCGAAAAACGTCCATATGCTTTGAGCCGGATCATAATGGGAGTTCAAGGTAAACAAGCGTGACTGAGGTTTGTCCATGTATGCTCGTTTGGCTCACGTCTCCACGGACATACAAAAAAAATCTGGCCAGCACACAACCTTTCCTTTGAATGTGTAGTGTAGAAGAGATGACTAATTAGGTGCTGTTTTTTTAAAGATGGAGACTGCAATTTAGAAAGGAATTGTTTTAACTAAAGTAGCGATTACGATGGTCAAGTGTCTAAAGCAAGGGTGTCAGACTTGAGTTGGTTCGTGGGCCGCATTAACGTCAACTCGATTTCATGTGGGCCGGACCATTTTAGATATAATATTTAGATTTTTTTTAAATAAATGGATTAAAAGAACTGGATCAAAAGCCCTAACTATTCAATTTTTTATCGTGACCGGACGTTTTTCGTCGAAAGACGTTTGGTCCCCGACCGTTTGGTCCCCGTTTGGTAGAACAGACGTTTGGTAAAACGGATGTTTGGTCGCCGGGTTCGCTCATTGTCAAATTATGACAGAGTTTACTCAGGGCTTTTAATCCAGTTCTTTTAATACATTTCAAAAAAAAAAAATCTAAATATTATACCTAAAAAGTCTAACACCCTTGGTTTACGGCAAATCCGGTTGGGAGCAACTGGTAGAATTTTCTTAGCTTTTCTCTTTCTCTATCGCCGGCGTCTGTGGTTTTTTTGCCGGACGACCGGTCTTTTTTCTAAAGCGAGCCAAACGGCTCAATGACGACGCTCGGGCCCTGCCAATTAGAAATAATTAGACAGGCATTTCGGTGGCAAGCCTTTTTAAGTGCATATATAACGATGCGACGACGCCTATTAAGCGGGCCGAGGTGGCGAGGAGGAGGCGGCCTCAAACGCTTTGGTGCCCGCGAAAATAATTATGCCAGTGATCACAAAGCGAGCGGCACATCTCTGTACTTCACCTCCACGCGTTTCAAAAATCCACTTCATTAGCTCCCGTAATTAATCCTCCAATAATTGCAGGAAGAGCCCAGTTTACCTCCCTTCGTTTCTAATTATCATCTTATAAATAGTTATGCTTCTAATTAATGTGTTCATTAGGCAGGATATTTCTCTCAAAGCTTCGCTGGGAGCCAAAGGTCCGGCTTGGCTCTCTCTGAAGCCTAAGCAGCCAGAAGGTGAGGCCATCCTGCCTGCATTTGCTTTTATTTTACTACATTCAACCTCCTAATTGGCATTTAAAACCCAATTTGGAAGAACTTCAAGAAGCTTAAATGGGGGGAGAGAGAGAGAGGGAAGAGACTTTTACATTTGGTGCTCGTTTTAACATGGCAGAGCTGAAAAAAATGTGTCTGACTTTTTCCTTTGGACAGACGGGCAAGCTTTTCCATTGTTAGCAAATCGACAAAATGAAGGCTTACTATGGTTTCGCCTTGCAAAGGCGTTTTGGGGAAAAATTTTAATAATTTGTAGCTGCCAAGTTATACGTTTTCCCTGTATTTCATACGTTGTTTGCCGTAAAACAACTTTTGTACGGGATTTTTTTAAGTATGTTTTTGGTAGGAGTGATCTCGTCTTCCCCATTTCGGCTCTAAACTTTTCCATTGTTATCAAATCGGAGGCTTACTATTGTTTCCCCTTGCAAAGGTCTTTTTGGGAAAACAATGGTTATAATTCATAGCGGTCAACTTATACATTTTTCTGTTTATTTTAGCTTTTTTATATATATTTTTAGATTTTACAAAATGATTTTTGAACTAAAAACACAGAAAAAATGATTAAAAAATTAAAATTATTGATTTAAAAGGGGGAAAATAAGGAAATATAATATATATCTATATCTATCATTTGAATTTGATCCTAAAACAGAAAGTCGCAATCATGATTTACTTTCCCGGGCCACACAAAATGATGCGGCGGGCCAGATTTGGCCCCTGGGCCACCACTTTGACACATGTGATCTAGTGAGTCACCATAATATGAGAACTTCCTCATTGTGCGATAGCATTATTGAAATAAAAAAAAAAACAACCACATTGTTGATGCAAAGAGAGAAAGAGGAAAAATTTGAAACTGTTCAATTGCGGCAATCTTTTCCCGACCTAATGTGATTGCTATCTCGATAATGCGATAGCGGCTTTTGCGATTGTTTTTTTTTTCTTAGAAAAGTATGTCTTACAGAGTGCAGACTAGGCTGCCACCCTCGGGATTTAGACTGGTGTGTTTTGGAGGCATTGGGATTGAAAGCTATGCTGGAGTGCTATTGGAGGACGAACGGCGGAGGAGGGGTGGCGGGGGTTAGCGCTCGCGGCGAGGCAAGGATGAAAGCGCCTGTCCATGTCAGTCACTTATTCCTCCCTTTGGTAAATAAAGGTTTCTGACAACAAAGGCGTGCGGCGCCTGACTGGCCTTTGCAGTGGATAAATAAAAAAAGACAACACAGAGAAAGAGTTCAGGCTGAAGAGGATCGGCATCGCCGTGTCAAAAAATATGCTTTGGATCTCACAAGGGAGCGCGATGACTTAAACCAGGTCAACTTTTGTCTTAAATCAACAGCTTGCATGATGACCAATTAGAGAAGAACGAACGGTCAACCCGGAAAGACGACGAAGTCAATAGAACGAGTCGGACAAATGCATTGGCGCCTTGAGATATGGGATTAATTCTTTGAGTTGAGTTTGTACTTTGATTTGCGAGGACAGTTTTGACAGTTGAGTGCTGCATGGTAGCAGTAAATTCAATTCATTCCAACAGGGGGCGTTTGACAAAACTTCTTCCAAACAAAAAACGATACTGGGCACTTAAATATCACTTGAAATTGAAACCAAAAATGACCTTTTTCATTCACATGAGTAAAGTCCCTAATTTGGATGAACATATCATCCATGTTGTTGTGTTAAAACTATTTATGCAACACAAAAAAGGTGGAACAACACACGGAAATTGTCATACCCTGAAAACCACTTCTTGAACGGTGACTTCAATTTTTGACTAAAGTCCAGCGATAACCTAATATGCATATTTTGTTTTGTTATATTTATTTGTCGCCCCAGGAAGAATAAAACTTTGATTTCAAGGCACCACCACCGTGCTGTTCATCAAGGTTTTGGTTTGAGCCTGAAATCATTTGATTTGACTGCGGTCTGGCAAACTTTTGTTTTATATTTAAAAATCACGGCTAATGACAAAAACATGAAATTCCAACAGCTTTTTTCCCCCCACCAACCCTCTAATGCAAGGGTCGGGAACCTTTTTGACAGAGAGAGCCATAAACAATTCATATTTTCCAATGTTATTCCTTGTGAGCCATACTACGAATTTATAAGTCAAAATACATACAGGTAAACGAGTGCCTTTTCAATTTTTTTTTGTAATTTCACCACTTTTAAAGTGAAAAAAAACGTAATATTTTTTCAAAGATTCTTATGCTGTTGCTAATCAATGAGAGGATGCATTCCATAAGAGTCTACTGCAAAAAAAATGAATATTAAAGCAGTTCTAGATGTAATATCTCAGTTCTGTCACCAGCAATTTCCATATTTTAGCTCACAGGTTAGCAAAGAGCCAGATGCACCCATCAAAAGAGCCACATGTGGCTCCCGAGCCATAGGTTCCCTACCCCTGCTCTAATGTATTCTTAAAATAATATTTTCAGGCAACACCAAGACAGTATTATGGACGCAAGAAAAAAATAAATAAACGATGTTCAAGTATGAGTTCATGTCCATCAATATAAGCAAATTACGTCGTCTTTACGAAAGAAAGAGCTGTGCATTGTGGGTAACTGGCCGGATTTGACGTGTCATGTCCTCACACTCACTAACTCCCTACGAAAAAGGAAGTGACACGCCGACACCTGCTACATCTCACACACACACGAACACGCGCCCAGTACAGTGTGAATTAATATCCGACACTTGGGGAATTACTGATCCAGGTGGTCCGGTGAAAGATTTTGCTCGGCCCACCTCTTGTCTTCATCCCTCCCTCGGCGTGACCTTGCACACTGGAAAAGCTATCTAGCAGATGTAGGACACCTCATCTTATACTGCTGAGTGAAATACATACTGGGCTATTGCGGAGAGTTTTGCACACATACAAAAAAAGTGAAGTGGTTAAGTATGTGGCTTTGAGAAAAGTGGTTAGCAAGGGTGTCAGGGTCGGGTTGGTTCGCGGGCCGCTTTAACGTCAACTTGATTTCACGTGGGCCGGACCATTTTAGATATAATATTTAGATTTTTTTTAATAAATGGATTAAAAGAACTGGATTAAAAGCCCTGAATATTCAGTTTTTTTATAGATCTAAAACAATGTTTATTTTAGCTTTTTTAAATATATTTTTAGATTTTACAAAATGATTTTTGAACTAAAAACACAGAAAAAATGGATTAAAAAATGACAATTATTGATTTAAAAGGGGGAAAATTGGAAATTTAATATACATCTATACTATTCATTTGAATTTGATCCTTAAACAGAAAGTCGGCACTCATGATTTACTTTCCCGGGCCACACAAAAATGATGCGGTGGGCCAGATTTGGCCCCCGTGCCGCCACTTTGACACATGTGGTGTAGAGAGTCGAACATCTATAAAAACGGTGCGTCCATTGTGTGTCAAATACAGAAATAGCACTCGTTACTGATACTGCTGCTTAAAATACGATGCGCCATATAGCCGTGAAAATACGGTAAGTACAACCCAAATCACCATTTGACATGCGTTATTGCTAATGTTGACGCTCTTTAAAGCTGCCATTTCTTTTAGCAAAGCATAAAAACATCATAATTCCTCTAACCGTTTACTAATCACTGCGCGTTTAAAACGCCGCGTGAAAGCAATATCACAAGAAACGGGTGTTGCACCATGCACCAATACCAAAACCGAATCCCAGGGTGGCACGATCGAGTTGATATGACTTAAGTAGGCAGAATTATTATCATTTTTTGCCTTGCATCTGATGATACAGCTCATATCAAAACCCGTGTTTGCACCAGCCTTAATGACTGACTGAGCCACCCGCGTTTAACCGCGGTGGCCGTGGCGCGTGACAGCATGATGCCGCGCCTGTGATCCCACCGTGATGAGAGTCTACGTCGGAACCGGGCCGCGCGTACATCACGACGCCCGCACGCGCATTGGCTGGCAGGCTGCGGCGCACATCCACCGAAACAGAGAGATGCCTGCTCAGATCAAAGAGAATAAACATTAATGGCAAATAGGTAATCTGCTCCTCTTGTCTGTTTTACATTTCAGGGCAAGATTGACTGCCTCTGGGGGACCGGGCCCTCCTGATTGAGGGCACACGGAGAAAAAAAAAAATAGCGAAAGACAAGAGAGAGCGACTGAGTGAGCCACGATTGATGGTAACCACATGATAGACTATTATTCTTATTTGGTGTATCTTTTCATTCCTATTCATACAGCAGCCATTGGAAAGAGGATAATAACGTTCACCTTTTTCAGACGACTATGGTCCTAATCATGCCTTCAGACACGCACGTAGGTAATTATTCCCTTTTTTTTGTCTGCTCTCCATTTCATCATTCTGCGTTGTAACCCAAGCACTTCTTCAACATTCAAGGCCACATCTCAACTTTTCCAGTTCCCTTCAAAGTTCCAGTAACCCATTGTCTTGCCTGGGATCATGCACCCCCGCCACTCGGTCATATTCAGCTACGATGCGTCGGGTGCTGGCGTACCCGCGGTGTCTTATATCCTATCTATGTATCCATCATGAGGTCCTGTCCACTCAATCCTGTACTGATCTATCAACCGTGTCCTCATATACACATAACACACCCCCACACACACTTCTAACCGACTAATATCACTGTACAGTCCAAGTAAGCCTTGCTCTCAGTCCACTAAGGTGACAGAACAGTTCATTTGCTAGACAGTGGATATTAAAAAAAAGTTTGACACTATCCATGCTGAAATGCCAGATTTTTATTTACAACCATTCCGAACTTTTACCACCATTAACGTGACCTCTAAACCGAACAAAAAACCTCCTGGTCGTTTCATGGGTACTCGTCGGGTTTGGTCGCCGGTCTTTTGGTCGCCCGGAAGGTTATTGATAATTACCATTTAAATTGTTACTCAAATTCCCTAAATACAAACTTTGAATTATTATTTAGTCATACTTAATGCCCTATTAATTATTAGGCTAAAGAACAGCTCCAAATTCCCCGTACTTTTATTGTGTTTTGTTGGAGAACTTGTTAAGACCCTGACTGACGTAGCTTCTTAAAGGGACAACGCATCTACATACAAACTCTTTCTTATATACTCACACGTCGGCTCAGTAAAACTGCTCATGGCTATAGTTGGCTTTTATTGATGCGTAGATCGTGTTGTTTTAACTTGCTTTGTCGCCGGTCTTTTGGTCACCCGTTGTTTGGGTCCGGGCGACCAAAAGACCACGACCAAAAGTCCAGCGACCAAAAGACGGCGAACAAAATACCGGCGACCAAACGACCGCACACGGTTTCATGTTCCCAATGCTAAAATGCCTACGCTCTCCTCTGTAGCGTCTTTTTCATCCTAATAATAACATCATTAAAACCGCCACTACGGTTGGCCTTTTTAATGTTAAAAGCTTTCCTCCTCTCCAGATTTGCAATTGAGCTACATCTTAAAAATGGAACCAGAACGGAACAAAAAAAAACGTCCACAATGTCAGACCTCGGCTAGCGTTGGGAACTCTGCCGGGTGCCAAGTGGAGCTGTAAAGTGCAAACATCCATCCAGGTTTTGATGTGTGGGAGGATGCAAAAGTACCTGGAGGAAACCCACGCCAGCAAAGGGCGATCATGCAAAATGCACGCAGAAAAGAACCATTGCTCGGTACTCAAACCTGGGACCTCTCAACTGCAAGGCAGAGGTGCTATCCACTTCAACGCTGTGCCACAAATATTGCTAGGCGATAAATGGAAGAGCATAATTTAACATAAAAGAAAATATATTCCATTGTTCATTATCCAGATAAATACAAAAACTAAACAACAAAAACAAGAGGAAAAAAAATGCATATGATCACCAATCAGTGGCGGGCCGTCAGGGCCTTCAAGGCCTTCTCTGCTGGCCTAAGAAATATCTGAATCATATATTATATTTTGTCCATCAATACTTATTAAATAATTCCAAAGCTCCAGTATTTGTATTTAATCATTAAATGCTGCTAGGAAGTGGATTTTACCCGTTGAAGGCGCTACGAGAAAATGCACGGACCGCCACTGTCACCAAAGAATATGTTCTGATAAGTTAAATAAGCAGTGACAAGCAAAAAAAAGCCCAACATTCTGTCTGGAAAGTTCTCAAATAATAATATAAAAAATAAAAATAATAATAACGACCATAATAATAACATTAATAAAAAAAAAATTATCAAAAGAAAAGAGAGCCTCGAGATCTTGTCAAGTGAGGTGGCCATTAATGAACAGCTTAATAATGATTACATTTTTTTTTTAATTTAAAAAAAAAGCCAGTGACCAGCAACAGGATGAGGGGGAGGAAAAAGGGGAGGGGCAATGGGGGGTGGGCGTTGCTCTTTATATATTTAGCTGTTCAATTTTTTTACAAAATATCACTGACCAAATTGGAGCTCTTTACATCAAGCTTGCTGGTCACATGATCATATTGAATGTATTATTCAAAAAGAGTCGGCTGCGACTTCAGCTCTTTTTCGACTCTGTATCACTGTTGTAAATATGGACACAGCTATATAAACTATTTTGATATGTTTGCGTGCCGCCGCCGTATAAAAATGGCGATTCTTCCTTTCCAATCGTCCGTCTAATGTTTGTCCTCCGAAAAAGCCGCCATGAATTTCCGACAAGATGGCACTGACTGAATCCCTCCGGCTCCTCCTTCGACTCTTCCCAACTGCTCGTCGCCGCTAAGCTGATTACACAACTCGGCTAATCACGTCGCCGCGTTTGTACGCGCCAATGTCACGGGCTCGATTTCTAAATCTCCCAAATCCGCCGCACCTTTCATCTGACGGCGCTCCGACGCCGCCGTTTTCCGACAGATGTTCCCATCGCCGTCGCCGCGGTGATTGACTGTTCATCCTGAAAAGTGAGGCCCCGCCCCCCCATAAAAAAAGTTGCCCAACAGTGCAAGCATTAGCTAGCATGTCAAAGGTCTCACTTGCCTTGGTGCTAACACCTTTCTAATGAGAATATGAAACCACGTTTCCCCTCCATTTGTGATTGAAATGATCCCATTTCTCCGCGGCGCTCACATGCAAATAAACAAAGGGCCCCGCTCGCTGCATACATTACGAAAACCTTTTCTCCGCGTGTGCATCTGTGCACGTCTGTGTGTACGTGTGAGGGATTTAAAGGAGGAAAAAAAACGGCATTTTACTGGTTCATTAGCAGCAGATTAGCGATGGTAATGACACGGGGGCACCGCACACGGAGAGACGTTGCCTTTATGTTGCTGAAAAGGATACATTGGCTGCAATGTATGTTTATGTGTGGTGCAGGCGTGGATACTTAAGTCTCACGTGAATTAGTGAGTGCCTTGAAATGCTAAAGAAAAATAAGTTGCGGATGATATGGTGGTAATCGTGACTCAACAAATCAACTAATGGTTAATCATGTTTTTTATCATAATGACTGAATGGAGTTGTCATCATAAGAGATTTCAGTGCAAAGAAAGGATGCGAACAATGATTTAAACTTTAGCTTTTTATATCTTAGTTTGATTAGAAACTATGCAATAATATAAAGTAAAGTGTAGAGAGGTCCCGGGTCCGATGACATGATCATAAATCGAGCCAATCAGAAATAGTAGATGCAAACATGTCATTTTACTTACCTTTTGGCAAACACAATTGGCAATTGTAAACAGTCTAAATTACCATATCTGGTTATACATATGTTGGATGAATAAAAAACGAAATTAAACAACAAAAGACTACAATTTTGGGGATGGAATGTCATTTGACAGCTAACATCTTAAACCCAGATTATAACTGTCTTTGATTTACATAATTTTTGAACATTTCAGAAATATAAGTACCCTCAATTTTTTTTTTTAAATATTTAATACATTGCCGATGTATCGGCAGCTCCTAAAAATTTGCTAACTCGGACATGGGTGCAAAAAATATGTGATTGTGGCATGTTTGGAATCCTATTATATGACTATTTTTCTACTTATTTTTCAGAAGACTAATGCATTACTTGGTGCATTGGTATGATTTTTTTCTTAACAGTAGCAGTTTTCATCCAACACAAAGGATTATAGAGCACAGCAACAAATAATCACTGGTAGTAGAAAGTTTGTTTTTACCTTCTGTCCCGACTCCGTGACCTGTGCGAGTGGTGGCTCCTGCCTTTGTCGCCACTACGACTTCTCTTTTTTCGGGATGAACTGTGTGTGGACGAGCTGCTGCTCGAACGCTTCTTTTGTCTAAAAAAAAAAAAAAAAAAAAAAAATCTTAAAAAACATACCATACCACTCAACATAAAGATCACGAAAAGGAAGGCAAAGTTTATCTTTGTTCTTTGCTTTTGACCTACTGAGCATCTCCATTATCGCTATTGATAATTATCATGAGAGTTAAAAACTGTACATTTGTGTAAGTTTTGACTTCCTCTCGTTCAACTTGAAAAGTTTGCGTATCCTATTTGATCACTTGATCTCAGAACGGTGAGGCATCATGCTCACTATACTGCCATGTTTCTCCATATGCCTGCGAATTGATCAAAATGTATTGGTTAACATAAGTGAAGAGAGCTCCCAGGGTTGGATGGCCCCGCCCGCCCTGCGTAGACAGGCAACGACTTCCCATCAGCAGTAATGGACCTTGACCAGGCCTCATAAATAATTACCATCAACCGGCCTTGTGTAAGCAGCTTCACATAACTGAGGATGGATAACGGCTTGACGGGGGCTACGGTCACTCCGAGCCTCTCAAAAGGGAGCGTTGTAAAAAACCCAGGCCGTCCACTGATGAACTAATACCAGTTGAAAACAAATTATAACATCCATGCTGTTCTTACTCTTCGTGTTTTGGGGATCTGGGGGAAAACATGTCAACTTCAAACTGATTGACAGTTCTGCATCAACAATGAATAAAGTGTGTCGGTATACTGTAACTAGTTCTAGGGAAAACTGCTTAAATATTGCATAGAAGGTTGACTTCACCTTCTGTCTCTGTCCCTGGACCGTGAGCGACTCCGGCGGATGGATCTATGGCTCCGGCTACCTGTCGCTCGACTCCCGGAGGAGGACGAGGATGATGAGGAAGACGACGACGATCGCCGTCGTTGTTTCTTCTTCTTTCTGCTTCGGCTTTCACCTTCGCTGCTTGATGAGCGTCGACCCATGACTGGTTCACTGACACAAACAAATAAGCACGAGGTTTCACATCGGCAAATGTTTGTAGCATGTTTCAGAGCAGCTACTTCCACGTCAAACAGTCACGATCAACACTACATTCACGTGGTTACTACAAATAACTCATCGTAATAGGGACTTGGTGGGAAATGTGTTGCTTTTCGCGGATATAGTGTGCCAAACATTGCATGTTTACACTAGCTAGCGTGCTAGCAAGGCTAATATTACAACGCTACAGTCGAATTATTGATCAGATTCATCAGATTGCAATCCGATTTGCGGCACATATATCTTCGTGAGGGGTTTTGTCATTTGCATGTGAAATCCAAGTTTTAAAAAAGAAGAAATTGACATTATCATTGTTGTACATCACGCTCCTCACCGTTGCCGAGCTCCACAGCATACACGCTACAGCGTCCAGACAAAAACAGTCGAATCGAAGCATGTCGTTCGAGTTCACGCCGGCACACTAGACGCGAGATACATCGATCGATTGACTACTACAGTCTGGTAACAATTCCATGTGCGTCTTTTTTTCTGTTTTGCTAATTTGCCATCAATTAGAAAGTAAATGTCATTATGGTGTGGATTATTGAATACAAATTTAAAAAGTGGCATTGTATTTCATTTGTGAAATCATATTTTAATGGCATTTTCTTTTTCATCTTACTATTTATCAATGTAATTCATTTTTTTCAGTAAGTATTTCATATAGATTTAGCCTTTTTATTTTATTTTTAGATTTTTCTGCCACAAAAAAACAGATTAATATACTACACCATAGTAAGTGTTCATCAACAATGAGATTGAAATATAAACATATTAAGCATGAATAATAAATGAATAGTAGGAAAGAATTCATACAGATTAAATGCTCAGGAAACCAATATAAAAGTTAAATACAACTGAACTGTACTGTATTATTATCATATTTACCACGAGACAACAACACATTTAGAATTTTCAATTTAATCGATTTCTTCAATCATCCCTTCAATTCTCGTGCAGAAATAAACCATGCATACTTGGATTTTTCTGCACCTACACATTTGTAGTCTCTCTACAAAGTACTGTTGAATTCATAACACGATTTGCCTGCAACTCTTGAAATCGGGGGGAGTCGCTAAAGTAAACAGGATGCTCATCACCGCAATTAGGCAGCACGCAATGCTGCTTTGGGCTGCGGCGTTTCGGGAATTACAGTAATTAATGCTTAAAGGTTCACACACTGAAGCGTCGTTAATATTTAATCTGCGGGAATTATTATCATCACGGTGTGGAAATTGAGATACATATAGATTATCAATAAACACGGCTCATTTAGCAGCGAGGAAAGAAAAAAAAACCTGCTCTTTTCTCTTAATTGCTCTCATTGTTTATTTACAAATATGGGCCATAATAATTCCATCGGTAATTAGCGAGCCCATTGGCAACGCATACGAGAAGAGAGAGAGAAGCGTTATAATTGAACGTTTAGCTGCTATTTAACAACATAAAGATGTCTTTAAAAGGGCCTCTGAGGATTAAAGCCATGTATATAGCATTTCAGCAGGGATCATTCAAGGCGTAGCATTTCATAAAATACAGATAAAATATGATATATAATATAACATTCAAGTTCACTACGTCATTTTTTTGCAGAATCTAATGTGTGAGTATATGTTTAAGTCAACTCCATCATAATTGTTAAAAAATATTAGAAGGTACATAACTTTGCTCAGCGTAGCAACATATATCATAACATAATATAATATAAATAATATGATATATCAATATAATATAATATAACATAACATAATATAAGATAACATAACACAACATAGCATAACTTAACATTACATAAGATAACATAACATAACGTAACATAACGTAACATAACATAACTTAACGTTACATAAGATAACATAACATAAAAACATAACATAAAATAACATAACAACATAATATAATAATATAATATAAATGATATGGTATAATATAATATAAATGATATGGTATAATAATATAATATATAATGTAATATAACATAATTTATCATATATACTTTGAATTCAGCATTCAAAACAGTGCATTCTCATCAAAACCTATAGAAACGAAACCTAATTTCAAATAAAATGTGTTTGCAGAAACTAAAAAGATGCATGTACCTCTATATATATTTTTACTAACATGCCCAAATTGCAATCATCCAAAATCCAGTCCACCTTTGGGCCCTGACCCTTATTTTTATCACCCCTCCACTTCCACTCCAATCCCCATGTCTTCATTTATCTCCAAACAAGTTCATTTATATTCCCTTCAAACGCAAACCCACAAAAACCTCCCCACGAAGATAAACAAAATGGTCAGTGCTTGCAAAACAAAACAAAAACACATCAAAATCTCCTCATGAACAAGTCTATCACTCATCACCTACATGTTCTATTGATCAGCGATAGAAGAGAAAACTCTCTCGTCATTTTCCCAGATTTCCAAGCCACTCCCCTGCAAAGAGAGAGAGAGAGAAAAAAAGAGAGAGCAAGAGTAGTCGAGAGAGAGAGAGAAAGCTGAGATTCATGGCATTCTCTCGGGTGTTTAAAAAGTAACTCAGGACAATAGCAGCGAATGAGCGCTTAATTAAATTAATTAGTCCTTCTTGTCAATCTTGGATGAATGGCCAATAGCCGAGGCGGCCCTGCTGCTTAATATTTCTTCTCCTTTTTCTTCACTTAAGGGTGGATGGAAGGAGGAGAGGGAGGGAGGGAGGCAACGAGGAGGTGTGGGAGGGGGGGTCTCGTATCCCGGCATCCTGAGGGGAGGTAATTTGCACGGATCAAGGGGGCAATGCGCCGCAAAGTATAAATAGTGGGACTTCAATCGAGGATCACCAGCAGGTTCCACAACTCCGTTGTACTAAAAGGAGGGAGAAATTGGCCGGGGAGGAGAGACGCGTCTTGACGTGCCATTTTCGGGCGCCCGACTTGGCATCAGCATCACCTCATCTCGGCTTTTTTTGGGTTTTTTGCCTTTTGTTTCAAGGGGCCACACCACCTTGATGTCTTAAGCCGCCTGCCGTGGAGCGAAACGGACGCGGAGAAAGTCTGCCTTGACTGACTGACTCGTTTTTTTTTCCTTCTTTTGGGCGAGAGGGGGGGAGAAAAAACCTCGAGAGTGTGTGTGTGTGATGGAAGAGCTCACCGCCTTCGTGTCCAAGTCTTTCGATCATAAAGTCAAGGAGAAGAAGGAGGTGATCACCTACCGGGAGGTGTTGGAGACCGGCGCGGCGAGAGCGGCCGGTCGAGCCGGCGGCGGCGCCGGGGAGACCCAAACTCCGGAGCCCGGGAGCCGGGAAGAGGCGGTGGCGGCCGCGCTGGTGGCCCGGAACGTGGCGCTCTCGCCGGCCAGAGACGCGGAGGGGATCGGGATCGGGCCCGAGAGGCACAGGGATCCCGGGAGCCCCAAAGTCATTGACGGTAAGGATCACGTCGATTGACTGCTAAAAAAAAAGTTGCGAGCTCGAAAATTTGATTTGGGAGACAAATTATGCTCGCAGGCACTTTGGAAGCTTCACGTATGGATCATTTAATATTTGCCACTGACATGATCATTCGTGAGATGGGTGAAAACACATGAATGGAATCAATATCTTATTTTTTATAAATGCAATTTCGTTCGTATTTTGTTTTTAATGCTGGAGTATGAAAGTACTTATTGGTGTCATTTTTTTTATCGCTTAATCTTTTAGGTACAGGTTAACTTGTCAATGTGTAACCGTAATATGACCTATAAAATATCGATTTCTCAATTTAGTGTCCAAAAGAATTAAATAATCATACTATCATATGGACACAAAATTGATTCGTTCAATCCATGACCTTTTATAATAAATTGCTGCATTTTAAATTTATAGTTCATATGTTTACAAAAAAAAAACGAATTTATCAGTCACCATTTTCTTCTGCAGCAGATTAAAACTTGTCAACATATCCTCTATTTTCCATTTTTTTCTCAATATAATCATTTATTTTATTCAAGCAACCTTGCTCAACATGGCCAGGCCGAGTTGCGCGTTTCCCCGCGTGGCTCTCTCTCACACACACTCTTTCACACACACTCTCTCACAAACACACACACACACACCAATACACACATGCGCGTGCACGCATCCCCAGCAGTAACGTGCACACAATACCTTGCATATTTATAAGCGCTTAATAATTAAAGAGCTTTATGTAGCTCGACAAAACATCCGAGCTCTGATCTGCTCTTTGATGGGGTTTTTTGGAGGCGGTGGGCATAAGGGGGGTCCTCACCCTTTTTTTTTTACCTTGCATTGGTTTCAATGAAGCAAGCATCCACCTTTCGTGCAGTAAAGTATCTAAAAAAAAGTATGTGTGAGAGTGGAATAAAGCAAGAAGCTGTAGTGACGGGGATGTCCTTTGGACCTTTAAAGGGAACACGGATGTGAAAGAGAGGAAAGAAGAGTCCGGGAAAAGCATGGAGGACGAAGCGCAGACCAAAATCAAGCAGAGGAGAAGTCGGACTAACTTCACCTTGGAGCAGCTCAACGAATTGGAGAGGCTCTTTGACGAGACGCACTACCCGGACGCCTTCATGCGGGAGGAACTCAGTCAGAGGCTCGGCCTGTCCGAGGCCCGTGTACAGGTCAGCACATACACACACACACACCTGCACGCACACACACGCACTTGCACATACACTTGCTTGGGTTGCACTGCATGCCGCTATACAAGAGAAACAATCTGAGAATATGCAATATACATCGATGCATAAATGAATAGATAGACAGATAACCATGATCCATTGCTCATAGTTTCTAACAATGTGACAAGTTATATATGAATATATGTATGGATTACAACACCATACTGTAATAATAGTAGCGAGTAAGTCAAAAATGGAAAGAATAGAAGCATATAATGCGTTAAGGGGGAAAATAGCCTTTCAACTGCATGTATTTGCTTAAAGCAAAAATTGTGGCACTGCCCTTAAAAATGTAATTTGTTTAGGATGAATACACATCGAAGGAATACGTGATTGAATTTAAAACGTTATTTCGCATCGTTTGGAAATGGTAACAGTCATGAATTAAAAATTTCCATCCATAATCATGCATTCTAGTTGATTTCTCCAGGGAATAATTAGTCATTCCAAATAAGAAATGCACTGCTAAACATGCGTGCATTACTTAAACAAAATTTTCATATTTGAACGATTAAAAAAAATGAGACGGTTGTTTTACTTTAGCTTGAAAAACATGCTGGGATTTAAACGTTTACATTTACACTATAAAAAAAACAATCATTTCATCATCTCATGAAAAACTACGGTATTAATGAACCATATTCTAAACCACATATTCAATTGAAATCTTTGTTTTTCCCAACGTGATAGTCCTAATTTAATTTCATGTCGATAGACGTACTTTATTTGTCCGCTGTAATAAAAATATATCGACGTATTGCCTCATTTTGATGTATTGTTGCCCATTCAAACAATGATGCTTACTCAATTAATGTGTTAACAATCCCACTTGGGAGTCGTGTGTGTGTATATGTGTGTATATATGTGTGTGTTTACATCACGTGAACGCACATGCTTTTAATCCTCACCATCCACAATGAATGTGTGTGTGTGTGTGTGAGTGTGTGTAACATGTTGTTGTTACCGTGAGGGCCCACGAGCAAAAAAGACCATCTGGGCAAAAACCCAGTGAGGCTTCCAAGGAAGGATGAAGCGAGGGGGGTCTTGGGGGGGGTCTTTCAGGCACCACCAAAAGAATTAATATCCAGCCTTTCTGTGGTGAAAATAATAAGAGTGCTCAACAGATTTGTTTTGTTCCATTTGTACCCCCCGTTCACTTTGCAATCCCCCATTTGCATCCATTAAACGCTGATATTTTAACATCAGAATTGCCACCAGCACATCTTTACATATTAATAAAAAAAGCTATCTTTAATATGAACCCTTTTCTAGCTTTATTTTCTATTTGCCCCTTGCCTCAATCAACATTTTTTTTATTAGCGCGATACATAAGGCTTCATAATTGTCCTAGCATGTCGTTTAGTAAAGATTTTTTTCTATTTTTGTTGGACGACGTGCAGTAATTAACGATAGCGGTCATTTAATGCGGTGCAAGGAGAGACAGAAAGAGGGGTGAGTGGGAGGGACGGCAGGCCCACGGATGGCGGCCACTCGATAGCACAGTCCATTCAAGGCGAGTCTGCGGGGACCCTCGTGAAGAGAAAGATGACACCCACCCTGACAAGGTTATTTATGACAAGGCAATCGTCCTGCAACATCTCCGCAATTTGCCTGGATGCACGAGTCGATATCGCTGCTTCCTTTCTTCCTTTCAAAACGCCCAGTTTTTACAGCTCTCGCACATTTCACTGCATTTGGAGAATTTTAAATGGTCATTTGTCATCATTACGGTCATTTTAAAATGCTCGGAAGCAATGAAATCGATATGAATTTTGTGTATTCCAACAGGTTTGGTTCCAGAACAGAAGAGCCAAATGCAGGAAGCAGGAAAACCAGTTACATAAAGGTACGCTTATGCTGCATTTAGAAATGATAAAATGCACGATAAAATATGATGTAGCATAACATAACTTAACATAATGCAATTAATCGTCATTGCACGTCATTCAATGATGTTATGTGGGTGTTTAGTGATGAAAAAATGTTCACAATACCCATTTTATGACAAAAAATTGAATACCATGTACATTTAGTCATGTTAATCTACTGTAACATTTTAAATCAATATTGCGCTTAAATATGGCAACAATACCGCCTTGACTGTTTTAAAATGTATTTTCCACGAAGCTTAAATATGTAGCAACTTCCAACAGATCCATTAAATATTAACCATATAAACAAAGTTAAATACAACTAAGCTTTTTCCAGGCAGTGATTCATTCACTCTGTTAAAATGACTTTGAAAATGATCGAAATTTAGAAATTTTGAGCTTGCAAACGTCAAATTTCAAAAGAAAAATAGCCGTATATCAGCCATCGGATGAGGAAGAAATATGAATTTGCTATATTGTTTAGAGAAGCATAACCCTCTCGCTCTTTGAAAATAATTGTTCTTGTTTTCTACCTCCAGGGGTCCTGATTGGAGCAGCCAATCAATTTGAGGCTTGTCGTGTGGCGCCCTACGTCAATGTGGGGGCTTTACGGATGCCCTTCCAACAGGCAAGTGTCTCTTTCAAGGTGCCCTCAAATGCTGTTGCAATGCTAAAGATATATTGTAGCATACAGCACCAAATTCAAAATGGCCTACTTTGGGTCAGAAATAATTTATATTTTTAAAAGTTATTCTTTGAGAGCCATACTGAAAATTTCAAAGACAAAATGCATGAAAATGTGGGCCTTTTTGGGGGGGTCATTTCAACATTTAAAGTTCAAAAAGTCTCTGAATTATTTTAACAATATTGTTATGGGAGTTGTAATTATTTTAAAAAACATTTTTTTCTTGTTAAAGTTTTATGATATATGATATATGAAAATGATCTGTGAAAAATAATCTTATCTTGCTACTCAAAATTGATACAAGGAAATATCTACAATTATTGTTCTTTCACTTAATGGTACAGAATTTTGCAACTGCATTGCAAAAACAAACTTAAATACAAATATTGTAATTAAGTCAAAATGTTGTATTTATAGCAATACATTTCAACTGTAAACAAAATCCATTTTAGTTTCAATCTGATAAATTGTCATGTACAAGAAGATGAATCTCAAGTTTTAACATTATAAAGGCCATGTAATGTAAAACATGTCCATTTTTAAAATGATAAGTTTGCAATTGATGTGATAAGCTTCACATTTTTAAATTCCCTCATTTTAACGTTCCATCGGGATCATTTTAATGTTTCAACGCGATGCATATATGTAATAACGACCATTTTTATCAGTCACAAGATGCTAAAATTCCAACAAATCTTATAAATATATTGTTCCATGGTAACCTTATTGTTTTACCATGACAATTTTAAAAAATAGTGCTTAAAAACGACTCACTAAACGAGATTCTATTAAAAAAAAAGTAGTGAGTCAAAATCTTCTAAACGAGCATTTTTAAGGCATAACGTGAAAATCTAAAACTGACATTTTGTACACCATTGCTGTTTTTTTTAACATTGCGGAGAATCTAATTGAATAAAATACTCTGCGACCAACGAGCATTAGTTTACACACCCCTGAAACAGCAAAAAAAAAATCTGAAGTTGACTTGAATGTCCCATAAGCCACTGCGAACTTAACGCATGTTCTCCCCCCTTTTTCTCCCCTCCCCTGCTCCCTCCCCCTTTGCGTGCATCCCGTAGGATAGTCATTGCAACGTGCCGCCCTTCTCCTTTCAGGTGCAGGCGCAGCTGCAGCTGGACAGCGCGGTGGCGCACGCGCAGCACCACCTGCACTCGCACCTGGCCGCGCACGCGCCCTACATGATGTTCCCGGCGCCGCCCTTCGGCCTGCCCCTGGCCACGCTGGCCGCCGAGTCGGCGTCGGCGGCGTCGGTGGTGGCCGCCGCCGCCGCCGCCAAGAACACCAGCAAGAACTCGAGCATCGCCGACCTGAGACTCAAGGCCAAGAAACACGCGGCGGCGTTGGGCCTGTGACGACCACCATCACCGCGAGGACGCTATTTACGTTTTTTTGTTTCCAAGGAAGGACATCTAGAAGAATAAAAGACTATTTATGAATCGATAAAAAAAGGGACTACCTGATACCTAGCCTACGGGAGTGATTTTTTTTTTTACGGCCAAAAAAACTACACGGGACACACTAAAACGCCCCCTGGTGGCACGACGAGGAGGAGGAGGAGGATGCAGCTGGCACGGTCGATACTTTGTCAAACAAGGCGAACCATTCTGCAGTTTGTGTTAACATCGTATTATTATTAAGATTATTATTATTACTTACAGAGGCTGGCCTCGTTATAGTTCAACACCAACCCTCCCAAAAAAATAAAAATAAAATGAGGGGATTCCTATCCAAAATGTTTGCATGACGCTGACCTATATGACCTTTTCTTTTTTTTTTTAGTTTTTTTTTTCTTTTTTCCCCCCAATTAAATTTGGGTAAAGGTGAAACATTTTGAACACAAATGTGAGATCATAATATATGTTTTTTTTTAGTTTTTTTTTTTTTTTTGCTGTGTGGTGTTAGATCTCCTTTTAAAGGGGATTCTTATGTTATATATATAACAATATATAACAAAAAAATGACTGTAAAATACGGTACGGGCACATGTAAAATATGTTTATACACAGGAAACATTCATTATTTTTTGTTTTTGTATTTGACCTCATTTGTAAGCCATTTTTTTTAATATTCCTGAAAGTTAATTCATCTGAGGCACAGGTTTCATATAAAAAAAGATTTAAAAAAAATAGCCATGCCAATCTTTTCCATCTCATGTGAAACGTGACTCCACCAAACCAAAATGTTTTTTTTTTTCCCGTTGCTATAATAAATGAACTAAAAGTTCTTTACGAGTTGACGCTTTTATCGGATCAGGAGGGGCTCTTTGTTCCAAACATTATTTATTGGTAAAGAATTGTTCTTAAATAATTCATGAGCCTTTTGATAACGTCAACGGTGACAGGTCCGTTTAGCGAGCAACGTTGCTTGTTCTCCTGCCAAACTCATAAATGATGCATGCTTTTTGGTTATGGAACATTTTGAAGAGGTTTTCCGATCATTTTGTCCACACTTACACCAGAAAACAACGCGGCGATAGCAGATTAACTCAAGTTTGGCTCTTAATTCTTTGTTATTTTCGAAAAAAAACCTCTTTCATTTGGCGATGGAGCCCTAATTGTTGAATTGGCGGTGGTCAAAGGGGGCTTGACGGCCATTTTGGGGATGACAAGGACTTTGCGTGAAATCTTGATGAAGGCCCACGCCTGGCAGATTCATTTCCTGACATCTTAATTGCGTCTTATTGTGTGGGTAGGAAGGGAGATCGCCTTACGATCGGCAAATATCCGCACGCGACAATGGTGTCCTGAGCTATTAATTAATAGCCGACTCACTTTGACTCCGCACACGCAAGTGTGTGTGTGTGTGTGTGTGTGTGTGTTGGTGTTGAGGGGGCCGAGATCTAGACGCCAAATCTATTGACTTATTGATCGCCGGTAATGGAGGAGACGGAACTGGGAAACTGAACTGATGGTGGTGGGAGCGTTTCCCTGCCCCACTTCAGAAGATGTACAATATTTAAAGAGCCTTTTTTTCACCCGTACAATAATTTCAGACTATTTTCATAGTTTGGCTGGGTCTAAAATTCAAGTGGGACTTGGATATGTTTTTGTTTTTTCTCTTTGGCCACCAAAACCTGTTTTTGGGTTTGTGATTTTAAAAAAAAAAGCCCTTTGAAAAATGAAAAATATATTTATATCTCTGCTTCGTTGCGAATTCTTTAGCTTATAATGCGAAAAATACGGTAAGTGAAAGCATTTAAATTTTTTTAAATGGCAAACCAGGAGTGCCATATTTATGATTATGGTTTATAGCAAGGGTGTCAGACTCGGGGTGGTTTGCGGGCCGCTTTAAAGTCAACTTGATTTTACGTGGGCCGGACCATTTTAGATATAATATTTAGATTTTTTTTAATAAATTGATTAAAAGAACTGGATTAAAAGCCTTGAATATTCAGTTTTTTTATAGATCTAAAACAATGTTAATTTTAACTTTTTTAAATATATTTTTAGATTTTACCAAAGGATTTTTGAACTAAAAACCCAGAAAAATGGATTAAAAAATTACAATTATTGATTTAAAATGGGGAAAATCAGGAAATGTAATATACATCTAAACTCTTCATTTGAATTTGATCCTAAAACAGAAAGTCGGCACTCATGATTTACTTTCCCGGGCCACACAAAATGATGTGGCGGGCCAGATTTGGCCCCCGGGCCACCACTTTGACACGTGGTTTATAGTAAGAATAATTCCATGATCACTCAACCCCAATAATTATCGATCCAGACCAAAAATTCTGTACTATCGTACCTAATATTGAGACCATATATGAATTCCGGCCCTATAGTGATTAGCACATTTCTTAGCCTAGCCATCACTTTTCCCCCAAAACCACTTAAAAGCCACCCAAAACTGTCTCTAACTTGCCCAGGACTTTTTCAAAACCCCAATAAATAAAGCTACTTATCAACACGCCGTCCATAAATCACATGACATGGATTAAATCTATTCCAAAAATGCTGCCATATCGAATAAAAGAGCAAAAATAAGTATCTAGCCAATCTAAAAACCTGATCACCATGACATCTTCTCCCTCCAACGACCCTCACCAAGGCTTCTTTCTGCCGAGGAGCGTTCTGGATGCTATCAGGCCGCCCCGAGGTGTTGTGTGGGAGGGAGACCAGGACCCTGGAGACATGGAGACGGGGACACACAAGGGTCTCGCTGATTAGACCCACAGACCGTCCCGCTTCCCTCTCAACACACCCTTAAGACACACATTGTACCAGCGCACACACCTAGTCAGACGGGAGCCAACCGGCCTAACGCTTTGTCTTGGTTCTCCACTGTTGTTATCACATCTACTTAAAATGCATCAAATCCAACATGGGAAATTGCCCATACTATCTCCCCTCCACACACCCACACATTTACGTCTGAGTCGCAAACAGCACTCCTTCATATCAACTGGTGGCGTTTTGTTGCTATATTTACCTCAGCACGGCCCCTGAGACAAATGCGCAATGCGCTCTGGTTCCCCCCCCCCCCCCCCCCCACACCGGACCCCCAACCCCCTCCCCCCTTTTTTTGAATCAAATTAGAGCTTGTTAAACACTCTCGCACTGACAGCCAACAGAACAGATTGTAAATACGCCGTTTCTACGCGTTGGAGGATGTGCACGCATTGTCTTTTTTATTTCGTGTATTGGCCGCATGTAATGAATTCTGCAAAGATTGTCGTGTCAGTAATTTTTAATGATCCTCTAAGGGGGGATGATCGGCCGTGGAATATTTTTACGTACACTAGGTAAATAGTGGAGTTAAAAGAAAATGTTATTTCAGTCCCGAGAAAAATTAAGTGATGGGATGAATTCATGAATATGTGAGATATTGTCTAGATTCGGAAGCTATGTTTTTACTTTTTAAGCAGAATCTAGAATGTCAGCAAACGACATGCAGCAGTTTATCAGATCAAAATTTCCCCCAAAAAAGGATGATCATCCAATTATCATTTTACAGTCAAACTAAACAAAAAACAAACGCAATGTGTATCTAACCAAAATGTGTTTTTTTACATTCTTAAAATGTGTGCTAGTAAAAGCTAGCTGGGTATTAAAAAAATGGCATGAACAAACTTAAAAAAAAATCATGAAGCATGCACCATAAAAAAAACAAAAAACAAAATTTGCATCATGAACCATGCATAATAAACAAAGTACAAAATAAATAAATAAAAAACTAGCATCATGAACCATGCACCATAAACCAAAAACAATTTTAAAAAATGCATCATGAAACATGCACCATAAACAAACTAAAAAAATAAAATAAAATAAAAACTAGCATCATGAACCATGCATAATAAACAAATTAAAAAAAAATAGCATCATGAACCATGCACCATAAACAAACTAAAAAAATAAAATGAAAAAAATAAAAAACTAGCATCACGAACGATGCACCATAAACAAAAAAAAAAAAAATGGCATCAATGTAAAGAAAGCTTTTACACAAACAGGAATACTAATCCTTTTTTTTGTAATTTAACAGTGGCACCAGAATGAACCGAAATTATAGCGCGTATACAGAAAACGTGTAAAAACACAGTCGTTGTTTAGCTACACTGAGGCTGGTGAATGGAATCTCATTAGATTCCAAAAGGTTTTGTCTAAAGAGGCATCTCGCGAGCTTCCGTCTTGCGCCGCAGTCGAAACGACGGCCGACAGAGAAAAAAACCCGACATCAAAGACATCAAAAGACAGGCAAAGTGCTGAAAATCCCTCCCGTAGCACTCTGGCGAGCAATTAGGACGCCGCGTTATGGCATGCGTACGGGCACGGGGAGCTGACCGCAGCACTCGGTGTGGGTTGCGGTCGGCGGGCGACCGCTCGGTGCGCGCGAGCCGGTCGCTTACGCCGTGTATTTGATTTCACCGGAGGATGAAAAGTTAGCGTTTGCAGATTTGAACCCTGCCGCGACTCGAGAAGCCGAATAAAAACGTCAAAGTAGCAACAAACGCTAACACAGAAATGAACAAGCCTAATGCTTTTATTCTTTTTAGTGGCCTTGGGGTGATCGAACATTTTTTTCGTGCGTTAGCCACGCATTTTGTGGTTGTTAGTTCTCTCCCGGCCATGGCTGGTTCCACGTAACCAAGTGGATAACCGAATTTACTCGCATATAAGCCGCATCCCTGTATAAGCCGCACCCTTAAAATTGTCTTGAAATTGTTGAATTTGACCATTTCTCTGGTATAAGGCGCCCCCTGATTCACAATTTTAGATTAGATTAGTTAACTTTATTCATCCCGTATTCGGGAAACTTCATTGTCACAGTAGCAAGAGGGTGACCAACCAAACTGGAGCTAAAATGTCAACACAAACCTCAAATAGCAGATTTTTATGACTTAACAATGTGACAAATTCAAATCTGTTTTCACAACTAAAACTGATCTGCAACCTGTTTGGCTAAAAATAATAATAATGCAAGCACTGAAAAGCATAAGAAGAACTGTGTATTGTGTTTACAGTTTAAATAGCACGATCTACCACTGCTTGCGTGGGTTTTCTCTGGGTACCCCTCTCACACCAGTATACTGGTTGAACACTACATTCTCCATTAGTACGATTTTACGATTTTTTTTCTCTAGTTGCAGGTGTAGCCCACCCCACCCCACAATTCGCTCCGACACCCCCGCGTCTTTGAAGTAAAAAAGGTGGCATATTGAGCGAATGAATGAATGACTGTTCAATTTGGTAAAGCTCAATGTACAAAGCAATACAATGCCATAGAGCACATGTGTCAAAGTGGCGGCCTGGGGGCCAAATCTGGCCCGTTGCATCATTTTGTGTGGCCCGGGAAAGTAAATCATGAGTGCCGACTTTCTGTTTTAGGATCAAATTAAAATGAAGAGTATAGATGTATATTAAATTTCCTGATTTCCCCCCTTTTAAATCAATAATTGTCATTTTTTAATCCATTTTTTCTGTTTTTAGTTCAAAAATCATTTTGTAAAATCTATAAATATATTAAAAAAAAGCTCAAATAAACATTGTTTTAGATCTATAAAAAAAGTAATATCCAGGGCTTTTAATCCAGTTCTTGTAATACATTTATTTAAAAAAATCTAAATATTATATCTAAAATGGTCCGGCCCACATGAAGTCTAGTTGACCTTAACACGGCCCGCGAACCAACCAGAGTCTGACACCCTTGCCATAGATTCCCGTTGTGTTTAACCACTGGTGACATTTGTTTTGCTCTTTTCTGGGGGCGCTAAACAAATGAATGGCATTTTGTTTCATTTTAATCCGTTCGTTATTAACAGACAACCTTTCCACGTGCTCTAACGCATCGGAAAACCCAGCCACAGTTTCCAATAAGTACATCAGTCATGGGTGAACTGTAATTGTTACACTTTAAGGTGTCCCTTCGCTGTAAATCTACGTTTGTGTCATGTCCAAAAATCAATACATCTTATTTAGGTGGGAAATGCTATAACTGCGGTTGATATACGTTGGCAATTGCCTTTGGTGGACGAGTCCGACGGGCAGGATTTTATGGCAGCTACTTAAGCGCATTGAGCAAATATTAGCTGTACTTAGCAATGAAAGTGGCCACAACTATCGGCATGTGTCAGGCGTTTATTACGATGAAGTCGAAGGGATTTGTGCGGGTGAAACCTCGAGGGCTGAGCTCGATATGTGGGAATATTTCACGTCAACTGCTCTGTGGTGCCCACTTGAGTTTATGGAAGGTCCGGTTACATGCAGATCAGACGGCTGGAATCTCTTATTGATTTTTTTTTTTTTGCCCTCATTTCCTGCCTGCAAAAGTCTGTCTGTCCAATCTGCTGCTCGGTAAGAGCAGACGGCAGAATAATAAGAACAAATGCAAAGAAAGGGAAATGTAATATCGGAAAACAACTATGTAAGTAGTTTTTTTTAAAATAATTTTAATGCTCCTCTAATAATGTTTTTGCCATTTTTGTTGGATTTTATTGTGGGAATTTGACAAACTAATTATTGTAAACATTTAGGAAAACAATGTAATCTCATAACATTACCTAACAACAAATTATTTTTAATATTAAAAATACTCTACTTCGGCAAAATTAGAAATGCTTACATTTTCTAAGCTTATAGCATTTTGATTTGAGAATTTATTCTTGTAATGTTACAAAATTATGAGTGTAACATTACAGCATGTCCTTTATTTTAGTAAGATTATTCTCATCACATTTTACATTTTTTTAACGCAAAATTGCTATTTCATTCTTTGATTTTTCTGGTATTACGACTGTGCGCATGAATTTTGTCGCACGCTAACCACTCGTCGTTATAAACCATTTTTAAATGATATTGAACTGAGCATGTTGTCCTTCTCTAACCCTTTCTGTCTAAGTGAACAGCTGTCATCTTCATCCTAATTGCTCTTAATATTCTTTCCTTCTTATCTGGCAACCTCTCATAAACATTCTTAGTAGTCATTATCGTCTCATATGTACAAACAAACGGACCACGTACTAGCAACAAATGAAAGTAACGTCTAATAAATTATCTAAAAAGTTTTCCGAGTGCCTTTCAATACTTCTGTGAGCTAGCGGGACACGTGCTAGAGTTCGAGAACTTTCCATGTAAGTAATATAATTTTAAAGCAGGGAAGTGCTCCCATTTCCCAAGAGTCAAAGTACGTTGGGCCTACGTGGGTTTTCTCCGGGTACTCCGCTTTCCTCCCACATTCCAAAAACATGCATGGTAGGCTGATTGGACACTCTAAATTGCCCCTAGCTACGAGTGATTGGTTGTTTGTCTCATTGTGCCCGGCGATTGGCTGGCCACGGATTCAGGGTGTCCCGAAGTCAGCTGGGATAGGCTCCAGCACCCCCCGCGACCCTTTTGAGGATAAAGCAGTTCAGAAAATGAATGAATGAATGCATAATTAAGTAGGGGTGGCCCGAATCGGCCATGAATCGGTGGCCAGCCAATCACAGGGCACAAGGAGACGGATAACCAATCATAGCTAGGATCAATTTACAGTTTTCAAACAGCTAGCCTACCATGCATGTTTTTGGGATATGGGAGGAAACCAGAGTACCCGGAGAAAACCCATGCAAGCCCAAAGGGAGAACATGCAAACTCCAAACAGTGATGACCCAGCAGGGATCGAACCCGGGATCCCAGAACTGCGAGGCAGACCATGGCCGACACAACATATTAATGTTGTGACACTTATTTTTTCATTATTGACTTATTTTTGATTGTTTATTAATGATTTATTGATTAGGTATTTATCTGTTAGTTTGATGTTGTTATTTGTGCACTTTGTGGTAAAGCTTTAAATCTCATTATATTTGTATACTGACAATAAAAAAACATTTAATTCAATTGAATAAGCACGCCTGAACACATATTACAATAAAAATATTTTTCTTCTACATTTGCCAGACTAAAAACATCCTAAAATCTCAAGCCTGTGAGCCAATAACTGGACTTTGGCAGCGTGGGAGAAGATAAAGTGGAGCTGAGAAGGCCGCCGATGATACGAGCCGAGAGTGCGCTATGTTGGACAGACTTGTCTGGGATGAGTGCGTCAGAGTGAGCACTTTGCTGCTCTAAAGCACCTTTAAGAGACGGACCCTTATCTTAATAGTGATAGACGTGCCCTTTCAGGAGGGTCGCGTGCATCCCACTCGGCCTCGGTGGGAGTTTGAGGCAAGTTGGAAAGAGCGCGGTGGAACGGAGTGTGGAAATAAGGGGCCAGATGCTGCAAATGAGGAAAACGACTTAATGGCTTTCACCAGTTCTTGGAACAAAGCCAGACCTGCCTGACCCCAAAAGAGCGTTTGCCTGGCCTCGATTGACGGCAGGTAAAAGATGGGAGCGTGTACAAGGTTGCGTCTGACAGTTGTTTGCCGGAAGACGGGCTGGAGACATATTGGCCGTAAAGACGAGGTCGTCAATCCGGAGTTAAACACGTCTTCATTTTTTATCCATGTGAAAGTGCAGAGAAAACTAAATATGTGAGAAAATGTTAGGGAACTATTTTTGGCTTGGACTTTGTACTTGTTGGTGGAGGAATATTGCAAAACTGTAGAGATATTTTATTCCAAATTTGGCTTAAAATTATATCCACCAATATAAAATGACCAAAACCCTACAGAGATTTTTTTCTTCCTTGTTACTTCCTTTATACTTTGACTTTCTACTTGTTTGTGAAGGATTATTACAAAACTGTCGAGATATTTTATTCCAAATTTCGCTCGCAATTAAAATGATATCCACAAATGACCAAAACCCTACAGAGATTTTTTTTCGTTTTTCTTCCTTGTTACGGAGTACTCAAACACCCAAACGCGACTCTATTCCCTTTGTACTTGTTTATGGATATAATATTACAAAACCAGAGCTATTTTATTCCAAATTTGGCTTAAAATGCATATCCACCGATATAAAATGACCAAAACCCTACAGATTTTTTTTTCTTCCTTGTTACTTCCTTTATACTTTGGCTTCCTACTCGTTTGTGAAGGAATATTACAAAACTGCCGAGATATTTTATTCCAAATTTGCCTCACAATTAAAATGATACCCAAAAATGACCAAAACCCTACAGAGATTTTTTCGTTTTTCGTCCTTGTTACGGAGTACTCAGACACCCAAACGCGACTCCTTTCCCTTTGTACTTTGACTTTGTACTTGTTTATGGAAGAATATTACAAAACCAGAGCTATTTTATTCAAAATTTGGCTCGCAATTAAAATGATATCCACAAATGACCAAAACCCTACAGAGATTATTATATTCTTCTCCCTTGTTACGGAGTACTCGAACACCCAAACACGACCCCATTCCCCGCGTCTTCCCGCCGTCCTCAGACTTTACGAGGTGTAATTGCACGCGGCGTGGCGCTGCTCGCGTCGACACTTTTTTCCTATTAATCCCGTTTGTTTACCTCATTGCCCAAAAGCCATCTCTCTTTCTAGGAGTGGGCCGGATAAGTACCGCGTGGCCTATCCGACTGCTACTAAAGCGCCCATGCAAATGTAATATATCTTGATGAGATTTTCCTCCGGGAGATATTTACAATCCCGACACTGGCGGTGATTTTCCTTCGCTACAATTGGAAATAATTGCACGTCGACAAACCTCGTCGTCCATCGGCTCCGGAGAAGTCCCGAAGTCCCGTGGATTGGCTCTACGGACACAGAAAGGAGACCAATCGTAAAAAAAAGTATGGTCGCGGCAGCTTCTTATAAGCGCACGTACGGGACGGGCCAAAATGGAAGACGACACTTTAAATGACATTATTATAAAATGCAATACTCTGGCAATGATCCTTTATTAAATTAGGCCCCGCGATCCAAGATGAATTCCCGGCTTCCCTAATCCATCAAGAGGGGAATATTAAAAGATAGGCCTCCGCCGGCATTAGAAGCTCACTCCGTCTCGACTTTCATTATTCTGCATTAGGTGGCTGCTGGGGGAGAGCCTCTTAATGAGAATTACAATGATTCACTGGCCCCGGCCCCACTTCTGACAAGTCAAATATTAACTCCTCAGTCACAGCTGTCGGAATTAAAATACTTGGGAGCGCCGGACGCGCTAAATTAAATTGGCCTTTTATGTTCTTTACTCGGCTGACCCCCGCGGGGCTCCTCCACTGAAGCGAGGGGACGACGACGGCGGCGGCGGTGGCGCCGCTCTCACCAAAAAACATGTGTCGGTCCCCCCCTCGTGTCGTCGTTTTCTGTTTGTCGACACCGGAGCTCGCTTTCTTGGCAGACAACTTCTCGGGTGCCGTTTGTTCGAGGGCCAATCGGCGGATAGCTGTCTGATTTTGAAGAACATGGCGACTTGGTGCCAACGTAACCAAGGATGCTTTTTAAAGAGAGCCGCCCCGCCGTAGTTTTAGAAAAAGTCACTAAACGTAATCTCACTACCACGAGGTACCCGGATATTTCGTCGGCGGACAGTTCGTCGCCGGACACTTCGTCGCCGGACACTTCGTCCCCGGACGGTTCGTTGAACGGACAATTCGTCGCTGGACATTTCGTCGACGGACAATTTTCGTTTTATGTATTGCCTTTTATTTTAATGTCAAAGTTCCTTTAAAAAATATGAAGTAAAAACTGTCTCTCATGATTATAATTTTGAGAGGGAGAGAGATTAGCTGGTTGATAATAATTATTTATGCAACAAAACAATCGTTCGCGAGGTTGATGTTAGGTTAACCCTAACCTCTAACCCTAACCTTAACCACTAACCTTAACCACTAACCTTAACCACTAACCTTAACCACTAACCTTAACCACTAACCTTAACCACTAACCTTAACCACTAACCTTAACCACTATCCACTAACCCTAATTCTAACCATTAACCTTACGAGTTGTCCGTCGACGAAATGTTCAGCGACAAAACGCCGGCGACGAAATGTCATGTCATGTCCGGTCATGCTACCACGATCATGACAATATAATATTGTCAGGTTGCAGATATGTACAGAGAAGTCACAATTTCAAAAGTTGTCATCTGCAGATACCATGTATACATAGAGATGAAATAGTGTTATTGGGTAATAGATGCAATTTTGCGGCTAAAATCCAGCGGCTAAAAATGGACAAAAATACATTGTAATTCCAGGAAAACCATTATAGCCATTTCATCAACACCCGTACCATTTTATCGCGACATCATTAATATCCATTATCAGTGCACGTGTATCCATTTTTCCGTTTCATCGCAATCTCCCAGTTCTAAGAAATCTGCTACTTCAATACCTTCGGCAGCCATTTTTCACATCAAATTAATATCACATGGTCTTGTCCATCCTTTTTAACCTTGATAAACGCCAATGTACGATCTGTATCTGACACGAAACAAACAAAAAACAATCCAACTGTTGCCCCATTATGCCATATTTCCATCCTCACGCTATAAAATCTCAAACACTTAAGCCTCCAAATCACAACACGCCAATATGAAGTCACGTTAGCTTCCAATGTACAGTTCGGCCCCCGAGGTCATGAGCGCGAACGGGGAGCTCCTCTCGCTCCTCTCCCGGGTCGCCGCCATCTTTGTCTTTCCCCCGCCAGCATTTTCACTCCACCGGTGTTTGCCAGAGCGGCGCCGAATCCCGTTTCGCGCTCGCTACAAAGCATCGATTTGGCTGTTAAACTGAAAACGGGCTAGAAAAACACAACTGGCGGTGACCCCGCCGTCTGTCAAATCGCTGTATTTAAAAACCAACCCAAAAAAAGCCAACATATAAAAAAAACACCCGCACATATAGACGCCCGAGGACGTCACCTCTCCCCTTTCAAAAGTCAAGTGAATGAATAAAGAAGTGGATGAGCCTGATAAAGAAAGACAAAAAGCGGCCAATGGAAGACGGCGGAGGCTTAATTCAGTGGGCAGATGGGTCCCGGTGTCAATTTATGCCATATTCTGATCCGCACCAGTGAAACCAGAGCTTTATCCCGGCCCAAAACAAGCGACCTTTGACCCCCCTCGCGCGAGAAGCCATCTCACTCGTCCGTTTTTGGCGCGCACTTTTATTTGGACTCCGCCCGACTTTAAGACTCCGCACTGGAGGTCACGCATTTAGCATACGGAAGTCCACGCGAGTCAGGCATCTCGTCTTTGCCGCTCCCGCATTTGAAATCGAAACGATAAAATTTAAAAACATATTTGACCGAGGGTGAGTAAAAAGGTTATCAATTACCGTGGAGAAAGCAATTACTTCCCGTTCAAAAGCGCGATCCGTTTGGTGCGGATTCTCGCGGTTGCCTTCGGGATGAAAAAAAAAAGATACCCCTTATTATGTAAGGCATTTGAATGAAGCACCGCTCTGACCTCAAGATTGAATATCCAACGTTTTCGCGGATCTCATTATGTGCTCGTAATTAGCTTCAAGTGCGAGGCGCTTGTCTGGGAATGGACGACGATGCTCCGACGGGGATGCGCATCGACGGCCTGATTTAGGGGACGCCGTTTTACCGTTAAATAAGCCACGTGAAGGACTGTTGCATGGTACCCGGACATTTCGTCGACGGACAATTCGTCGCCGGACACTTCGTCGAACAGACATGTCGCCGGACGATATGTCGAATGGATATTTAGTCGAAGAGCATTTTTGTCGAACGGTTGCTTCCTCGCAAACGATTGTTTTGTTACATAAATAATTTGTTGAAAGCGATCAACCAGGCAATCTCTCTCTCTCAAAATTATAATCACCCGAACCTTAACCCCTAACCTTCACCACCAACCTTCACCACCAACCTTCACCACCAACCTTCACCACCAACCTTCACCACCAACCTTCACCACCAACCTTCACCACCAACCTTCACCACCAACCTTCACCACCAACCTTCACCACCAACCTTCACCACCAACCTTCACCACCAACCTTCACCACCAACCTTCACCACCAACCTTCACCACCAACCTTCACCACCAACCTTCACCACCAACCTTCACCACCAACCTTCACCACCAACCTTCACCACCAACCTTCACCACCAACCTTCACCACCAACCTTCACCACCAACCTTCACCACCAACCTTCACCACCAACCTTCACCACCAACCTTCACCACCAACCTTCACCACCAACCTTCACCACCAACCTTCACCACCAACCTTCACCACCAACCTTCACCACCAACCTTCACCACCAACCTTCACCACCAACCTTCACCACCAACCTTCACCACCAACCTTCACCACCAACCTTCACCACCAACCTTCACCACCAACCTTCACCACCAACCTTCACCACCAACCTTAACCACCAACCTTCACCACCAACCTTAACCACCAACCTTAACCACCAACCTTAACCACCAACCTTAACCACCAACCTTAACCACCAACCTTAACCACCAACCTTAACCACCAACCTTAACCACCAACCTTAACCACCAACCTTAACCACCAACCTTAACCACCAACCTTAACCACCAACCTTAACCACCAACCTTAACCACCAACCTTAACCACCAACCTTAACCACCAAACCTTAACCACCAACCTTAACCACTAACCTTAACCACTATCCCCTAACCCTAATTCTAACCACTAACCTTAACCACTATCCCCTTGCCTGCGACGAATTGTCAGTCGACGAACTGTCCGTCGACGAAATGTCCGTCGACGAAATGTCCCGTCGACGAACTGTCCGGTCGACACACAATCAGGTAGAAGGCAAGTATCATTATCTCCCACAAGTGCGGCTCCGCCCATTGTGGCTTTGGCCTTTTTAAAAGCCATCCTTCCATCCATATTGATCAGTTATTCTTCTGTCTTTCAGAGGGAATCTTCCAAAGCTCTATTTCTTCCCCGGCGTGACTCCACCAAGCGTCCAGCCGCTCCTCTATTGATCCCCCGCGGTGATTGGTGGAGCGGTAATTTGAGACGGACGTTGACAGATGAGCGCAAACTGTTTTTCTTTAGCGGCGGGCGGCTGATGATGAAGTCGCAATGTGAGTGACACAGTCAGAAAAGGGACCACGCCGGCCAATAGAGTGTCACGTAGACTGCTAACCTTTACAGAAAACGGGGAAAGGAGGGGAGAAGATTCCAGGACAGGCTTCTAGATACGTAGTATGTGCTAACATGGAAGTAGACTGGAACGAGACAAAGTGGCTACAACGACGAAACGTGTGTCCTTTTCAAAGGAGTTGTGATAGAAATAATAAACAGCGATATGTTACATGATTTTTTTTAGGGAGCATCATTTTTTGAAGTAGGAGGTTTGACGGTCAAAATGGATTGGAAATACTTGTAATGGTTAAAATCCTCATTTTAACTCCAAGCTGAAACTTTAAATGGGCAAATGTAGCATGTTTTATGTCATAAAAAGTTCATTTTTCCCATTATTAAGATTTATTAGTTACCAAAATTTGTCAAAACTGGCTCCTGCTCTTTAATAGAGAACAGACAGCACTGCCAATGGTTGAAATCTTCATTTTAACTCCAAGCTGAGACTTTAAATAGGCACATGTAGCATGTTTTATGTCGTAAAAAGTTCATTTTTCCCATTATTAAGATTTATTGGTAACCAAAATTTGGCAGAACTGGCTCCTGCTCATTAATATAAAACAGACAGCACTGCCAATGGTTAAAATCATCATTTTAACTCCAAGCTGAAACTTGAAATGCGCACATGTAGTGTTTTATTCCATAAAAAAGTTCATTTTCCCAATTTTTACAATGTATTGGTTACCTAAATTTGGCAAAACTTCATTGATAGACAACAGACTAATGTATATTTAACTTTTTGGGGGGTGAATGAAGGACGCCAACTCTCCTCTGTTGGATTTGATGTGTGCTGAATGCGCAGAATACAATAATAAAAAAAAAGAATGGTCTGTGGGCCTAAACCTTCTGGAGGGGTTGTCTATTTTTAAAACAGCTGGCGCCGAATGTGTTTATGTTGCTGAGAGCCTCTTGGGAGCCTCACTGTCTATCCTTTTGTCTTTATTTATTTATTTTTATCCATTTTAGATGGATGCATCACTGCTTTACCCATTTTTGACCATATGGAATGTTTGACTATATTTAGTGCATTACAACAGCAACAATATAAAAAGGCTACGCACTCATCAATTGTGATGAAGTATATGTAGCAGAACAATCAATTTCCCAAAAATATATCTATGTAAAAGACAACCTAGATCACAGGTGTCAAAGTGGCGGCCCGGGGGCCAAATCTGGCCCGCTGCATCATTTTGTGTGGCCCGGGAAAGTAAATGATGAGTGCCGACTCTCTGTTTTAGGATCAAATTAAAATGATAGATATAGATGTATATTATATTTCCTGATTTTCCCCCTTTTAAATCAATAATTTCAAATTTTTAATCCATTTTTCTGTGTTTTTAGTTCAAAAATCATTTTGTAAAATCTAAAAATTTATTAAAAAAAGCTCAAATACACATTGTTTTAGATCTATAAAAAAACGTAATATTCAGGGCTTTTAATCCAGTTCTTTTAATCCATTTATTTAAAAAAAACCTAAATATTATATCTAAAATGGTCGAGAAATCAAGTTAACGTTAAAGCGGCCCGCGTCCGACACCCCTGATCTAGATAATTTTAGTCTGCTGTAAATTTGGCATTCCTCCCACATGCTCCACATCAAGTATTTCCTCCGCAACCATTTGCGATTACATCCTGGAAAGGCCGTTTTAGCCGCATTCCCGTCGCCGTAATCGTATGCATATTGGGTTTTAATAAAAGTGTCGAATATCATCAGACGGTGATCAGCGGGCCGCTTCCACTCTTTGACAAGTCAATCTCTCATTGCCACTTTCTCTGCTAATGCTATTATTAAACGCACCCGCACGGGAGAAAAACAAAGGCCGACAGCTAAATTTCAATGTTTTTCCCCCCCTTTTCTATATAAATATATATACCGTATTTCCACGACTATAAGGCGCACCGCATTATAAGGCGCACCCTCAATGAATGACAAATTATTATTTTTTTTCCATATATAAAGCACACTTGATTATAAGGCGCCGTCTATTTTGCAGAAAATTTAAGACTTTTAAGTGCGCCTTATAGTCGTGAAAATACGGTATATCAACGTTGTTTCCCCTTCCTTATTTAGCCCCCCTTTGATTTAATAACACATGCAATACGCGTGGCATACGGGCGGGAAAACGTTGACGCCAGCGGTGCGAACTGGGGACATTTTGATTAATATTTTCCATTTATTCAGCGAGCTTTGAGCTAAAATTAGATGGCCACCTCTTCCCTCAGCAGGACAGCAGTGACTTTGGTTTCTCAGCCAGGCCAGTGCAAGAAATACACACACACCCGCACCCACACACACACACACCCGCACACACCCACACACACACACTCGAGAGTGGGAAGGGAGGGCTGGCTGGCTCGGGAGTAATTTCAGCGGATTGTGAGCGGACAGTAGCTCCGCTGGGAGAGCTGGCAATCATGGGGGAAACAATGTTTACATCGATCAGCTGTCAAGAAGATTTATGGCCTCATTTTGCTGTAATGGAGAATTAGTGGGGAGATTATCAGCGACTCAACACCGCCGCTTGTTACCCGTGTCCAGGCCGGGCCATTTGTCTCTTCCCCCCCCCGGAACGGCCCCGAACGCTTGTGACAGCGGCGGCGCTTTGCCCTAATTCAATCACGGGAAAATGTTGGAATTAATTTGTTACAAGGAAATTTAAATATCTTCCGGGTCGGACGCCACGGCCGCCCGAGAAAGCCATACGCTGTCGTCGGCGGGAGAAAGAGGAGAAGGGGAAGAGAGGAAGGAACGCTGATTTATAGCGTCGGGAACGCTATCGATCCGCTTCGATCGGAGGGCTGCGCGTCCGGGGTTTAATGGGTCATAATTTCCAATTTAAAGCTCCTTTTCAAGATCACGGCTGGAAGGAGAGCGGGGAATGCGACGGGTCGGGGCCACGTCGTCGAGGCCCCACGCCCGGGTTGAACCTTACCGCCGTGAGGGCGGATTTATTGGCGATAGCGTTTTCTATTTGATAGGAAGGAAGATGCGAAAATGGGTTCGGACAAACAGGATGGAGCAGGAAATTTAACATTTGTTTCATGTTTTTATTTTTTAATTTTATTTTTTGCACCTTGCAAACTAGGACGTAAAAAAGAAACAGTTTTTTGCAGAGGGATAAAAAGAAGGCAGCAGGAGATGGAGATAACGAGACAAAAGAAAGTTACCCAAACGCTACAAAGAGAAAAGATGACAAAGCGGATGTTGTCCAAATAAGTGATAATTTCAGACTCGTTGGCATTCTGCCGTGATTAATTCATTAGTTTTCTGTTACTGATTAAAATCATGTTCATCTATTAGATTAGTATTGTTCATTCATTTTCCGTATTGCTTATCCTCGCGAGGCTCGTGGAGGGTGCTGGAGCCCATCCCAGCTAAACACAGCCAATCGCAGGGCACAAGGAGACAAAGAACAACCAATCATAGGCAACTTATAGCCTACTCTGCATGTTTTTGTGATGTGGGAGGAAACCAAAGTACCCGGAGAAAACCCACGCTGGCCCTGGGGAGAATATGCAATCTCTACACAGGAAAGTCCAAACCTGGGATTGAACCAATCACAGAACTCCGAGGCCGGCCAACACGCTAAACCACTCGACCACTATATATTAACATTGTATCATTGATTATACCACGTGTCAAAGTGGCGGCCCGGGGGCCAAATCTGGCCCACCGCATCATTTTGTGCGGCCCGGGAAAGTAAATCATGAGTGCCTACTTTCTGTTTTAGGATCAAATTAAAGTGAAGAGTATAGATGCATATTACATTTACTGATTTTCCCCTTTTTAAATCAATAATTGTCATTTTTAACCCATTTTTTCTGTGTTTTTAGTTCAAAAATCATTTTATAAAATCTAAAAATATATATTTTTAAAAAGCTCAAATAAACATTGTTTTAGATCTATAAAAAACTGAATATTCAGGGCTTTTAATCCAGTTCTTTTAATCCATTTATTTAAAAAAATCTAAATATTATATCCACAATGGTCCGGCCCACATGAAATCGAGTTGACGTTAACGCGGCCCGCGAACCAACCCGAGTCTGACACCCTTGGATTATACTTTAAGTACCACTTTGCATTATTAACCATCTTAAAATTAAAGTTGAAATTACCAATGGTAGATTTCATGGTTGAATTCAAGTTCATTTTTAGCATTTATCATTTTTCCCAAGCCGTTGGCATCCCGTCGCTAACATGCTCCGGTCACACTAATGTTACAAAAGTGGAGTGCTGGTCACCAATGATCTGCCCAAAGCAAACAAACAAACATAAATTTAGACATTTGAATATTTCGGTGCAGCACGGAAATTTTTGTCAGCGGGATACGCCATTGGCCCCTAACCGCCACCTAGCTCGACCCCCGAGAACTGCTGTCAGCTGGCCGACCTATTGATCTATTGATCAAGCCAGCCGCCGGCTGCTAAACAGTCCTCAATGAGGCTAGCGAGTTTAAAAGGAAATGGCGAGATAACTATCACATGTAGCGGTCACAGGACACGTGGTGTGTTGCTGATACCAAGATGGATTTGATTTCACACAACATTTAGAGGTGAGATGAGGCCAAAATAAAATACAAAGTTGCTGGAAAAGAGTCCAGAGGATGATTTCATCAGAATATATTTACATATATTTTTGCCAATTCACTAAATAAGTTAGACATAAAGAGCCAACATTTTAAACTAACGTCAGAAGCAGCATAAAAAAAATCCAATCTACGAAATTATTTTTTAAATATAATTGATTTTTATTTTTAATCCAATCTACTAAATTATTTTTCTAAATATAATTTATTTGTTTTTAATCCAATCTACTAAATTATTTTTTAAATATCATTTATTTGTTTTTAATCCAATCTTCTAAATGATTTTTTAAATATAATTTCTTATTTGCGGCTCGAGAGCCACGTGTTCGCCATCCTTGCACTAAACCACATGTGTCAAAGTGGCGGCCCGGGGGCCAAATCTGGCCCGCCGCATCATTTTGTGTGGCCCGGGAAAGTAAATCATGAGTGCCGACTTTCTGTTTTAGGATCAAATTAAAATGATAGATGTATAGTAATAAATTTCCTGATTTTCCCCCTTTTAAATCAATAATTGTCATTTTTTAATCCATTTTTTCAGTTTTTAGTTCAAAAATCATTTTGTAAAATCTAAAAATATATTAAAAAAAGCTAAAATAAACATTGTTTTAGATCTCTTGCCTGAGAAAATGCAACCGTAAAACGTCAAAGGCCGTCCGTAAGTGAACTTTTTGGGCCAAAAATAAAGTGTTCACACGAGATCTATTTGGCACGAACGTGACCTGCGAACCCAAATAATTTTACAACCAACCCCAGCTTCAGCCTACATCGCTCTGTTTATTACCATCTGAAGGCTTCCCCAATTCTGCTCTCATTTCCAATTCCTCCAGCCTACAAGACACTGTCTGTTCCAAACCACTGACGTTTACGTGAAACACTTTTACAAATTAGCGAACAGGCGGACTCTCCTCCCAAAAAAAAGAAAGAAAAAAAATCGGATGCGTACACATTAGCATGAGTTAATTGATGCCTAATTACTTTCTGCTGCCATGCATAAATTTGGGCTGCCTTCCCTTTCTGCGCCGCCAGAGACCAGAGACCGGGGTGATGATTTCCACGCCTGCCATAAATAAATAAATGAATAAACATCGAGATGGGCCAGAGCGAAGCGGCTCTGGCAGAGTCGCCAGGTGGGCAGGGTTAAAGACCAACTAGCTAGCTGTGCACACACACTTCTCTACACACACAGTGGGAGCAGGTGCTAATACAAATGATCTTTGAAACTCCAAAAGAGGCGGCGAGGTGGCGAAGCGGCGCGGCGTCGACATCCGTCCAAAAAAAAAGCACACGCGTGGTTATTTATTCTACCGGAGCAACGCACTTAGATCCTGTGGCAAGCGGATGATGATGATGGCGGCGTATCGGCCTCTCTCGCCTAATTTGCTGTAATTGGTGGCTTATTAGGTGAAGCGGGTCAGAGTCGCGGGGAGCAGGCAGCCGGGCCACCGGGCCGTCGGGTTAATGACAGCGAGGAAGATGCAGATAGACGTCGAAAAAAGGCATCGGGCATGTGAACGCAACTGAAAATGGCAGTTTTACAACCGCTGGACTTTGAGAAGTCGTTCAATGGAACGCTGTTTAGCAATCGATGACAAAACTGGGTATTTTTTTTAGCAATGGTTTGAAATGGGAACTATCCACTTGTTGCATTTTTCAGCAATAAATTATTTGGGAAAAAAGCACCCAAAATATTAGTTTGTGGGTGCTTTATCACACTTAAGCTTTTCAATTTTTTTTTTTTTTTTTTACAGTAAACAGTGCTTCCTTACATTGCAAATTTTAATCATTAAATAATCATGTGACACTATCACAAATCATATCTGCTTTTGAAATGAATGGACATGCCATAAAGCAGCTCAGTGTCATGTAATAAGAAAACTAGCACTCAAAACATGTCATAAAATGACATTAACAACCCACTAACTTATGTTTGCTTCCTTACTTAACCCATTATTGTCATTTTTTGACACATTTTGTGCTAGCCTTAAATTAGTCGCATTGCAATTTGCTTTATGTATAAACGTCAACTAGAATTGACAATTTAAAAAAAAAAGCAGACTCCAGAGCCGCCGAAATGTAGCACGTGTTATCAAATGTATTATCAACAACGACAACAACAAAAACAACAAAAATGAACTAATGCCATATTAAATTACCGTATTTTCACGACTACAAGGCGCACTTAAAAGTCTTAAATTTTCTCCAAAATAGACAGGGTGCCTTATAATCCAGTGTACTTTATATGGAAAAAAATTCAAATGTGTCATTCATTGAGGGTGCGCCTTATAATGCGGTGCGCCTTATAGTCATGAAAATATGATACTATTTTCCCCTTTTTCCAACTCCATTCTGCATATAGAACACTCACTTCCACTCTCATTAACTTCATTTAGCCATAAAAAGTATTCACCCTCCAGTATTTTTCTTAAATAAAATTCGCAATTTAAATCTGGACTAAACTTTATGACCCTTTCTAGAACCACAGAAAAAAATGACGTTCAACCACATTTTTACGACAAAGCCAGAAGCTCACACTTACCAAAAATATCACGACTTTATGAATAACTAAGATTCAAGGGCTCCCACTATTAATCAGCCAACAGGTATGTACATACATATATATATAAACACTTTAAATGCATACATGCAATATGCAGAGCCCAACTTTTCATTGCACATTGATCATTGAATGGCTGACACACACACACAAACACATGCACATACACACACATGCTCATGTAAGAAAATATGAGCCAGTTGTACTTTGCAGGCTGCTATTAATTTCTCTCTAAATGACCACAAAATGTATTTTAGTGAGGACATGGCAGCATGAAACTGATAGCCGGTCGCTAATAGGAAGCGTAGACCATGAGACTGCACTTAGCATGCAAGCTGATGAAAAAAAAAAGAAATAAATAAAGAAATACACCTCTTTCATTGGCATTACGATGGATTTTAAGAGTGTAACAGCAACTAAATGAATGAAATTGAGCTCTTCTGGTTAAATAATCTTCATTTTGCCGACATCGGCGCGTTTTTCCCATCATAACGTGGGAATAATGACTCACTAATTTAGATTGTGTTTCATCAATTGTGTCTTTGCGAGGACTCAAAGCACCGCCAGGCATTGTGGGTAATTATCAGCTGCCACTTTCCCCCGACGTAATCGCCTCCTTTTGACAGCTGAGTTATTAAATTGTCTCCCCTACCTGATAAACATATTAATTTATTTCAAGATAGATAATTTCATCAATGGCG